>NC_083764.1:41044026-41388609 GCF_963514075.1 Conger conger
TTTTGCATAGCAGCTGGTCAATAAATTGTACATTTATTTGTATAGCATAATTAAATTGTAAATGTAATTATGCTTTGCAGTATCGATGATACAAGAGCGGTCAGAATGGTAGCCTAAATGAAATGAGTCTTCGACATCTTAAATTATTGTTGCATTCATATTTATATTATATAAAAAGCTGATGTAATTAAACCTCAAAACAATGATGCCAGATTGTTAAAAATACTCTCCGTGTGTGATAACAGCACTTTAGATGCTTATCAGCCTCTTATTTGCAAAGCAGGGCAATACAACTCCAGCCTCCTCTCATGGTTTACAACCCTCACTTCACCACAGACTCAGACAATAAAAGGCATATTCTAACAGTCCTTGATACCATTTCTCTACATCAAAAAATCATGTTCCAATATAAGAACAAAAATATACAATTCAGTAGTTGCATGTATAATCACACTTTTTTTTTTTTCTTAGCATATTTATGGAACCAACTATCTCACCTGGTTATGAAGCTACAACTGTTTTTTGACTAACATGGTTCTGGTAAACCTTATTTTGAAATAAAGTTAAATGTTAAATGTGATGCAGGCTGGTTAGAAAGCATTGGGGTGAGTAGTCCTTTCTGGAAAGCTTTTTGGACACTTTTTGGACATGCTTTATAAAAGCATACTCTCATATACAGGTATATGAATAAAACAGTGAAGGTAAATTTTCTTTACATTTTTTTGAAAAAAAATCTTAATTAAAAAATAAGCTTCTGATCATTCATGTGTCTGGACAATATATGCAGAAATTTTGTATTTGGAAAGATTTGGGGACACTTGGACATCTAGGTGCAGTTTCGGGAAAACAAATGTGGAATTTGAATGCCTGTCGATATCTTTACCATATTTAATTTGTACACACGTTGTGCACAAATATAAAGTTGTTCTAGGTTGGTACCTGACTTAGATACTGATATATTCAGTACTAAACTATAAAAACATAAGGCATTTTGTAATTATTTTGTATTTTAGTGTGCCTTTTGTGTACACTGTATGTACACTGAAGTTTGTATTTGAACTGTACTGTAGGCATTGCAGGTGTGTACATGCTAACATTACATAACGTTTTTAATCTATAGTTTCCATAGTGGTACATATTGGGTTGGGAACCTAAACTTGAAACTGGAGTGGAAATATCCATCACATAAACAATGTATAACACTTCTTTAATACATGAGTATGAGACAGCACAACAGTCATCACTCCTCTCAGATCGATTACCTCAGCCTTGTTTGGGGGAGCACATCAAAATTATTTTCTGTGGTATAGGCATTATGCCACAGGTAGACAGGATGTTGAAAAAATATATTTATTACTGAGTGTCATGTATTATTTCACGCAGTATTTGTTTTGTGTTTGGAAAGTATAGACATAGAGACTGTGCAAATTAATATCACAACTAAATAAAGTAAAATTAATTAGACATTGTGTTCAAGTGGTTTTATTCAGAGAACCATTCTGAGTCATAATTATTTAAGGGGTTATAATAGTATAGAATTTTTATTTTGTTTTATGCCATATTGTACACTCAAGTGAGCACTTTATTGCGTATGTATTATTATTATTTTTTTTTTACTTCTACTGCTGTAGCTGATCCATTTATAATTATGATCCGTTGTGTGTTCAGAGATGCTCTTCTGCATACCACTGTTGTAATTTGTGGGCATTGGCGTTACTGTCACCTTCAGCTTTGGCCAGTCTGGCTATTCTCCTCTGATGTCTCATTAAATGGCGTTTCTTTCTGCAGAACTGCTGCTCACTGGATTTTTTATTTTTATTTTCATTCTTTGCAAACTCTAGAGACTAGTGTGTGTGAAAATACAAGGAGATCAGCAGTTTGAGATACTCAAACCCACCCTGTCTGCCATCGACAATCATTCCACAGTCAAAGTCACTTAGATCACATTTTTTCCCCATTCTGATGATTGATGTGAACATTAACTGAAGCTCCTGACCCGTATCTACATGATTGTATGCATTGCACTGCTGCCGCACAATTGGCTGATAAGATAATAGCATATAAGTAGGTGTAATAAGGTAAAAATGTTCCTAATAAAGTGCTCGGTGAGTGTGTTCTTTCATATTTAATGCGATAGGAAGATATATAATATAATGTTCAGAAAATGTTCTGATGTCCTACAAATAAGGTTAATATAATAATATAATTTTCTTTCTCCAGCTAATATTTGGTGGGTCAAGGGAGCTCTGCTATATTGCTGACAACAGCCTGGCCAGATTTGCCACAGGGACTCCTGGGAACTTTACTCTATTGATTATGCTTTCCAAGTAATACAAGGCAGTCTGAGTCTCTTTTGCCAATCACCAGCATGAGTCATAGTTTCATTCACAAGCAACATTTGTATTAGCTATTTTGTCAGAACTTGAAAGCACAAGAGAGCATATCCCCATCTAGTAGTCACACCCAGGCCCACATTTCTACATGGAAAGTGGGAAAGTGTTCATTTTGTTCAGTTACACAGTCCCGCCCACCTAGTTCTTAATCACAACTACTATCAACCTGTCAGTTATATTATAGATATTCACTGAAGTGCCAGCTTCAAAATTGCAGCTGTAGGGGAATCAACAGGTTTAAAGTAAATAAAGGCATAAGACATTATTTTCTAGCACATGGGCCTACTCAGGATGTACTACCTATGCAAACTGCACATGCGCCGGTGTACATTTGAAAGCTTTTCCACATTGCTGTCAATTGTAGTTCAGTATTACCTTAGTTACACCACACATTCTTTTAATCCTCAATAGCCTGACATTAGATTTAGAAAAACACAAACCACATCTACCGTATTTTGAATTATGCCATTAAGTGCTTGTTTATTTTGAAAGGGTAGAATTTATTAAATAAATTCAAATACCAAATAAATATATTTTAATTCTTGAAAATTTTGAAGTACGGTGTAAAGTCAACCTTTATAGAGTTTATATGAACCCACTATGGCCAATGTATCAGGCACGTGGAGCACCAGACCCAGATGCAAGACCAAGATGAAAGAATCCAAATCATAGTCGTGGTCACAGGCAGAGGGTCAAAAACAAACAGGCAAATTAGACAGAATCGGAATCCAGAGGCAGAAGTCAAAAACATAAAGGTCGGAACTCCCAGGTGACCGACCAGAGTGGGGCAGATCAGGTTGGCATTGGCTCCGGAGTCGATCAGAACTCGCACTTGGTGGCGAGCCCCTCCCAGGAGATGTAAGCCATGATAGTGGACCTTGAGGTTGAGGGGGATGGATTCAGTGGCGCCCATCAGGACCCCCTCCTTCACTAACGGGCATTGTCTTTTACCGGGCAATTGGAGATACGGTGGCCTGGTCCACCACATTACAGGCAGAGATGCTCCAGCACCGAGAGTTGGGTTTGCCCCACCTGCATGGCCTCAGGTTCGGGAGTGTTTATGGTATGGGACGCCTGGTACGGGGAACTGGGGAAGGCTGTGTACAATCAATGTCCAAAAAGAAAACAAAGGAAATGATAGTTGGTGAATTATAAGTGGTTAAATGTATAATGGCAATACAAATCTATTTGAAATTCTTTCAAATTTACTTCCCATTGAAAGTTACAGAAGGAATTTCTGTTCTTAGCAACCTTCATTCAAGTTGTACAGTACATTTATTTAACAAATGCATATCTTAAATCATATATATGTATACACTGAAAACATGTTCACTCATGGCTCACAGGGTCAGAAAATTTGGGTTCCAGTAAGAACTGAACTGTGTAGAGTAACAGAATGCACAATATGTACAATTCACGCATTATGAGTCACCCTGAATAAGGGTCCGCTAAGTGAATAATTGTAATATGATATATAACTCTGAAATGGTGCATTGTGACACTGGAGTTGGCCACCACTCCAGGGTGCTGTCTCAGGGCTGTGTGACCACCGTTTGTGCAAACGCACGAAGGCAGACTGCATAAAGCTCCTCAGTGTTCGCCAAGGCCGCAGAAAGTTTCATGATGTCTGGGGGACGCACTGTCCAGGACATTGTGCCGTGTCCTGCCAAACGCACAGGCCCTCCTACGCATGCAGAAGACTCACTGAACACCCTCTTTTCGCATGCAAGTCCTGATGGCAAGAGCTCTGCATCTTTAAAATGCAAGTTATGAGATTTGTTATATATATTTATTAGAATTCATAAAGGTAGCGGGCAGACGACCACGGCAGTGACATCACCTTAAATTTGAATGAGAAATCAGCTGTTATACATTTTACTTTAAAACATTAAATGCTGGCATATTTTGAATATTACCATTACAACTTACAATACAGAACAACTCCTGAAGATAGTACTCCAAGATGGTGTTTTGTATAACTCAGAATAATAATTATAATAATTTGTTATATAGCTGACGCTTTTATCCAAAGTGACTTATAGTTGCTCAAGGACCTAACAGTTGTGGAGTTGTACACCTGGGCTTGTGGGTCCCAGTCCTGTACCTTAGCCACTAAGCTACAGGCTGCCCCACATGTTTTAGTTTCAAAGATAGCCAAAGTCACACTCCTCGTAAATTGGAATACCATGTGAAAATACTAAATTTGAAGGATATATCCCATCTTGGTAATCTAAATAAGCTTCTTTTACATTTGCCGTCATTTACTATCCATTGTTTCTTTTTTCCCACTACTTAAATTTGAATGCACCACAAGAAAGAAAAGCTATTTGTAATGCAGAAGAAGAGTCTGTACTTTGTCTGAAATAAGGGAAAAAGAATTTCAACCGAGTTTAACCAGGGTCTCGGAAACCAGGCGAGGAATGGAACGGCCAGGGATTCACACGTTCTCTCTGCCAGTTGCGTGTTAGGGAGCCACTACCACATTGTGGCCTGCTGTTTTTGTGGAGCAGGCCTCCCGGCCTGTGAGACAGAGCTGTGCGTGAGAAGGTGAGGCCCGACCAGACACCTCCCTGGAGAGCACGTAGAGGTAGCCTGTGGGCTGTTTCTGGCTGATTCTGTGTAAACTGCTCACAAATTTTAATGTTTCCACTCTATCTTACCAATGTTTTTCTTGGCTTACTAAACGGCTGACACCATTTGAACGAACGGGAGAGTACGTGAGGGGTGGAAAATAACATTCTGTTAGCGGATCTGCTAACCCCCCCCCAGACCTCACTAATCTTCGCCTACAAAACCAATCCCCCAACCCTCCCACAACCCCCCTCCTTCCCTCCTCCCCCCAAGTCTCTAATGTCGCCATGTCGTGACTAAGCCGGGAGAGGAAAGTATTGACAAGGCCCGTGCTCGCTTTCCGAACATGTGTTTTTCATCACGGAGCCCCATGTGACACCCCCCCTACAGGCCGAAGAGCCGAGATGGATCGAGCTCCGGGCTGCCGAAGGGTCGACGCGGAGGCCTTCCACAGCTGGGCTGCTTGACCCCTCCCCCCCTGCCCCATGCCAAAATAATAATCATAACTCGAGCCGGGGCCATCTGTCTGCGAGGGGCCGCTCCACCTGCAGGCCGCTGGTCTCTCCGGCGTGGCTTGTCTGTGTTCTGCCTGCGCCTGGCAGTGCCAGGACATGCTTACTCGCTCCCTGACGGGAGCTAGCACCTCCCACAGGGAGGTCCGACCGGGGCCATACCACAGCACTTTCCCAAACCACGTCCCACTCCCAGCACATCCACTCTGTTTTTCCTCATATTGTCGGAGAGCTTTGAGCAACCGAAAAGAACTCTGTTTCAAGTCAAAAGTGACTGATTCACAAGGCCGGCTCTGGGGTAGCATTTAAATATGACCATGTGTTCACATTAAACCAAGCAGCCACTATTTATCACAAATGTTTGTTTAAATGCATACGAGACAAAAAAAAGTAAAAAAGTATGACTTGGTTTCGAACGCATTATCCTGTTGCGAAGGGGAAGGGAGGGTCGAGTACAGTTTGTTGAATGGCACTTGCAGCAGGTTAAAGATTTTCTCCTGAAATGCCTGCTCTCGTAGGCTGCAGTAGTACGCAGGACCACAGGATTGGCTTAGATAGGAAGATGCACTTTTTGTGCACATTTTTTAACCACACAGAACAACAAAAGGAAACACTTACATTGTTGGTCTGTTAGTTCCCTCCCTCTCCACCTCTGTGTTTTCATCCTTTCCCAAATGAATGTACTGCACAATGAAAAATACGCACATGCAGAAGGATGCACATAGACACACACTATATACAGGAAAAAAGACACAGACAAACACATTTGGTAAGGGCGACCAGTCTATACCTGTAAAGAGACTAGAAAACAGCCTTTTGAGTCAATAGCAATTCCATGCACTGATCCAAGGCATTGATTATTTGTAAATAAGGTACATATCTATCACTGGAATGACAAATACTCTTCCATTTTCTATTCATATAACACATACTTCATGCTAAGAGGAGAAAATATTTAATATATTACAGAGCAAATGCTTAAGCAAATGGTGTGTAAACATTGAAACTATTTCTGTACATTTCAACAAGTGTCTTCATTGCACACACCTTCTGCTGACACCATCCAAGATGTGATTATTGATAATATATACACATGCATAAAAAGACTGCATTATCTTGTGATAGCAAGAAGAAACACATCAAGTCAAGTCAATCAGCACAAATTAATATAAGTCAGATGTAATGAAGAACATTATAACACTATAAGACAAAAATTGTATGGATAGCACAAAAACAAATGGAGACTTTCAGCCTCTCTCATGACGTGACAGTGTTTAAAAACCATTGGTGCCCAATCCCATGCAATTAACAGAGTCATCCTTTTATCATTCTTCCTCAGTGATGCCCCACCATCACCAGCACCACCCACAGCACCAGCAACAGCATCACCAGCATCAACACCACCATCAGCGTCAACACCACCAGCAGTGTCAACAGCAGCAGCCAACCCAGGCCCAGCCAATGGCCTCCAGCCCCCCAGTTTCCCAGCAAAGCCTCCAGCAGCAGGCCCCCCAGGTTGGGCTCCTGAGCCTTCCCAACCCCCTGACCAGCCAGCAGCAGCACCAGCAGAAGATGCGACTGCAGCGGATCCAGCTGGAGCGGGAGCGCATTCGCATGAGACAGGAGGAGCTGATGAGACAGGTAGGCTAGCCTCCAAGAAGTGTGTCTATTTCCACTCTGTATCAGAGTGGATTGGACCAATATATTGCTGTCTATTGTCACAAAGTTATCAGAATTAAATAGCCAATAGACAACTGGGACCAGAACATCAAATTCTGTACAATGATAGAAACCTTTTGGTGGATGCACTGATGTCCATAGGCCTGGATTTTTGTGAGTTATAAATCGCAAAAATGAATTAGCCAAACTGTGCTTGTAAGGACAAATGTTGATAAAAATCCAGTACATATTTTGAACTGCTAGTTTAAGACCTGGTATTTCTGAACCAGCAGCAGTGTGGCAGCGGGACCCTTGTTACCGCTGTGGGTTTTCCCCAGGAGGTGGCACTATGCAGACAGATGCCCATTGATTCCGACAATATGGCTGCAGGCCCCAACCCCATTAACACAGCACCTTTGACCCAGGGAACAATGCCCAACCACAACTCTGACCCCTTCCTCAACAGGTAAGCTTATGCACTCTACTTTCTCTCCTTTCTACCTCCTCCTACACTTTGCACCGTGTACCTCAGGGCTGGCCATCCCTCTTCCTGGGGATCAACTGTCCAGTAGGATTTCATCTTGACCCTAATGTGACACATCTAATTCTACTAAGTAGCAGCTGAACCAGTGTCATGTCACAAAATGTTTATTTAAACAGAAATGTTTGCATTGAACTTTTGCAAAACTATTGGCAGATTGACTGACGTAGGTAGTTTCCCATTCTATACGTTTTCCAGGTGTTACAGCTTAGGTCAATGTCATTATTGATTCAGGCTACACCCCCGACGCACCCACCCTACGGGAGTGAAAATACCTCAAAGCCTGTTGCAAAATGTTGCACAGCGTTGAGAGGAAATATCGTTCAACCAGGAAAGCATATCATGCCCCAGATGGCTATTGAGTGAGGTGTGCTTTGCTAGGGTTGGAGTGAAACCTACAGGAGAGTAGATCTCCAGGAACAGGGTTTGGCAACCCTGGTGTACCTTTACAGATGAGTATTCACAATACTGCTGCACTCTCAGTAGCTTTTCAAACCCCTACAATAGTACAGCACTGTATTGGATTGGTAATTTAATGTGCTCAGAATGTTTCAGGTCAGAATCATTGGGGAGGTGTCAGCGTTTGCTTGTTGTTGAGTTGTAGTTTTGGTAAACATTCAACTTTGGATGATGAGTCAGGAGTGAAAAATTCACAATATTATTTTTGTCTGCTTGCATCCTTCCACAACACTCAAATGGCAAAATGTCCTGGTGTTTCCCAAGAATACTTGGTATAACTTTGGATTAAAAAGTCAGGGCCAGGAACTTTTCGGAATCAACGCACTTTCCTACTATTGGCAATAGCCAAGCATGATGAATTGGGCACAGGTTTCAGAAGAACTGCCACATAGGAACAGACTATGCTGTGCTGAAGATTGCCCCCTTGTGGTGCTTTTGTATCATTTATTTTCCAGTCGTTAAAGGTTATACTTTACCTTCTTCTAGGGTTTGAAATTATTTAAGGTTTGGTATATTTTTTTCTGGATGGCCCGGGACAGGATTTATGTGTAATGAAGTTTTAGAAAATCACAGTAGTTTCTATGAAATGTTTTTATAAATGTTTTTATGTAGACATATATAGTCAGGTCCACAATTATTGGCACCCTTGATAAAGAAAATACTGTAAAATTAAAGAATACAGTTTTTGACATAAGCATTATTTTCTGACATGTATAGTGTGCTTTCTCTTACAGAACATGCAGTTTAGGGAGCATGAAACAAGGGAAACAAGTTCCAATATGTACATTGTAAAATAATATTGTATGGTACTCATATTTTGATCACTGACATTGTCTTAATATACTATATATTTATATATATTTATATATAATAAAAAATAATAAAAAAAAACTTATATAGCATTTATATATGCATTTCATCTATTATCCTTATATGATTTTCCCACACTGTTATGTGTTCTGGGACACCTTTTGAGAAACGCAGAAATGGAGCGCTGTGCTGAAGAGCGCCCCCTTGTGTTTGTGAACCTGCAGCGGGCCGTACCATTCCAGAGAGCAGAGCTCGGATAGTGGCCTGGGACTGGGCTGCTACAGCATCCCCACCACCCCTGAGGATATCCTCAACAATGTGGAGGATATGGACACTGGTAGGAGCACAGCCCCCCCAAATACACTGTACCAGTGACCAGATCACAAATGCGCACATACAGCCAGCTATATGTATATAATATACAGTACAGTGCAAAAGTCTTATGCACCCCATTTCTTTTATTTACATTTGGTCTTTAATATTTTTACATTTCTTATTTTGTTTTCTGCATTATTGTGTCAGTAGAAAGGAGCACATCTGAAATTTCCTAACATTTATTTAATTTGCCAGTAGATGGAATCCGCGTATGAGAAATGGGGAGGAAGGGCTTACAAGACTAGGGGCTCATTCCATTCGCGTATTTTTCTCTACTTTTTTTCATTTCCTTGCTCCTGACACAGAAATTGATCAAGGTCGGCCATCTTTAAGGACATTCCAACCCCTTAAATTTTGCTTCTAGGAGTAGAGGTTAGGTTCCTTTGAGCAAGAAAAACAGCTCATCCTTTGTGGAAATTTATTTGGAAAGCCTGAGGGATAAATTATTGACCTGTGGATCCACCTCTTCTAAGGGGCCAGTTTTTGTGCTATGAGTTTTGCTTATTGATATGAGGTCGCCCCCAAGTGATACCTATATTTTTGCTCAAAAAGCCCATTTTCTCATTGGACTCCATTCCTGTTTGGCAGCAAATTAAAAATATTTCTGCTCATATACTGATATTCAATCCGGGCTACATTTTATTTTTTTATTCTCTCACAGACAAAGATAGATATTTTTATTTCCCAAAAAATGCTCTGACATAAATTCGTTGGGCCCGGCCCAAGCATTTTTAATTGCTTCATCCACTGAGACACGTAACTTCATTGTGCATGTGACTAAGCATTAGACAATTAGCATGCCCCATTGAGTGAAACTGCTGCCCTGTGTGGTGGAGTTTTTGCCCATTGGTTTCTATTGGTGTTGCGGTCTCTATATACAATATACTCTTAAGACTCTTAAGAGCAAGGGGCATTTGCCTAATTCACGTTTCACAGCTTCCCTGTCTTTATTTCTTTTTCTTCACACTTGACACTTTCTTAGCCTTTCCTGTGCCTCCTGATTTAAAAAAATTTAAATAAAAAAAGAACTAAAATGTAAAAAGAGAAATTTGATTGGAACAAGCCCTAGATTTTACATTGACAAGTGGGCCAAATAGATTCTTTAATATAAGTTCTCAGCCAAGAGTTTTATTTTTAATGCATATTTATAATGACCTCCCAAGTATTCATTAACCTCCCAGTGTAATCAGAAAAACTATGCTTGAAGTGAAATGTTTGCATTTGCTGACAGCTCTCCAGCAGGAGTCGGTACAAATTTGACAACATGCTACAGTCCTGTAATTTATATTCAGTTTGTGCAGAACAAGACTCATTTAAACCAAATTATATGCAAAGCATTAATTTGGCAGCATATTTTTTATTTTGCTAAATTCAACAAATATAACATAACATTTATTCCCACAGTGTGAATCAAAGTGATTTGTGGGTGACAAATCATTGAGTGACAGTGAATGTACGGTAGTTAACCATAACTTTGTTAAATTGGTTGATTACTTTTGGACAAATATTAATACTTATGTTTAGGCCCATATATACAGTGGCACCCCTAACAATTACTGTAAATAAAATCAAACAAATTGAAATTGACAATACAATTTTACTTAATTTAGTTAATCTCAGTCTAAAGGAACTACTGTATACAGTCCCGGCCAAAAGTTTTGTCGCATGAGTGGACAAAAGTGACAATTGCTAATTACCCAACTCTTAATTAGCTAATAAAGTTAGGAAACAACACAAATTAATCATTAATCATGTGTTTGGCCGGGACTGTATTGTGTCATTCCATCACTTCCTGTTTCACGAGAATGTAAAATGAGGTGACAAGCATGCAAAATTCCTTTGTGAACCATCAGAATGGGGAAAATTCGAAGAACTGTCCATTCAGAAGCCATGGATGGTATTTCATCATCACAAGACGGGTAATGGGCATAAAACAATACATAAACGGATAAACATACCACTTGACTGGAAGAGAGAGCTATGGTTAGATGAGACCAAATTGAATATTTTGGCCATACACACCATCAACATGTTTGGCAGCAAAATGGTATGCATACAAGGAGAAGCACCTGATACCTACTGTCAAATATACCAGGGGTGCCAATAATTGTGGAACCTGTTTTTAGGGGGAAATACAGGATTTATTTGAAAAACGACACCATTTGATTCCATTGAATTGGCACTGATTTACACGTAGCCTTTTAACCAGGGGTGCCCAAATGTTTGCACTACTGTATACACTTTAATGCAGGATCTATCAGTTAATCACACTGTATGCTATGTATGACATTGTACAGACAAGCAATCCTGAAAGAGTGATGCAAAATATAGTCCCCTCCGAATGTATTGGAACAGCTAGGCCAATTCCTTTGTTTTTGCAACAACAGAGTGGAGCCCACTCCAGAAGCAGCCATGCAAGCCCAAGCTATGACACTTCCTCCACCGTGCTTCACAGATGAGCTCATATGTTTTGGATCATGAGCAGATCCCTTTCTCCACACTTTGGCTTTTCCATCACTTTGGTAGAGGTTACTCATGGTCTCATCAGTCCATAAAACTTTGTTCCAGAACTTTTGTGGCTCACTTTTGTACTTCTTTGCAAATTGTAATCTTGCCTTTTGATTCTTATTACTGATGAGCATTTTGCATCTTGTGGTATAGCCTTTATATTGCTGCACGTTTGCTTAAGATATTGTCACCCCTACCCTGTGCAGATTGTTTGTGATGTCACTGGCTGATGTTTTGGGGTTTTTCTTCACAACTCCCACAATGTTTCTGTCATCAACTGCTGTTGTTTTCCTTGGTCGACCTGTTCGATGTCTGTTGCTCAGTACACCAGCGGTTTCTTTCTTTTTCAGGACATTCAAAGCTGTTGTACAAGCTATCCCTAATGCTTGTGCATTGGCTCTGATCGATTTTCCCTGTTTCCTAAGCTACAGAATGGCTTGCTTTTCTCCCACAGCTCACTGGTCTTCATGTTGGTTTATCTTTTCTATCACAAATGCTGTCTTCACAGGCAAAACCAAAGGCTAAAACCAAGAGACATTCAGAACTATTTATTGTCAAACCAATCAATCTAACAGGACACATCTGGGAAACAAGACTCATCTGTCAGTTCCAATATTTTGTTCACCTAAAAATTGGGTGGTCTGATACAGAAGGATATATGTTCCAAGTTGTTCTAGATAAAAATACCAGGAAATCAAATCTGAAATGTGGATCTGTCATCTCATGTACATCTTTTGACCTCAAACTCAAAGGTCTTCAGTGTATAGCAAAAACAAAGGAATTGACCTTGCTGTTCCAATACTTTTGGAGGGGGGTATATTTGACCCAGGTCTAAAGTAAAGTAAAATATTGCGTTCAGTGCCTGACAACTCCTCGTTTCTGCAGGAGAGGGACTTGCCCAAGGCAGCCTGGGAGTTCCTCATCAGAGCCGATTCCCTGACTTCCTGGACTCCCTGCCTGGCACCAACGTGGACCTGGGCACTCTGGAGGGAGCAGACCTCATCCCCATCCTCAACGACGTGGAGTCGGTGCTCAACAAGGCCGAGCCCTACCTCACTTGGCTGTAGAACCAGCAAGAGCCCAGTGTGAGGCACCAGAGACCAACATACAACAAGACTAAAGACTGCAATGCATGGTTTCTTTTATGTTTGGACAATTTTTTTTAACTTTTATAATCTATGTCTCAGTCATCCTCATGATCACGTTATCCCGCTGAATCCAAAACTGAAACACACTAACCAAAGACTATCACAGTGAATCACAATCTTTGTAGCACTAAACTTTATTTGACATGTAGCATAGACTAGATTTTTTATTTTTTTTCCATTATAAACTAATAGCTGGTAAATTTGTCAGCATCTGAACAGGATATAACGGCCCAAGCTAGTGATGCTAATCCCCGTGCTGTGGCTATTCGTGCCAGCAGGTTGGATTATTTTGTCCTTTTTTAAATGTCTACTGAATCAGGGCTCCAATAATTAGTATCCAACAATGCTGTTACTCTAATAAATGTACAACAAATACAAGAAAGCAAGGCACAGTCTAAGTTTGCATCCACAACCTGCATACATTTAGCTGTGACCATTATAAAAATCAACACAGCAATTATGAACCAAAGTATTTTTTCTCTTTTCTATTTATACCAAATAAATATTTCCTATTGTGTTTTTTTTTTTTTTATCAATACTGTTAACTTACATTGAATTGAGTGTTTGAATTGAATTGAATTGAAACTTTTTTTTGTCATTAGAATGCTAAAGGGTGCACCTCAGGTGTGTTAAGTAGCAAACGTCAATACAATAGTATTTTCTTTTCAAATAACACTACATTTTTAAAAAATGTCTCAATTACTTCTGCTGCATTTCTTTTTAGAAATTCTTTGATGGCTTTGTAGAATTAATATTCAGTGCGGTGAAAAAATGTGGGCACCCCTGGTTTAAGTATCTGTTACAATGAATCTGTATTTGATTGAAAGCAAACCTAAACTTTAAATGGTAGAGTTAAATGAGACCTTTGTGCAAATTTTAAAGCAAGATTTTTATTTTCATTTTTTAAGGTTGATAAATTATTAAAAAAGGAAAAGGGCCCTGTGCAAAACTCTGGAAATCCTTTTGGATTATTCTTTGTTACTTTTTAAAAAGATGATTACACAGGCCCAGACCCAGGTGATTTAATTGTTAGGTGCGTCACTGAGTCTGGGGAGTATAATTCCAGGGCTGAACTTTTTATTGTGAAGTAACTCCATGGTGTTAACAACCATGGGTTCCTCTAAACAGTTGTCCAATGATTTCCGAATGAAGGTTAATTTCCACCAAGAAGGAGAAGGCTACAAAAGCTCTCAATGTTTCAAACTACCAATAAAGATTTCAAATAGAACAGTCCAAGAAATGCTCAGAAGAACCCACACAAAACCCCACATGGCAGAGTTGCCTGAAAGAACGACCTCAACACAAAATTAAACATCTGAGAAAACAAATGTTTAAGCAAAAGAAAACATTGAGAAGCCTGAAGCCTTTTGGAACAATGTGCTTTGGACTGACGAAACACACCAAGGTCAGTTTGGAGAAAAAAGGGTGAAGCCTTTGTAGAAAACACCTTGCCAACTGTGAAGTATGGAGGTGGATCCATTATGGATTGGGGTTGTGTGGCAGCTGGGGGCATAATAAATATTGTGAGTGGAAGGAAGAATGGATTCCAACAAATATTAAGAGATTCTAGAGGCTAATGTTCAAAGGTCAGTCCAGACATTGAACTTGAAGAGAGGTTGGGTATTCCAGCAAGACAGTGATCGAAAGCATACCTCGAAATCAATCATGAAGTACCTCCAGGAAACATGGATTAAGGTTTTGCAAGGAGGGCAAAGAATGTTTCTGAGCTAGAGGTGTTCTGCCAGGAAGAATGGGGGAAAAATTCCCAAAGCGAGAATTGAAAGCTGGCTACAGGAAGTGTTTACAAGCGGTTGGTAGCTGCCCGAGGAGTAGTTACAAACTACTGACAGGGTACTTCGTAACGTCATGTTTAACGTTTGACCATTTAGAGGTCGGGTTCACTTCTATTCACGTAGATATTAACTGTAAAAGGCTTTTGACCAGGGGTTCCCAAATTTTTGCACACCACTGTGGTTTGCTTTTTGTATTTATAACAGCTACATTTCCTTTTTAATAGAGAGATTTTAATAAATTAGTTCACAGCACTACAATTCAACTATGCATTAAGAGATTTCAGGTTATGAACGTATGTTGAGAACTGTATCAAAATGAATAATCCTCTGTAAATAACTTTTATTCAAATACTATGCATGGCTTTATTTTTATACATCAGGTCTCCACATTTTGTGTTGGCGAGGAGACGGACTTAAACCCAAAAGAGTGAACCTCATTGGCATCTGTTCTGCAGGGATTCTTTTTTCTATGAGAAAAATGTGCCTAAATATAATGAACATTATCAGTTGGGAAACTCTGGGTTGGAGAGACATGGTTTCATTATGCCTGCATTAATGCAATCTAGTTACCTTTGTCTAAACTCTGTATTGCATGTTTAACTTGGTACCGAGCAAGTGCTTTATACTGGGTTTCCATGTACATTGTCAGGACTGAGAAGGCAACAGTGCGTGAATTTGAAATTTAGATGAATGTAACAAAGGAAACTGATATTGGAATTGGGCACAGCTGATGACGTCCTGGAGTAAAGTCACACAGAACAAGAAATGTTTAATATACCACCAAGAAGAAAGCAGGCACTTCCTTTCCCAGCCATGAACCCTGACCCTTGTGTTACTGTAACACCATCACACTCAGAGGGCATGTGTGTTCATATTTTTACTGCCAGAATCAGTGGGCTGTATTCAATTAACATTTGTTCTTAGCCTTGACAAAATTATTATTTTTATTTTGTTCTGATCTCATCCACCATTTGGACAAACTGAACCAAATAAGACTGACTAGCATTGACCCATGTATTACCAATGAAGTGGTGTTGTGTACAACAGTAATTAAAATGGTGTGTGGGGGGGGGGGGGGGGGGGGAATTCATGGGATCCAGTTAATTTGTCATTGTTAATTACGGTCTGAAAATTGTTTTAAAATAAGGCATTCGGCAAGTGTGGAGCCCTCAGAATTGGAGAAAGCTATAGTAACAAACTTTAATAAAGCCATAAACAAATCTGAGCCATGGTTCTGGAATTTTGGTGTCATTTGGTAGCATGATGTGTTTTATGAACTTGTCAGACAAAACATTCCACACACTAATAGCCCTGTAGACATTACTACAATACATGCCATACAATTTCGGTTTATGGAACACATTTTCTTCCAAGAAAGATTTGGTATTACAGCAGAGCCGGAGAGAATTCCACAAACTAAACATTGTTCACACATTGCATAGCCATCAGATTACAATGCACAGGCCAAAATACCCATATAATTATATTAATAAACCTAGGCAATGTTTCAATCCATGTAAAATCTCTGCAGCATATTTTATTTTGATTAACCCCATTTTCCCCCCCCAAAACTATTACATCAGCATATACCCAGTTAACATTCTAATTAAGCATTTGTGAACTTGCACCGGAAATGTTTATTATTATAACTGGGCAATGGTGCGTTTCTACATATTGATTCATACTGCCTCAAACTGAAATTGTTCAGTGTTCTGATTTGAAATAATCCAAAAAGCAGGTATTTTCAAATGTTAAATCAGTCGAAGAGCCAAGAGACTAGGCCATAACATCACGTCAGGCAATTCCACAGTAATGTCAACCTGAGAACCCCTACAATTAAACTTGTTCCCAAACAGACAACTGTGACCATTTTGAGTTGGAATACAGGCTAACAGGAATGCTGAAATTGATGTGCCATTACCATTGAGGATGCCATTTGGCAGCAGTCTTTAAAACATTCAGAACCATTTCAGATGACAAATACTTTATGAAAATTTGATTGGGTAGTAGATTGTTCAACAAGGAGCATCACTGGCATCTCCTCAAATCAAGAAATTCAGCCAAGCCTCCTGGATTATGTAGGGATATCAAACTTTCTGTACTGGAGCTTAGAAGTGTATAGTTGCCCAAAACACTGGTCTTTGATGTATCCATAAACATTCTACTTTAATATTTGAGGTAGAAAGTGGGTTCTATGAGACTATGCATTAACCTTAATCATGCAAGACAAACATTTGTCCAAGTATCACATCCATAAAGCTAGAAATGCCCCCAAAATATAAATATAGCAAGCCAATTTCAGAAATGAGTAGATTAAGGAGGCCTAGACTAACCATTTTAATAACTTAAAAATGCAGGTAAACTTCACTCAGTTCCATTGCATTTATACCAGTGGTTGTCTGTCCTGGGGCCCCCTGCATATGCAGATTTGTTCCAAACATAAGGCAATCCACGAATTAAACCGTAATATTCTTAATTACATGCTTCTTGTCTCAATCACCAAACACTATTACCAAATTTTATTCAAGGGTAAGTTCAAGAGCAAGGACATTCAGTAGCACAACTAGTAGCCAGCCTAGTAACAGTAATTGTATATTCTGAAGACATACCAGGTGAATAATTAACCAGGTATACACTTAATGACAATTTGAATCCATGCATTTATTTTGCACCCATTACACCATGTTCAATACAGAATGAGTTTCTGCCAAAGCCAAACCGACAGTTACATTCTACAAGGCTTTCAGAGAGACTACACAGCAAGCAGTGTAAACGAAGTAGAAGACACCAAATGACACTAGTTCAAGTAGCACGAAAAATACAACAAATTCACACCAAGTATGGGCAAATCACTCTTCAGGACAACTAATCAGGGTTAAATCTTCGTGAATCACAGGGGGCGATACAGAACTTGCCAGGAAGGTTTAGTTTGAAAAAGGGGCAAGTGCAGCTACTGCAAGCATTTAAATGGGGCAAGAACCAAACAACGACTTAAGTGTCCAAATGCATTTCTATTCTCTAGAGCCAAATGAAACGTTCGTCTCACCAAAGGATATGCAAAGTGAATTGAGGTTCGTGGTAGAGCGTAGGCAAGCCCTTCAGACCGGCGTTGCACTCCGAATATAATTTCCGCGTTGATTTCGTGCAATATAGAAGCGCCCGGAGGTAAATTCCCGGTACCTTTTAAAATCCTAGCTTGTGGGCGGGTGGCAGATCATGTGGGGAGACTGACCCAATCCTCTGTCGTCAAATCAATTGATGGTGATAATTCAATAAAGCCTTCAATGACATCAAGGGGAGGGTGGGGCGACATAAAAGCGTGTTCAACTGCCTAATTATGAGCCTATTAGTTAACCTCAGTCTTTTATTTGTTACCTCTTCTTATATAACTGTTGCAAAATGGTACAATAAGCACAATATTAACATGGTAAATTGTATTATTCTTGCCATTGCAAAGCTATTCATGGCATAACATGGTTTAAGGTAAATAAAAATAAAATTGTGCTGAAATTCGGGATATCAATCACAACGGAATCTGATTTCAACAAAATGTTTCGCCATTTAATGACACGTGCGTGAAAACGTTGTAGCCTGACAAACAGTATTATTGGTTAGTCAATTAACACCGATCAATTGCCCAAAGTCATATTTACTTCTGATAAGAACGTAGTTTTTATTTGTGGCACACGGCACACTGCCCCTACATAGTGCGAATGCAAACATGTTTACGGTTTTAATGGCTTGGCAAAAGCACTATGAAGCACTTCTCTGGATTTTAATTGCACTGGGGACACTCACTCATTGCCGTGTGGTGCCAGGAACAAGGAAGGTGGCTGCAACTATTGGTTTGAAGTCAAATCTTCAAAAAAGAGGAAATTATAGGGGCGGTGACTCCGAGAGGCCCATAAACTATGGAATGCTCCTAATCGGGAATGCACCTTTGAATACGAATAGAGATGGTCAAACGCGCGAAAGCTTCGAGAGGAAGGAAATGAAGCATAACGCAAAATATGACAATGATATTGACTATCAGTCTGATTCAGGTAAATGCTCCTAATGCATCTCAAATTTAGTCCTTTTTCTAGTCCTCAAAGGTTGTAATCCTTGAGTACCAAGTTCAACTGCTGCTAGAAAGGGCACTGATTTGGGAAGGTGGAGGTATACCTAAAACAGAGGTGAGTGGGATGGACTAAATCTGTTTCATGCCATCTTCTGTCTGCATAAGCATTAGGGCTAGAAATCTGCCATTTTGGCTCCATGTCTTGAGCACATGCAGCTGAAGGCTGCTCATGAAGTTTACTGTGGACTAGGCTACAAATGAACTAGTGTTGTACACAGCCAATTGCTCATTTAGCCAGGGTAATTGGTGGAACCAAGATGAGCATACATTCTGGTCCTTCTGGACCTGGTTGGAAGGTTGGGCAGTTGCTTGTACATTTTTAGCATTGGTTTTGTCAGTGAATTGCCCTTGCCAAATTAAATTTGCTTGCTCTTCATCCTAGCCTGGGATGGACACATCCAAGTGAAGCACCATGCCCTTTCTGGATTCAGTGATCAAGCAAGCACACAGTCCATCCAAAACCTGTTGCATCACAACCCATTGGTTGAGTGTGGGACTGACTCAATGAAGCTCATAATGCGAGGTGGACTCCCTCATCATCCCTTGTATTTTATGGTTGACAGGGGAGGTAAGTGTGTGGCTGACAAAGGGGTAAAGTGGTAATCCATTTTCTGAGCCTTCAATTGTTGACTTGTTACAATTCCAGTTGGCTTGGTCTTCTAAATTGCAACCTTATGTAAACCCAAGGCATTAAAAATGAGTGCCCTGGGTAAATGGTTGGAATTTATATAACTACCCCCCCCTCCCCACCCACGAGCATATTACCACAATGTGAAGTGTAATTTTGTCTTGGCAGAGAATGCCATCCCTCTACCCCTGATGCAGGTTCCACTTCAGTGTGGTCACACTCGGGCAACATCGCAATATGTGATCTTCACAGCACCCTACCTTGGTTGCTATGGCATACAAGATGTAAGGACTGTCATGCTAGTTTAGGTACCCCTACTTTTGCCCATTAATCTTTGCCTTCCAAGATGCTCACCAATTTCTCTTAGGGGGGCAGTTATGTGCTGCCGTTGCTTTGGTCAGGGGCTCATGTGAGAATGGTCTGCCCCGTTACACCTGCCCTGCTTCCTTCTCCCTCTGTGTCCTGCTACCGTTTTGGCATGGTTGTGAACCTTCCACAAAGACTTGGGTCCAAGGGTGTCAAAGTGAAGGGTAAGTGCAGTTTGTAATTTCCAGTAAATTACTTGTTCCTTGGTAACCCTGTAACAAGACTAGTGTGTGCACTAATAGTGATGGAAATGACTTGAACAGATTCTAAAACCTACAATCTGTAATACTGTAGGGAGAATTAAATTTGCATTTACTGAATTCATGAACTTTCACCATTCACTGGTTGTCAATACTTCTGTAACCAGCTATAAAAGAGGGTCTCGGAACATGCTTTACAAATTTCTTTCTTTTTTTTTTTCTTTTTTTTAACGTGTCATTTAGCAGATTCTTTAATCCAAAGCGATTTACAAGTGCATAGGTTCTTCATGTTAAAAGCATTGCATCCATAAATCGCAAAACAGGCATGAACAGCGGTGCGTTTAAACTGGATTAAACTTAATTACTAATGTACATATCTGATCTCTTGAATTGATTTGGAAAAATAAATTTGGCTGCATTATAAATTAAGTTGAGGTAAATGAAGTGCAAAATCATTTAGACTGGAACTACGTGTGTGTGATGTATACAGTTGAGGTCTTTGGTCTTTCTGCAGTAATAGAAAGATGTTGATTTAATTAATCTGCTGTGATTGGTGTCAATGCCTTGCTGTATGTAATGTAGTGTCTGGAACTTGGTTTCTGTTTTAGTCATGAATGAGTGGCAGTCCATTTCCATGGTGGGATATTGCGACTATAATGTCATGACCCATCCCGGAGGACAAGTAATCACTGCTCCTTACACCCCCTGTGGGAATAGCAAGGTATGTTTACATTTTTCTTTTGGAATTTTGGGTGTTTACCCAGGTTGATGGGCTTTGGAGTTCATTGTATAAAGATTCAGTTAATTCTATGTAGAAGCATTTTATGGATGCATATTCTACTGCAGCTTTGCCCTGTCCTGGTCCTAGTCTGTTGGATATATTTGGTAGGTTTTCTTTAAGATCAGCAACTGATTCAGACCCAAAAAATGCAACAATGAAAGTCAGCAGACCCTACAGCTCCATGACCTGTTTGTGGACTACTTTGGACATTTGCGTTTGATGGAAATGGTATTAGTCAATTGACTGCTTGAGGAGGAGGAGGAGGAGGAGGAGGAGGAGGAGGAGGAGGATTTTTTGGTTGGGATTAGCCTATGGTGCATATACTGTGGAAATTTGAAGGAAATTGTCAATTGTCATACCGCTTACTGTATCAACATTGCCCCAGGAGTCCTTGGGAGTGAACACCTGAGATTATTCTTTGTATATACAATCTCAATGTTCTGGTTTGGTGTCACTTGGAAACTATAGGCGAGTTGCTTAATATTTGCATCAGGTGGTCAACCTACATGCGGTGTAGCATACAACATCTACAGGTAATTGTGTTGCAGGAATAGGCTGCAAAAAACTTTGAATGCACATTAGTAAAGTGACTGCTTGTTGAGACTAAAGCTGGTTTGAGAATATGCAAACTGGGCTTTATTTGCTTATGATTCTGAAATGTTTACAGGGTGGAAATCATATCCTCCGCATCCTTTCAAGCGAGGGAGAACTGGAACTGTCTTGTCCGTTTCTGGGCCCTTCAACTGCAGCTCCAAGTCATTCAGTAGAACTGCCTCACTATCCCGCCCAGACTCCTGCCCCTGTAACATGGCCAAAATATCCAGCCCCTGTAACTCACCCTCCCTATCAGGCCCAGACGCCTACCCCTGTAACGTGGCCAAAATATCCGTCCCAGACTCCTGCCCCTGTAACTCATCCACACTATCCAGCCCCTGTAACTCATCCACACTATCCAGCCCAGACACCTACCCCAGTGACATGGCCAAAATATCCAGCCCAGATTCCTGCCTGTGTAACGCATTCACACTATCCAGCCCCAGTAACTCATCCTCACTATCCAGCCCAGACTCCTGCCCCAGTAACATGGCCAAAATATCCAGCCCAGACTCCTGCCTGTGTAACGCATCCACACTATCCAGCCCCAGTAACTCATCCTCACTATCCAGCCCAGACTCCTGCCCCTGTAACGCATCCTCACTCTCCAGCCCAGACTCCTGCCCCAGTAACATGGCCAAAATATCCAGCCCAGATTCCTGCCCGTGTAACGCATTCACACTATCCCGCCCAGACTCCTGCCCCAGTAACTCATCCACACTATCCAGCCCCAGTAACTCATCCTCACTATCCAGCCCAGACTCCTGCCCCTGTAACATGGCCAAAATATCCAGCCCAGACTCCTGCCTGTGTAACGCATCCACACTATCCAGCCCAGACGCCTACCCCAGTAACATGGCCAAAATATCCAGCCCAGACTCCTGCCCCTGTAACTCATCCACACTATCCAGCCCCAGTAACTCATCCTCACTATCCAGCCCAGACTCCTGCCCCTGTAACTCATCCACACTATCCAGCCCCAGTAACTCATCCTCACTATCCAGCCCAGACGCCTACCCCAGTAACATGGCCAAAATATCCAGCCCAGACTCCTGCCTGTGTAACGCATCCACACTATCCCGCCCAGACTCCTGCCCCAGTAACTCATCCACACTATCCAGCCCCAGTAACTCATCCTCACTATCCAGCCCAGACTCCTGCCCCTGTAACATGGCCAAAATATCCAGCCCAGACTCCTGCCCCTGTAACTCATCCACACTATCCAGCCCCAGTAACTCATCCTCACTATCCAGCCCAGACTCCTGCCCCTGTAACTCATCCACACTATCCAGCCCCAGTAACTCATCCTCACTATCCAGCCCAGACTCCTGCCCCTGTAACTCATCCTCACTATCCAGCCCAGACTCCTGCCCCAGTAACATGGCCAAAATATCCAGCCCAGACTCCAGCCCCTGTAACTCATCCACACTATCCAGCCCCAGTAACTCATCCTCACTATCCAGCCCAGACTCCTGCCCCTGTAACATGGCCAAAATATCCGGCCCCAGTAACTCATCCTCACTATCCAGCCCCAGTAACTCATCCTCACTATCCAGCCCAGACTCCTGCCCCAGTAACATGGCCAAAATATCCAGCCCAGACTCCAGCCCCTGTAACTCATCCACACTATCCAGCCCCAGTAACTCATCCTCACTATCCAGCCCAGACTCCTGCCCCAGTAACATGGCCAAAATATCCGGCCCAGACTCCTGCCCCTATAACTCATCCACACTATCCAGCCCCAGTAACTCATCCTCACTATCCAGCCCAGACTCCAGCCCCTGTAACTCATCCACACTATCCAGCCCCAGTAACTCATCCTCACTATCCAGCCCAGACTCCTGCCCCTGTAACATGGCCAAAATATCCGGCCCAGACTCCTGCCCCAGTAACATGGCCAAAATATCCGGCCCAGACTCCTGCCCCTATAACTCATCCACACTATCCAGCCCCAGTAACTCATCCTCACTATCCAGCCCAGACTCCAGCCCCTGTAACTCATCCACACTATCCAGCCCCAGTAACTCATCCTCACTATCCAGCCCAGACTCCTGCCCCTGTAACATGGCCAAAATATCCGGCCCAGACTCCAGCCCCTGTAACTCATCCACACTATCCTGCCCCTGTAACTCATCCTCACTATCCAGCCCAGACTCCTGCCCCTGTAACATGGCCAAAATATCCGGCCCAGACTCCTGCTCCAGTAACATGGCCAAAATATCCGGCCCAGACTCCTACCCCTGTAACATGGCAAAAATATCCAGCCCAGACTCCTGCCCCTGTCACTCATCCACACTATCCAGCACCAGTAACTCATCCTCACTATCCAGCCCAGACTCCTGCCCCAGTAACATGGCCAAAATATCCTGCCCAGACTCCTGCCCCTGTAACTCACCCTTATTATCCAGCCCAGACTCCTACCCCTGTAACTCATCCTCATTATCCCACCCAGACTCCTACCCCAGTAACTGCTCAAACTCACATTCCCATTTCCCCACAAAAGCCTAGTTCCAATGGTTGTACTTCTGCTTGCCCTCAGTGCTGCTTACACATTTCTCATCACCATTACTACAATAGTATTGCTGCTTCTCCTGAAACTCGATCACCTAGTAGTGGCACTCACTCCTTAATTGTTCCTCCAAACCCATGTTCTACTTGTACATATACTGCCACCACCTGTATCCCTTGTCCACCATCTAACTCTCCAGCGCTGGCCCAAGAAACTTTCCCGCAGTACCTTGCGGCTCCAGCCCCTGGCCCTCACCCTCAGTACCTTGCGGCTCCAGCCCCTGGCCCTCGCCCTCAGTACCTTGCGGCTCCAGCCCCTGGCCCTCGCCCTCAGTACCTTGCGGCTCCAGCCCCTGGCCCTCGCCCTCAGTACCTTGCGGCTCCAGCCCCTGGCCCTCGCCCTCAGTACCTTGCGGCTCCAGCCCCTGGCCCTCGCCCTCAGTACCTTGCGGCTCCAGCCCCTGGCCCTCACCCTCAGTACCCTGCAGCTCCGGCTCCAGCCCCTGGCCCTCGCCCTCAGTACCCTGCAGCTCCAGCTCCAGCCCCTGGCCCTGGCCCTCACCCTGAGTATCCTGCAGCTGCAGCTCCAGCCCCTGGCCTTCACCCTGAGTATCCTGCAGCTGCAGCTCCAGCCCCTGGCCTTCACCCTGAGTATCCTGCAGCTGCAGCTCCAGCCCCTAGCCTTCACCCTGAGTATCCTGCAGCTCCAGCCCCTGGCCCTCGCCCTCAGTACCCTGCAGCTCCAGCCCCTGGCCCTCACCCTCAGTACCCTGCAGCTCCAGCCCCTGGCCCTCACCCTCAGTACCCTGCAGCTCCAGCCACTGGCCCTCACCCTCAGTATCCTGCAGCTGCAGCTCCAGCCCCTGGCCCTGGCCCTCACCCTCAGTATCCTGCAGCTGCAGCTCCAGCCACTGGCCCTCACCCTGAGTATCCTGCAGCTCCAGCCCCTGGCCCTGGCCCTGGCCCTGGCCCTCACCCTCAGTATCCTGCAGCTGCAGCTCCAGCCCCTGGCCCTGGCCCTCACCCTGAGTATCCTGCAGCTCCAGCCCCTGGCCCTGGCCCTCGCCCCGAGTATCCTGCAGCTGCAGCTCCAGCCCCTGGCCCTCGCCCCGAGTATCCTGCAGCTGCAGCTCCAGTCCCTGGCCCTCGCCCCGAGTATCCTGCAGCTGCAGCTCCAGCCCCTGGCCCTCGCCCTGAGTATCCTGCAGCTGCAGCTCCAGCCCCTGGCCCTCGCCCTGAGTATCCTGCAGCTGCAGCTCCAGCCCCTGACCCTCGCCCTGAGTATCCTGCAGCTGCAGCTCCAGCCCCTGGCCCTCGCCCTGAGTATCCTGCAGCTGCAGCTCCAGCCCCTGGCCCTCGCCCTGAGTATGCTGCAGCTGCAGCTCCAGCCCCTGGCCCTCGCCCTGAGTATCCTGCAGCTCCAGCCCCTGGCCCTCGCCCTGAGTATCCTGCAGCTGCAGCTCCAGCCCCTGGCCCTCGCCCTGAGTATCCTGCAGCTGCAGCTCCAGCCCCTGGCCCTCGCCCTGAGTATCCTGCAGCTGCAGCTCCAGCCCCTGGCCCTCGCCCTGAGTATCCTGCAGCTGCAGCTCCAGCCCCTGGCCCTCGCCCCGAGTATCCTGCAGCTGCAGCTCCAGCCCCTGGCCCTCGCCCCGAGTATCCTGCAGCTGCAGCTCCAGCCCCTGGCCCTCGCCCCGAGTATCCTGCAGCTGCAGCTCCAGCCCCTGGCCCTCGCCCCGAGTATCCTGCAGCTGCAGCTCCAGCCCCTGGCCCTCGCCCCGAGTATCCTGCAGCTGCAGCTCCAGCCCCTGGCCCTCGCCCTGAGTATCCTGCAGCTGCAGCTCCAGCCCCTGGCCCTCGCCCTGAGTATCCTGCAGCTGCAGCTCCAGCCCCTGGCCCTCGCCCTCGCCCTGAGTATCCTGCAGCTGCAGCTCCAGCCCCTGGCCCTCGCCCTCGCCCTGAGTATCCTGCAGCTGCAGCTCCAGCCCCTGGCCCTGGCCCTCGCCCTGAGTATCCTGCAGCTGCAGCTCCAGCCCCTGGCCCTGGCCCTCGCCCTGAGTATCCTGCAGCTGCAGCTCCAGCCCCTGGCCCTGGCCCTCGCCCTGAGTATCCTGCAGCTGCAGCTCCAGCCCCTGGCCCTCGCCCTCGCCCTGAGTATCCTGCAGCTGCAGCTCCAGCCCCTGGCCCTGGCCCTGGCCCTGAGTATCCTGCAGCTGCAGCTCCAGCCCCTGGCCCTGGCCCTCGCCCTGAGTATCCTGCAGCTGCAGCTCCAGCCCCTGGCCCCCGCCCCGAGTATCCTGCAGCTGCAGCTCCAGCCCCTGGCCCTCGCCCCGAGTATCCTGCAGCTGCAGCTCCAGCCCCTGGCCCTCGCCCCGAGTATCCTGCAGCCGCAGCTCCAGCCCCTGGCCCTCGCCCCGAGTATCCTGCAGCCGCAGCTCCAGCCCCTGGCCCTCGCCCCGAGTATCCTGCAGCCCCAGCCCCAGCCCCTGGCCCTCGCCCCGAGTATCCTGCGGCCCCAGCCCCTCACACTCACCCTCAGTACACTGCTAAACCCACCAGCCACCCTCAACATTCAAAGCCAAATGACACGGCAACCAGTCACCGGCCATTTCATCATGGTAAGTTTGATTTATGCAGTTTGTAATCGCTTTTTTTAATTTATTTTTCTCAAATGTAGTGAGCCTGAACCATGTCAAATCATCTTTCATTGGTTTACTTTCATTGACACAGGGGGGCACAGGTACCTGCAGCTATTTCACTCTAAACCTCCGGAAAGCTAAATTAAGTTTCTTCATGAGGTGAAGATGAGCAAATTGAGATGGCACTGCAAGACCATTATCAAGCAGTCTGCAATTGGAGCTTGCTCCAGGAACTGAAGACTGCTGTTCTGACTGAAATTACTTTCTTCACCCTGGTCCTGGGGGAATATTGGATTTGGGCTCTTAATAGTTTGTCTTTTGGATACTAGTCTGATCTGACTTTGCCAATTCATTAAATGAAATGTGAAATTTGTAAGGCTGTGGTAATAAACAATATTTGTATCATTTGGGCTGTGTGAAGTGCCTTGTCCCATTTCTGTACACGGCTGGCTGTTGCCATGTCTTCCTAGAACTATAGTTAAATGTTCTTTTGTACTTCCACCGAAAATTGACAGTTGATCCAGTAGTCAATGCTGATACTGTACATTTACATTTAGGTAAATGTGCTCCATTTTGTATTGGTTTTATTTATAATCTTTTTGGGGTCCCCATTAAACAAGTGTTGCAATATAAAGTGAATTCCAAGTTGGAACAGTATCAGCACTTGAACTGGTTTTAAATGAGATCCATTTTCAAAATTGCATGCTCAGTAACTCCTATGGCTAAAGTAACCGACATTGATGCAGGCATCAGTTTGTTGCAGTTGCACACTGAGGACTTGTTTTCGATTCCCGGTCCTGCCAATGCGGAGTTTGGCCAGCTCACATGGAGTGGCATAATTGGCTCGCCACTTGGAGGGTGAGGGGAGAACTCTGCAAGGGGTGTTCGTGAGATCGGCTCATACAACGGCACCTCGGAATCACGGTCACAGGCAGGAAGATGTGACTTTGTGTATCCCTAGCCAACACATGACTGGAATAGATGGGGCACAATTGGCTACCAAATTGGGAGAAAAATCAGAAACCTATTTAAAAGAAAGAATAGGGGGCTAGTAAATGCTGTCCTGGGTCAATGTGTATTGTAATTTTAATTTACGTCCACATTAAGTTCATTTGTTAAAGATCCATGACCACAAATTCTTGAACAGATTTAGTTGCACATCAGAGCATGATGATAATACACATTCTTGCTTTGTCCAAAATCACATTCTCACCAGCTCTGATGCATGTGTTGCTTATCTAGTCACTTTGTTATTCTTCTCCGATTGAAACAAACAAACTTATGTTGGTGTACCATGGCAGTGATTGCTCTACACCTTGTAGTTTATTCTGCAGAACACAGTCCATGACTTCAATGGCCTTGAATATGGTCAAACAATTTGTTTTTATTCTTGGTCCATAAACATCAAATTGTCTTATGATACTATATGATGTAATGTATGATATACTATGTAATTCAGATTAGTCATAATTGGTGCAATTCTGAGTCTCTTCAGTGCACTGTGTGTTAACACAGGCAATGTGGCATGGAAACATTAATGCTCTGATTCTACTGTATGTGGAGACTCGGAGCATTCCAGTCTACTTTCCATATGCCCTTATTCCGTGCCACATTTTTGCCACACTGCCTGTTTTATGCACAGCACATTAAAGTAAGGGCCTCAAAAGTGTGACCTTTGTGTCAATTTAGAGGAAGATAAAACCCAGGGTTTGCATAATGCATTTTTGTTTGCTGGTTAGAGCATTTGTCTACTGAATACCCTTAACTGTTGTAAGTGAGCTCAGAGAAGGGTCTTGATGACAAAATAGGCAAAAGCCTTTTTCTTTTTCATTGTTAATGTCATCCTGGGGCAGCACGGATGGTGCCGTGGGTAACACTGCCGCCTCACAGCAAGGAGGTCCTGGGTTCGAATCCCTGTCGGCCGGGGCCTCTCTGTGCAGAGTTTGCATGTTCTCCCCGTGTCTGCGTGGGTTTCCTCCGGGTACTCCGGTTTCCTCCCACAGTCCAAAGACATGCATGTTAGGCTGATTGGAGAGTCTAAATTGCCCGTAGGTATGAGTGTGTGAGTGAATGGTGTGTGTGCCCTGCGATGGACTGGCGACCTGTCCACGGTGTATTTTTTTTGTTTTGTTTTTTGGCCTTGCGAAGCCAGGAGACATGGTGGCCACCACGAGACAACCCTTGGACCCCCCAGTAACAGCTGAGAAAACTGTCCAAATATTTTTGTGCCCCTAAAATGGGATGCAGTTTCTACATGGATCACCCAATATGGATGTACATATCCTCTCATATTCAAATCCAATGTGCTTTACAGAGCCAGAATTACTGGAATTGTACCATGTTATTGGACTCCTATGGGACTTGGTTATGATTTGAGACTTGCTTATGACTGGCATAACTGTTAAAATGTTTTTAACATAATTTGTCCTGAAATTGTTACCTCCAAACATGGATTTGTCTCATTCCTTTGGTGAACCCTGCACAATGAATTGGGAGTGGAACACTGCATTAAATTCTATATACAAAGGGGTATGGGATGAGCCAGGGGGTAGGTAGCAATTGATTCTCAAAGGTATAGAACAAAAACGTGTCCCATTTCAGTTAAATACAGAATGCATTATATTATTATTTAATATATTTTACTGGATGGTTGGCTTCTGGAGTAATTCGCTTAATTATTACCAGCTTATCTTGTTTGTGTATTTTGCTAGGTAATGAATTTCTGATAATTCAATGTTTCAACATTTTCCCAACGGCTCTGTGTTGACTTGCATGCAGTGACAAAAGATGAAATGTTACGACAACTTATTTTCCAGGAACCTGTGTTCCTCCTCAAAACCGAGTGAGTGAGTGAGAGTTCCCAGTGCATTGCACGGCATTAACTGGGAGGTGGTGTGTAATGGTATAAATAAATAAAACCCTACTCCGACAGGGCATAATTGTCGACCACAGTCCGCACTGGCACAGACGAGATTTTAAACTGTGCTGCTTTCTCATTAGTTGCAACCAAGTGATTTTTTTTTTAACTGCAAACACTGTTTGTGCTAATGTCAACTGGCATTTGTGTGCAGTGTCAGTCAGTCATTGCCAAATCTTGCTGTAAAAAGCTAGAACAATTATTCAATACAAGGCATCATTGTTGTATTCACAATTGTAGGTACAGTGTAAACACGAAAATATACTGTAGGCTTCAGGTGTACCTTCACAAATCTGATCAGGCCAAGCCTGAACTTGGGGCAAAGTGTTCTCAATGACAGCTCTTCAACAGAATGGGGTTCACAGTACAAAAGATAAAATGAATGGAATCCAAGAGACTAAAGTTTGGTCTGTTTGGCTTCCCCACCCATAGGATTTGTCAGTGCCCTCATAGCTGAATGCCATTCATTCTCAGAGAGATCAATCACCTCAAGGTTCATATCCCTTTCTCCAGAAGGAGTGTTCCTATTTGCACAAAGTGGAAATATGTGTAACACAACTGGAGCAGTGTTCTGCTTGGTCCCTAAAGGAGTGGTGGCTGGGATAAAAAGCAGCGCCTTTAAGTGGCTTCTCACAGTTCTTCTCCCCAAAGCGACACAGACCAGACATGTGTTCCAGCACTTGTGCCAAGTGTCTCGGGGCCAGCCTCATCCCTCTGGCTCTCTGCTGTATGGTGGCCAACATTTTGCTTTATTTCCCCAATGGTGAGACACAGTATGCTGAGGAAGACAGCCTCACACTCTATGTGTGGTTTTTCACTGGAATAGCTGGAGGGGGAATATTTGTAAGTAACTACTGTTGCTTTTATGATTCAGTCTATTGTATAGTGAAGGTCACCATTTGGCTTTATGATACTTCTTTAGGACATATATTTTGCAACTAGTGGAAAGGTGGTTGTTTTTTCCAAACATGTGGTATGTTTGTGGACAATGTAATGTCTCAGGATCATTGATCATCTCAGTATAGCCACAGTGATTGATGCTGGTATGTGGCATACAGTACATGGGCTTGTCCTTCACCATTAACTCTTGATCTTCGTCTTATCTGTGACCACAGTTAGTGATGTTAACTTGGTTGAGTTCTCATTACAGCCAATATATCAAAGAGCATTATATGACTACCAACACAAATTTTGTTGATGTTTAATGGAATGTACTGTACATCATCATCTTTACGAGAATTGGGGGCTGGGACTAGATTTAGCTGTAAATTATGCTGATACAGTATGTAACACATTTGTTGGCTTTAGGTCATCAAGGGTCCCAGGTATAAAATTAGCCTCAAACCACTGTGCTGCTGCCAGATATGCAATTGATACAAAAATAATAGTTTCTCCTCAATACTTTTTCCATTGAGTTGAACAGAAAATTTGTCAGGAGAAACATATATTTTTTTGGTATCTACTACATATCTGGCAGCAGCATGGTGGTTTGAGGCTCATTTGATACTTTGGACCCTTGATGACTTAAAGCCATGGAAATAAGATATCCAGACTGGTGATGCTGATAGGTCACAGATATCAGGAAGTCATGGCATGCCAAGGATATGCAACAAAATACTTTTTTTTATCTATTACAAATCTCATTGTGGAGTACAGAGGCAAATAAATAAATTATGGGTCCCACCAACATTATGGAGGGCACTGTAACTAAAACATACAAGTTTGAATGTTATATTTTCATTCATCATTACTTGCCACTTGTCAAAGTGAGATCTGCTATATAAGAATATAAATGTACTATGTTGAACAGCCAGAAAATTCTCAGCTGGGAGAGCAGAGTACCAATGTCAATTCATCCTGATGAAAGTCAAATATGACCAGGAAGTTCAACACCCCTCTATTCATTTGTGGTTGCAAAGTGTCTGTAGATTTTTGAAGTGTCATGTGTTCTCTGTTTCTGTAGATGTTCCTGCCAGCAGCTGTATTCATGACAGTTGGGGACTGTGCCAATGACGGCTATGGGCGGAGCTGTGTGGTGAGGCCTGTTTTGTTGGGGTCCTATCCAAACTTCTTTTTAAGCTGTCTTATTTACACAAGGTATCATGATTATTTGAAATATAACATTGTTTTCGGAGAAGTTCTACCTTTTAAAACTACCTTCAGAAGGTGTGCAGATCACTGCGCTCAACCAGCGGAAGACGGAAGATGCCTGTGTGTTCAGTGCTTATAGTTCGGTCTAGCTTCTCTGAAAATATTACGTGATACCATGTGTAAATAAGGCAGCTTCGGAGTTATTGTAAGGTGTAAATTCTTCACTTTGAAGTAGGTAGGCTACTGACTCCTTTAGGCTTCAAGTCTTTATGCTAAACTAAAAAATTTTGCTAACATGTAAATAATTGAGCCAGTGAATGCACAAAAGTGAAAATGAAATTGAACATCTTGTGTAAGTCTGAAAAAAGGTTGGTGGTCCACTTTAAGTGGATCAGCAACAGCAGCAGAGTCTAATAAATACCTAATGCTCACTGAGTATATTGGGAATATTTGGCACGTTGGAGTTCATTTCAGGGAAGCTTAGAAGAACAGGATACAGAAATTTGTCATAAATTACCCTTTCAGTCTTGATTTGAATCTTATGCGTTACACTATTCAATAATATTCAATAGATTTTTAAAGAATGTCTCTGATGAGTAAATTAAAAAATGAAATGAAAAAATATGTTTTTGATGCAGCTATAGGAAATTGTGGATGTTTTGCTTTTGTTCTAGAGTTACTGTTACTGTTGGGTCGATGTCAATTTTATGTGACCCAGGTCTGCTGTAAGTGCCTAAAAATTATAGCAAGCATCTAGTGTAAGGAACCTTGCAACTTATACTGCTTATATTTAATCCCAACCTGGTTTATGGATATGTTTATTGGCTTAACAGATATTCTTTTGAATCCATTAATACAGTCAGATAACTAATTTACTCATTTTGAATAAATTCCTGACTGTTCAAGCCCAATTGACTTCCACCTTCACAATCTATGTATATTAACTGCTATTGGCATATTCTTAAATGTATTGTCGGCCTCTGTGTTTAGATGTTTGGCTCAGTCCTGGCTGCTCTGATTGGAGTAGCTGGTTCTGGATACTGTTTCATTGTATCTGCCCTGGCCCTGAATAAAGGACCCTACTGCCTCACATCACTGGGCTGGATGTATCCTTTCCAAGATTCAAATGGAAGGTATGTGGCCCTTTTGATCAAACAATAAGGTACCAGACTGACAAACTGACTGTCCTTATCAGGTCTGTGAGAACAGTAAAAATAAAAAAAAGTTTACATTTTGAAACAACACAAACATAAATTTATAATCCATCATCTGACACTGATGACGGGGAGGGGGAGAGAAATGGTTGAAGGAACAGAATGTTGGCAAAAGTAATATTCAAATAATACACCAAAGTCTCATGCACGCTTCGAAATAAAGATCCGAAAAGTGCTGAAAAAGGTACAAACGTTTGTCGCTGGGGCAGTACCCAATAGGTACATAAAATTGTACCCCTGGCCAGCAATATATTATTAATTTGTTTGTTTTTGTACTCACCTAAGAGAACATTACTTCCAGGGTACATTTGGGAAATGTAATCCTTGAAGAACAAAAATGTATCTCCACTGTCACTTCAGTTCTAAGAGTGTGTGAGTCACATATGACACAAAAGCAGACTTCAAAGATTCAATGGGACTATACTGTATGTCCTCAGGTACCTGACCGACCCCGACTCCTGGTTCGTTTGTCTGTCGCCAGCCCATGTGGTGGTGTGGAACGTCACCCTCTTCTCCATCCTGCTGGTCCTCAGTGGCATGGAGGTCATCATCTGTGTCATCCAGGTCATCAACGCACTGCTGAGCTGCTTGTGTGGGTCCTGCTGCAGCAAGGAGAATTACAGCATGAATGCCTGAGGGCCTAGCCTCACGCATTAACCTCTTCCACAATGTGCTGCTCCTAGCCCAGTGCAGTCTTCACTGTGGAGCTACAATGAGCAATTATAAGTTAACCTGTTTGTATCAGTCGAAAAGGCTGGCTGCCCACACCAAAATAGCATGTTTTTAAGTCAGTGACTCATTGGTATATGACCGCTCCGGCCATTTGAGTATTCATGGAGCTTCATTCTCAAAGGTTCTCAGGGAAGACTGCATTCTGAAAATCTGAAGCATTTCATATTTGAAAGGAGAAAAAAGGCACCACTTTAACAAAGGGTCCAAGGTTTCCTAAAATATTTGCTTTGATGTGTATAACTGGTAATATTTATGCCTTAACATATTGAAGTTATGTCCTTTCACACAGGATATATTGTGTGTGTGCAAAATGTCAAACTGTTTTCATCATTGAGTTGGGTTGGTGGTTCAAGCCCCTGTGGAGCCATGATCTGCACAGCTGTTGGGCCCTTGAGCAAGGCCCTTCACCTCACATTGCTCCAGGGGAATTGTCCCCTGTTTAGTCTAATCAGCTGTAAGTAGCTTTGGATAAAACTGTCAGCTAAATAACAAAAATAAAATAAAATAATGAAGAAGACATTTTATATCTAAACACTTGACATCAACTCTGTCTTTTATTGAATTGGTTCAGTTTGGCTTTTGACATTAAAAATAGCATTTAAAGGTAACTCCAAAAACAATGCATGTGACTTTTTCAGTGTTTGACTTGCAAATGTAAAAATAATGTACTTTTGGAAACTGGTGCTACAGGCCAAAGCATTGTACAACCAGCAGGGGTTGCTATAGAAATATCAGTATAATCTCCAATTTAAGCAAAAGTTGATTTTTAAATTATCATTTGGGAGGATTTTTGCAGATTTGAAAACATTGAAGAAAAGAAAATATGAAAAGAAATTCATGCACATATTCCTATGCATAGTGCCATAAGAAGGTGTCCCACTCTCGACATGCATGCTGTACCTGTTTGATGTTGCTCAGACATTACAGGCTAAAGACACACACAGCCGTGCTCCAGGTCCTCATTGATCTTGCTTAGGGCCTCATCGCATGAACCAGGGTTCACGAAATCAGTGGGTACCCCACATGCATATGCAAACACCAGGATCCAGAAGGTTGGTGGTTCAAGCCCCGGTGTTGCCACGATAACATTCACACAGCTGTTGGGACCTTGAGCAAGGCTTTTAACCCAACATTGCTCTAAGGGGGGCTGTCCCCTGCTTAGTCTAATGAACTGTAGGTCACTTTGGATAAAAACATCAGATATTTAATTATTATTATTATTATATGTTGCAGTTGCTTCTAACCAGAGCTTGGTAGCTGGCCTTTAAATAGCCACATTTGACAAATCTTCCCTACGTGCTGCTGTTCCATAGCCTTGATCCCTGTTCCCTGCAGCCAGGAATCAATAAATCCCCTCTCTCTGAGCCCATGATCAAAGACTGAACCATCTCCTCTGATCTCTGCTGATAGCTAGTATTGCACTGTCAGGTGCTTGGCAACAATGGAGAAATGTTTTTTTTAATTTTTTTATTCAGATCCTCCACAGCTTTCCCCCACAGCAAGCATGCTTGTTTGGGGACACTGTAAGAAATGATTGCTTTGTTACAATGGAACACTGTAAAAACTACACGATTCTTTTTGAAGGCAGTAGGTTTGCCTCACCAATCGTCCATCAGTATGAGGAGTGACAAATACTGTCTTCACAATGTCACCTTCCTTGCACACCTGACCGATTTCACAAAAAAGAGAACATTACATAAATCACCTGGGAAGAATGACAGATTTGAAGGTAGGCTATAGTAAAAGTATTCATGGGTCCATTGTGGTTTACTGTGCTTTCCACTGATCTGGCCTTGTGCTCCCTGAGACATTGTTCCTCATTTCTTGTGCAACACACATTAGTCACAGCAGTGTTAAAGAAACATTCCTACTCACAAAATGTTTCAATGTCATGTTTTCTCTTCCAAAGGACATGAATAATCTTTTCCCATTCCCAGAGCCATCAACTCCTCTTGTATCTGAGGTAATAAATGTAGTCATAAAAATATCAGAATTATTTGATTCAACAAAGTTATTATTTTTGCTTTGAGTTAAATTATGCTGTCTCTCAGCTGCTACCCCCATAGCAACATACGCATATATGAAACTACATGACTGCACTAAAGTATACACAAAACTATTATCTCATGTTAACAGAGTGAGATATTTTTTATTCGACTTGAGGACATTTGCCTGGACACAGACATAGATGGATGGTTAAATGATGGCAGTGAACAACGTTTGTTTTCAGATATAGTTCTTCCCACTGGTATAGAGGTCAGAGAATAGCAACAGGTACATTTCAACAGTTTGCTTTTGGGGGAAATGATTCATTTATGAATGATTAACATGTCCTTGAAAAGGTGCAGGGGCAGATGACCATATATGGTATACTGAGGGAAAAATCCAATACTCTGTTCAAAATGGCCGTTTCCGCCCAACTTCTGTCTCTCAGGTTGGACGTCTCCTTGACAGAGCCTTTCATTTAATGTGACTGTACTAGGGGTTAAGGCCCAGAGGCCCTGAGTGCATGTGCTACCATCTGTAGAAATTAAGTAATGAACAATGCTGTGAAAATGCTGAGGGCCATAGTTATGTTTAGTTTAGCAGGCCTTACAGGCCAAGGTTATTTACATAGCCTCTGTATTTGCACTATTATACTTTTCTCATAATGTGGCATAATGTGCTACTTTATTAGTAGAAACCGCTTAACACAATTAGACAGTAGATGGACTCAAATGTACACAACAGAGAGAACACATAAATAATTACCCAGATGCTTATAAACACATAAAGCAGAGCAAACATGTTTTAAATTGCGGGCAACAGAAAAGAAAGTGGTCTGCAATGGTCAAAAATGTTTCTGCTTCTACTTTTTTTTGTATTTAAATGCTTCTGGATATTATTTTTAGTATGACTAATAAACTCCCCAACTTTCTGATAGAGAAAGACCAGGGCCTGTTCCACCACTAGTTAGCTGGATAACTGCACCAGGTAGTTAATCCCTAACTCTGAACTCCAGCTGCTGAAATTCAGGTTGAAAGCCCAGCCCAGACAGTCATGCGCTCAAGATTTTCTCCAGGCCTTAGTAATAAATGTTTCTTGCTATTACATAATTATTTAGTTCCACAGTGTTATAATTGTATTCATCCAAAACAAATGTGAAAGGAAACAAAGTGTGGTTTAATTCTTTAATTAAATGAAGTAGATATTATTCCTTGTAAAGAGTACACACATAGAGCCACATTGCATGAATGTGAATAAATGCCACCATAGCACAAGGATCACATTGGTCACCATCTTCCAATCACAACTAAATTCTGTACCGTCCAGAGTGAACGCATATTAATTTCTGACGTAGTACAGTAAATAATTGAGAAATGATGATGAATGCCATGCACCCAATGAAAGAAACTGACACAATGAGTTATCAAATCAAATTTAGTAAACCCCCTTTTGATATTATCATAAAGGCATCAAACATGACCTGGTTGAAAAACATGTCACATTTAGAAATTTGTAGCTTAGAAGTGCCGGATTCTTCCAGGACATATAGGCAAAAGTGGCATTGCAGCTGCTGGTACTTCAGGAGCCATTGGCACCACTGGGAGATCAAGCAGTGTGTCCATTGGGGCTTGCCTCTTCACAATCGGCACCTCGTCCGACTCACCCGACTCAGACAGAAGGCCAGCGGCTGCTGGATCACGGATGGCATTGAACCTGTGGTGGTGTTTGAGGCCGGGGATGGTCTGGAGCTTCGGGACAGCAGGGGGTGTTACTGGCCCCATACCATTTGCTGTTGGGTCCAGTGGGGGCTGCTGGATCACAGGAGAGACATGCCCTATCAAACATCTTGAAAGTGATTGGAGCTTCTGTGAAATATGTACATCTCCACTATTTGTACCAGCTTTATCCTGCCATATACATTTCTCATATTGAGTGCCTGCACTAACTTAACTAATTACTGAGGCAATATACGGATAACAACTAGGTAGTGCAAGATCATTAGCAAGCTAATTATGTTTCATTAACATCAGTACTAGCATTGCAATAGTTTAAGTCGTCTTTACTAACACATGAACGTAGGTGGGGCACTAAGAAGGCATGAGCTTTCCTCTGTAACATAGTATTAATTATTCATTAAATTATTTAATTTAGGTTATACATCCCCCCCCCCTCCCCTTCATTAATGAGGTACTGTACTACCTCTACCCTAAAATGTTAAAAAATAAAAATACATTTAGTACAGACATAGCCTTTTTAGAATAGAATTTTACATATATCTGAGTTTGGATGACACCACATAGCCCTGTTATATGTGTTCAATACAATGACCTAGTGATGCTTTAGCTGTATTTTTACCATGGATTCATAAGAATAAAGACTTACCGCAGTGAGAAAGAGCATGCAGTCAACGGTAACAGCAGAAAGGATACCATTAGCCACACAGAAGCCTTTCCGCTAGAAGGGACAATATCAGATAGACATCTGTTATGTAATGCAGTGGTCTCTCTGGGAACAGACTTGTTATGAGAAACTCAGCCTCTGTGTTCTTTTTGGGATCTCTGCTTCTTAACTCTTGTGAAGTATTAACCTCATGTATACTCCCCATGTCCGAAGGGTAAAAAATGACCCACCTTCACTAAACCCCTAAAAGCTTAATTGAATTTTAAACCCCAAATCTATTTTGCATGAAGAAACAACCTGTCACTCATCACAAACTTTGTCATCAAATTTCACATTGAAAAAAGGGTGTTTTCTCTGCTGTTAAACATAGTGGTGGGTTTTTTTTTACCCTTAAGACAACACAAGGGCTAATCACAGGGGGGCTTTTTTGGTAACAGGAGTTTCTGGTGTATTTTTCATTTCTAAATTGTACTTGATTCATCAAATGAATCAATTTAATTGAAATGTTTCAGCTTCAATGATAGTGTGGCAGAACTTACAACGTTAGGAACAGAGAGCTGTGTATCTTAGTGAGTCTAAAGGATCAGTGTCCTGGATCATTAATTATTTCAAAAGAAAACTGGATCTCTAACATGGCATTGGTCTTCTGTATGGATAGTCACTTTATGTTTACTTATTCAAAGCATCTTTGCATGGTGGAACTGGTGGTCAACACTTGAACAATTGTGTGGGGATGGTGATATTTTCTCTATAGTTTATGCTTTGTGTATAGTGAAAGGATTGCTCAAAGCTTGTCACCTGGTGACTGCCGAATACTTACTCCCAGAGGCTGCGGCAGTGGAACACATGCGTCATTGCCATCAATTGGGCAGTTCGTTTCTACAATACCATATTCCACAAAATACTGGAAACCGCCAGACACAACCTGCAAATATCAATCAAGCTATTTAAAAATAAAAGTAACACATCGGAACCTCAAATGTGGCCTCAAATGGTACCACTTCATTCTGTCATGTAAGGGACAAAATGCTCTGTGGTTGAATCTTGAAATCAGAACTAATCGTTGAGACTGGAACAAAAATAATTTACCTTTTTTTTAAACACAAATCACTTGTTTGTCTTTTAGTTAACAAATATCTGTATATTTTCATTTACATTGAGAAGCAATACATGTACGACTAGTTCTAGCTCTTATCATTAATTTCTAACATTATTTACTCAATAATTACACAGATGACCACCTAACCACCTGACGATGCATAAAAATAATATTCACCCACCTGTGCTGACAGCCTGCCAACCTCCAACAGTGCAAATTGTACACTGTTGTTATCCAGTTTGCCGTTGAAGACAGCCAGAGAAGCACTGACAACCTGCAGGGCATCAGTGTGGTTCAGAGGCACAAGCTGAGGACACCCAATGCATACATCTTCAGCTGAATCTACACAGGGAGCAGGGGAGATAGATATGACCTATCAATATGCTTGATATATTACATTACATTACATTACATTACATTACATTATTGGCATTTGGCAGACGCTCTTATCCAGAGCGACGTACAACAAAGTGCATACCCATAACCAGGGCTAAGTGCGCAATTGCTACCCGTACAACAAATAAACAAACAAATAAACAAACTTGCTTGATATATAAAATGGGAATACAAATGGATAAAATAGCATTAAACAACATGTTTCATTTTGAACATCCCAACATATGAAAAATGAACTCTGCAGATCTGCCCAGCCTCATAGAGCCTTATATGATGGATTATTATTCTCCCACTTTTTATTTAAATTGGGCATAATTAGTCTTCTCCGTCTCATTAACATACCCAAAAAACGAATGGCATTGGTGAGTTCTTCCAACAGTGCTAGTATAGTCACAGTCCCTTGGCAATCGCTACCTACTTAAGCATTTAAATTTCATAAATTTTCATAAAAGAATGGCCATTAATTTCAGTGTGTAAATGTAAACTGCTTTGAAGGTAAATGTAATCTTTCTGTTCCCATCTCTTTCACTGAGTGCAGGGCAATGCAGGATTTGTAAAGAGCAATTTAATTTTCTTTTGCTTCATATTTTAAAAAAGTAAGATATATACCAGGTTCGGATTTACACTTGTAGGCCACCACAGTCAGAATGCCTCCAGCCTTGGACAATACCACATCACAGTCTGCTTCAACTTTCTGAAAATTATGAAAAAGTCATACAAAGACATATTTCATAGTTTCTACTTAAGTCTTTCAGTAAATTCTGCAATACAATTGAGTTATTAGTTTGAAGGTACAGCAGTCACAAAAAGGATTCAAGCCAGGATATAACTTCACTTCTATACTGTCTATTCGCCCTTGGATCCTAATATACACAACACACAGCATGTTATCAGTCCAAGATTGACAGTGATCCATCACTTTTAATTGCTTTTACCCTTGTCTCATTGATCAAAATCATGCAACTTCAGGCTGTATTTCAGAAGTTGGCTCTGAATTCTGTTTCTGTTTTCCAAGCAACATCGCTCTGGCAGAAATGAGCTCTTCTTTTTAAACCCATTGATTGATTATCAGCTTCATTACTGTAATTCATCATCAGATATAAGGGAGAATGAGAGATGTTCACAATATGAAAACATTATGGAAAATACAGAGCCATTGCAGTTTACTGAGAGTAGCCTTACCGTTTCATGGCGGGGTCGGACTGTGCAGTTGGCAACAGGCGTTGGATCCAGGACATGACACTTAGTTTCAAGCAGATCCAGTTCCACAACAAAGGTCTCTCCACCATCTGGCTACAGTAGAATATTATTTGGGGTATGAGATGTACTTAGTAGATGGATATAAGGTATTTAATTCTAAAACCATAAATTTTAACCATAAAAACTTTATTGAAAATTAATTCATAGAAAAGACCATTCCACCTGTCATGTAGGCTTTTTACTTTGTGTGGTTAGACAGAATTCTTAGAATTGAAAATTGTATTGATTATTCAATCATAATCAGAAAGGTAAAAGCTTTGATATCTTTGTCAAAATATTTTAAACTCCAAGGAAGAAAACATATTTTTAAATCAAGTCTGTCTTTCCAAGGCTTACCTTTGTCATTATCTTGATTTCTTCAACCTGGTTGAGGGCATACTTGTAACCATGACTGAGCTGTGCATTAATGTATTCCTGGGCTGCTAAAGCAGCCTCTTCTGCCTCTGGTGAATCACAGTTTGGCTTGCGAATACTTGGGAGCCCCTGTGCCCATGCCCCTGCCAGCAGCCCCAAAATCACCACAGTACCTACAGGTCTCATTTGAGTGGTTGAAGTTTCCCAGTGTCAGGCCAAAGCACAGAATACAGAAACAGAACACACAGAAGTGGTGACCAGACTGACCGCCACTGTGTTATTTATACTGTGAGCCGCTCTCTCTGTCATGCAGCCATTGCAAACACTATATTAAAGTAAACTGTGCAATAATGGTGGCTGAATGCCAAAGTAAATGTTAGTCAGTGGTCTGGGATATGTTTAAATCCATATAATTTAGACATTCATCCAGTTTAGTTTTCGGCTTTGGGGAAAATGAATAACTTTAATCCAAAAACATATAATGAGGAATTTATAAATAGTATAAATAGAAAAATACAAAGAATGTTTCACACATGAAGGAAATTGAACTTTGGGTGCAAAACAAGGGGGTCCATCATATGACAATGAATTAGGCTACGAAAAGCAGCTTAAACAGTGAAACGGTCGAATAATGAAGTTGAGTGCTGCATTTATCTCTGTCATTTAACGTTAGCGACGTCGTCACAGTGAGATTCTGATGACATCCCCTTCCATTTAATTTTGCTGGAACCTTTGCCTCGTTCTCTCATCTTACTAGCTGTTTGCTACGAGCGTTTAGTACACGCACTACAGTTCAATTTCTTAGAAATGACGATTGAAAGTGGAAAGGGGTGGAGGTGGGAGGAGTTTGAGATGTACTCAGTCCGCCATCAAACTGTGTTTGGAAAAAACCATAGTGTATAATAGAGTTCAGTGGGAAAAGTCGACTTCTGAGTTGTCTGGAACGCAGTATAACTGTCTAGCAATTCATACGAAAATATTGGTGATGTCTCAAACTATGCTTCCATACCGGTCCTAGCTCTCTCCGTCGACTGCGACACCAGGTTTCCTGGAGTTAAGATAGGAAAATGAACATAATGGGACATTCTTAAATCATGTCCTAAATTAAATTACCATGGTAAAAATACAGATAAGATAGGATTTCGAGTAGGAAACCTGTAATACGGCTAGCCCCATTTCGATTGGCGCTGGCTCTATTTCGTCGACCGACACCGGTACTGGATTCGTGACGTATATAATGCTCGACAGTCTGATAGATGCATGTGTATGTTAGCCGGTCGGGCTACGGGCTGTCAGGAGAAGGATTGTGGAATCCTGAAAGCAGCATTTTATTTTCCAGTGATTACTTTATTTTGGTAATGTTTTGTGTGGTTTACTGGTAGGCATACTTGGTTATAGACAGTAGAAAAATATTACTTGATGGACGCATACTGTCGCGTAATGTAAGGACATTTTGATGTAGGCTATGTAATGCGGTAGCTAGCTTTGTTTTAGGTAATATAGATAAGATGGTTAACTTACCTTCCCAATTTTGCACCGAATGTATCCTTGATTCTTTCAAACCAGATGCCATTTCAAGACCGCCATTTCATGTTTATGTGATCAGAAACGCGCACCTTGCTATATTTTTCGATCTCCTTTTCCAGATCTGAGATCACGATGCTATGACCCCAAAAAGCTGTGGAAATGAGGACCAATAGTTTCGCCAACCTTCACCGCAACCGTTTTTGGTTGCAGGCACGTGGAAAGTTATTCTCTAAATACTGGTCTTCTCAGAGGCGTGTCGCACTTGTGAGCAGCAGGGGCAAATGCATCCACACTCGCGTATATAAGAGAAACTTTCGGCTAAAGAAATGGTCTGAAACTAGAGCCCAGCTTCAGAGGTCTGCTGAACTTGCAGTCCACTCGGGTTCTGAGACGGTAAAGCATGAAATAACTGAAGGACAGTCTCCCGGCTGCCCATTAAAAATGCACAACCCAGAGGAGATTTGTTCGGCAGATATATTTGCAGCCATCTCAGAGTGTCCAATTGTATTATCTGGAGAGTCTGCAGTTGATGCTCCCCCCCTGGAGCTGTCCAGCATCCCCTTTTCCTTGAATATCATTGGCCAGAAAGAGGACAGTGGTCATCCAAGTTGTGCTTTACCAGAGGAGGCCAGTCAAAGGACTAAGCTGACAGCAGGCTGTAAAAGTGTCAAACGGTCTGTGTCAAAAAAGAGTTCAAGGTTAGCCAGCAAGGGGAGGAGGAGAGCTCTTCCTCTGTTGAAGTGGTGCAGGAGATTGTCAAGGTTTGATTTCCAGTCCCAGTACAGAGTCTGGAGCTCTTGGTTTCGCAGCAATAGGAAGGGGAGAAAATCCAGAAGCATTCTCCACATCTCTACCCCTAGAGACAACCCCCAGGAAGCAAAGGTGCTCCCCTACTTGTCCAGCCCAAACACGGACTGCAAGGACTTTGGTAGTAGTGACGACAATGTGCACAAACTTGGAAAGAGAGAGAGTGCGTCAGAAGTGGATGGGTCAGAGCCAGTGAAGGGAACTCTGGCGCAAGACCACTCTGCTCCCAAAATGTGGTTGTCAGGGCAGGAGGCTGTTTGTTGGCATGCCAGAGAAAACAAGCATAACCTTCGGTCCTGTGATGGCAACAACCTTAAAATTAAACCGCAGCTGGACAAACCTGAGGGGCCTGATGTGCCCAGGGTGGGCCTGAGTCACAGTTCTGGGATTCTAAAGCAAACTTTACTCGCCAGTGGTCCTCCAGCAGGTGATGGTGAAGAAAAGGGGACGTTACCCACACCCTGTCTGGTCCAGGGCAGAGGGCCCCTCCGGGACCACCGCTACTGCAGGACCACAGTAGGGGCCCCCTACACTGTTACACACAGCAGCCAGTTGTTAACCAAGGAGGTCACCAATGAAGGAATGAAAGAACTCGTTCATGGTAGATGTTTCCTACAATTTAGTCATAGTTCTTGAAATATAGATCTCAGTGTCCCTGAAATGTCATATGAGCTCATTTGACAGCTCGCTGCTTTGTTAATTAATTCTGTTACTAAAGGTTAAATCTATGTCTGTGGACACAAAATACTTTAATTTTTTATACAGACATTCTTACATTTATCCTTAAATTGTATTGGAGAAATTGTGTAAAGTTCTAATATTATACTAGTTCTTGATAAAGACATAAGCTATTTGTAATCATTGGCTGCTCTGTCTATCACCGAGGACCTCATTCATATTACTGTCTGTTCACAGAGTTTCTTGAGCACTTTTATGGGAAACATGGCAGCTTTATACCCTTGAGTAAGAGTGACGTACTGAAGCACCTCAAGAATAAGCTCAACACAGACCTTAAGGACAGGCAAGTTGGTCTTGTAGGTTGGTGGCAAGGCTGTTGAAATTGTACAAATACTTGATTCACAAGTTTTAAGCGCATTTTAGATATTACTGCTTCATGCCATGAACTCGTGCTTTCTTTTTCCTGTTCATTTTTCCTTCATCAGAAAGTCTTTAATCTATACAGAATTGACTAAATACCAAGCTGTTTTAGCCAGTGCTCCAATGCGCCATTTCAATGTGGTCTACAACAAGCACCGACTGACCCTGGAGGACCTTTCTACACTGGACAACCAGAACTGGGTCAATGATCAGGTCGACCTTCAAGACCCATTTGCACGCCCCTGATAAAATAAAATAAAAATGACTTGCAGGATCTCATGATAAATTTGATTATTATGCCTAAAGTCCAGTTTAATATATTTTTTTAATCAGTTGTTAGTAACAGTTTAAATAGTTGTATGTTTTTCATTTGCACTACAATATAACTATACTAGTCAAGAAACCATAAAATTATAAAGCATAATGTGAATGGTATAAGAGTTTTTATCAGTTTAAAATTTTTTATGATGTCCTGATTAATTTCTGTTTTATGACTCTATAGGTGATAAATATGTATGGGGAATTAATCATGGAGGCCGTCAACCACAAGGTATGTTGACCATACAGATCTGCGTGCCTTTTCAAAAGCATTCTTCCATTTACTGGAACACACAATGAGTCATCACAAGATTTCATTTGAAGGTATCATTTTGTCTTACAAGACCTGTCAGGATATGACCGTACAGCAGTGAACATGTATTCTGCTTTCTGCTTTCATACTCTGTTTCCTGGCAGTAGGTGCAGGTTTGAGAAATAGCAGCTGAATGTGTCTCTGCATTGTTCTACAGGTGCATTTCTTCAACAGTTTCTTTCACAGACAGCTGGTAACCAAAGGTTACGAAGGCATCAAGAGGTGGACCAGAAAGGTAAGGTCAGATTGATGAATTTGGTGAGTTTTGGTGCAGACTGGTTTCTGTTTGAAATGCTTGAAACTCTGTAGATGCTAATGATGACATTTTTTTTTTTCAGACAGTGCTGAAGAGTAGTAAGAATCTCTGAGAATTGTAATGCAGAAGAACGCATAACTAAAACTTACTCGCCGGGAAAATATTAAATTTTTCTAAATATTGGTTAAATTGTAAGTTATGTGCTGGAACTTAACTTGTGTTTAAAGGGTTTAAGTATTGACTGGTCTGTTGAAGTGTTCATCCTGTAAAGATTGTACATAGTTTCAGAAATCCAAAAGCAAATCACTATTGGCAGAGTATTGGTGTCAAGTCTTCTGTTGAGATTTAAAGCATGGTGTTTTGCTTCGAGTGTGGTTGGCAACATTTTTAAAGGTCTTTCGACCTGTCTGTTGCATTTGCCCAATTTTGGATTTGCAGGTGGACCTCTTCACCAAAAACTTGCTGCTGATTCCCATTCATCTAGAAATACACTGGTCTCTGATCACTGTGGATATTGCCACTCGGAACATCCATTTCTACGACTCTCAAGGCATTGTGTTCAGGCATGCTATTGAGGTAATCGACAAGGTTAAACCATAGCCTCTCCCAAACCACAGGAACATAGTATATTTCTTTATATTTCTGCACATTATTCATTGTGTTTATTTAGTTTTTACTGTATTTTCCTACCCTGCATTTTCTGTTTTTACTTGCTATGAAGCTAGTATTCTATCAAGTCTTGAGAAACATATAAATAAAATGTATTATTATATATTATTGGCCTCTCTCAGTTTCCAGTAATTCTTTGACGTTTAGTTATAGTGGGACAGGGAGTTTACAAGTTTTCTCTCACCATTTCCACAGAACATCTTAAAGTACATTATGGCTGAAGCGAAGGAAAAGGAGTGCACAGTTTATCAGAAAGGCTGGAAGATGATCGTTAACAAGGTAAATAAGGTGATCAGAATGACCGCAAATTAATTTGAACATGTCACTGTATGTGTGAAGTGCGGCTGCACGAAGCAGCTCTTTGTGTATTGGGTATGGCAATCTTTTACCGTGGAACCATCAAGAATTTTGTAAAGGTTTGCAATTTTCCGTAAGTAGTTATTTATTTTATTTATTCATTTGACCAATTTTAGTATTGTCTTTAATTTGATTTCACTGTTCTGTTTTTGGCGGCACGGAAGGTGCAGTGGGTAGCACTGCCGCCTCACAGCAAGGAGGTCCTGGGTTTGAATCCCTGTCTGCCGGGGCCTCTCTGTGCGGAGTTTGCATGTTCTCCCCGTGTCTGCGTGGGTTTCCTCTGGGTACACCGGTTTCCTCCCACAGTCCAAAGACATGCAGATTAGGCTGATTGGAGAGTCTAAATTGCCCATAGGTATGAGTGTATGAGTGTGTGAGTGAATGGTGTGTGTGCCCTGTGATGGACTGGCGACTTGTCCAGGGTGTATTCCTGCCTTTCGCCCAATGTATGCTGGGATAGGCTCCAGCCCCCCTGCGACCCTGTTCAGGATATGCGGGTTAAGATAATGGATGGATGGATGGATGTTCTGTTTTTTTTCCCCCTTTTTTTGAACAACGTTACACCAGTTTTGCCACATAATATCCATAATTTTGAAGGATTCACATTTTCCACTTGCATATTTGCATTTGATAATGCTTAATTAATGACTTCATTATAGTTGAACCGTCCAACTCGTTTTCTTTTCAAGCTCTAGCTTTTACCTTCACTAAGTTTGGTGAGTTCTACAAACATAGAAATGTATGTGCTAAAAAAGTTTTTTAGTTTCAGTTAACATGAAGGTTCCAGGCCATCTAATTCTGTTAATGTTTTCCTCCAACAGAGGATACCACAGCAGAGGAATGACAATGACTGTGGGGTATTTGTTTTGGAGGTAAAATCCATCTGTACCTTTGTGTTGATGGGTCATTCGGTCAGTGGGGCTTCCTTAACCTAGCAATTGAAGCTTCTGCATGCTATCAGTCATTCAAATAAATCACCAAAATCATAGCTTGAAATGAAAACTGCTGGTAGAGTAAGGCTTCATGCACTGTGTAATAGGTAGAGCCATCATGCTTGTATCAGTTGCAGAATTGTTTTTTTCACCTGTTAAATTTCTTACTTTCTTATCTTGCACACACCTGTCTCTTCCAGGCTTGACTGCTGTAATGTACTCTTAATCAGTGACCCTACTAGGGTTTTAAACAGGCTTCAGTATACATAGACCTATTCATTGCTTTTGTTTTTAGTTTTAATGCCACACCTGAGTGTGGAATTTGAAAATCAGGTCCCTATATAAATGAATACACAATTAAATATGTATTATTATCAACTCTATGGTTGAGAGACTTTACTCTCAAAAACACGTGCGTTTCATTGAGAATTTCATTTTTTGATAAATAATGGTCCACTCATTGTATGGTTGATGAAGCCTAACTCTGCCATTGCTGTTGTGTACTCCTCATACTCACATTAGCTTGGTTTCCTCTTGCTTCCTCAGTACTGTAAGTGTCTGGCATTAGGCAAGCCACTGCAGTTCTCTCAGGCAGACATGCCGAAGATCCGGAAGCGCATTTACAAGGAACTCTGCGACTGTAAGCTCACCGAGTAACTTGGAGACTTTCCATTGCCTTCCCCTTGCCTGGAGAAGGCCACAGTGTCCGTAATGTAAAGACGAACACAGTGCATGGAAACAGACCCGTCCCTGCTTGGATAATGAAAGTATGGAAAGGCGTGCTGTTCTTACAGCAGAGGAGACTGCTCCCAACAAGCCATTGTGTTTAGGACTGGGGTAGAATGGCAATGAATGCCATCAGTGTCAGTATTATACTCTTCTGAAAATGTGGTCGAGTTCTTTTGTTGGTTTCACTGTCATCAGTTTTAATTAACCAAGTACAGGCAAATCAGTTAAACAGTAAGTCTTAACATTTGTCTACTGGTAAATGACATGGGCATTGATGGGTTTTCTTTTTCTTTTTGCACTAGTTGTCTGCTGACTTTCTCAAGTGTTGTTTAAAATTTCATGTGCAGTGTTATGTTTTCTGTCATTTACTTTTGGTTCTTCTATTTGTGTGGAAAGCGGCCTGTAGCGTAGTGGTTAAGGTAAATGACTTAACCACTGGTCAGTGGTTCTAATTCCGGTGTAGCCACAATAAGATCCGCACAGCCGTTGGGCCTTTGAGCAAGGCCCTTAACCCTGCATTGCTCCAGGGGAGGATTGTCTCCTGCTTAGTCTAATCAACTGTACGTTGCTCTGTACGAGCGTCTGCCAAATACCAATAATGTAATGTAATAATGTAAAGCAGTTTGTCTGAAAGCATGTACTTTAATGTAATTTAAATTGGCTAGACTAGCAAAAAAGGAAGCACACATTATTGCACAGTGTGAATTCAACAGATAAAGGGAGGACTTTTTTCTTCTTTTTTCTTTTTTTGACCCAGCACAGTTTGATAAAAAGGACTACCATCAGATGCATTATCATTTGGCTATATTATTTGAACTAATGTAAATGCAAAAATAAAATTTAAATGTATGCTAAAATTCATAAACGCCCATATTTATTTATTTGTTGGCAGAAGTGTTCAGTGTATGAATGTGTGGTCTATTTCTATGAGGAGAAAATATTGCAAAATCTTTAATAAAAACAGTTCTATTATGGATGAAGATGTTACTGAATTACACAATTATAGTGGAAGTACGAGAATGGCTAATGTGCTGAAAGCTTTGTTGCACATAACGTGGCACAGATGAGGCAGGAGGCTTACATTTCAACCAAAAAGTGGGTGTTTATTTTCACAAAAAAGTTAGTGGTGGCAAACACAAACGGTGGTCTTCAAAGACTTCAGTGCTGGGGAACTGTAGAGAAGGTAGACACATTCAGCTGAGGTAGGTCTGGGCCGTGGTTCTAGCTCTAGTCCTCAGTACCTGAAAGAGAGCGTCTTTCCGGGAGCCAGAGAACTCCCAGACTCCCAGGCCCTTATAGTGAGGCAGCTGATTACTAGAACGGGCACGGCTGTTCCTGTTGCCCAGAGCAACCAGCTGCCTGATTGAAGAGATTGAATAATTAAGGCTTGTGGAGCAGTCCAAGCTTGAGTGGGGAGGAGTGGTGCTGAAGAGCTGGCTGATCTTGTCGGCACTGTACATGGTACACTGTCCTGATGCTTTCTCCTATATGAGAAGGTAGAAAGCTTATTTTGATTATGGAAATGTAAAAACAATAGTGCCACACAGCATCCTTGCCTGAATAATGTCATACATTAATCTTGAAGAATGAGTAGAGCTGGAAAACAGCTTTTAAACCATTTACCTTGTTTAATGAACAGGATGAGACTCAACATGTCTTCCTCAATGAAACGTATAGGAAGTAAACTGGGAGACCTGATCTATGATTTGTTCAGTTATAATGGTCGTGTAAGAGTGTTCTGTTCTGCTGCTCTGTTTAAGGGCACTCTTGATCCGACCAATTTAGATTTTTGGGAAAGAAAATGTTGTCATACATTGGTGTGTTTAAAACTTTTATTCAAGTGGTCCATCTATCTAGAATGGCTGCAGATACTGTACAAAACGATAAACACACAAAGAAGCCAAAGGCTTATTTCCATAATACATTTAATTATTATTAATTAGCGAATATATATATAGACACCTTCTATTGTAATGAATATTTCACATGTGAATACCATGCAATTCAAACTGACTGCCTATTGATCTGAATACAAATTGCAAAAATAAGACATTGTTACTTCTACGGTTACCGTACTTTCTGCAGGCACTGTAAATGGAAGGGAGGCTTTTGAACCACCGATCAAATGCTCACCAGGAAATGTATTTTATTGAATTTTCACAATACAAAATTTAGTATTTTATTTTAAAATAAAATAATATATTTTGTTGCAGTGGTGTAGTGGGTCGCACCGCCGCCACACAGGTCTTGGGTTCGAATCCCTGTCGGCCGGGGCCTCTCTGTGTGGAGTTTACATGTTCTCCCTGTGTTCGTGTGGGTTAACTCCCACAGTCCCAAGACATGCAGGTTAGGCAGACTGGAGAGTCTAAACTGCCCGTAGGTATGAGTGTGTGAGTGAATGGTGTGTGTGCCCTGCAACGGACTGGAGACCTGTCCAGGGTGTATTTCTGCCTTTCGCACAATGTATGCTGGGATAGGCTCCAGCCCCCCTGCGACCCTATTCAGGAAAAGCGGGTTAAGATAATGGATGGATGTATGGATGTATGGATGGATATTTTTTTGGTTGTTGTATTTTTGCCAATCCCTGCACACATCAATCCAATAAAGTCGAGGGTGTCTATCTACGGGTGTCCATCGAGGCTGTCCGAGAGCCTGATATTTGATTTTGTTTTTGCTGCCTGCCCTCATTCCACTGTGTAGTATTCCTCTTGTCCTCCCTAGTTCCCTCCATGTGTTTCCTTCCCATCCCTGTCCTCTCTCCTCTCCCCAGGTCCCAGTCAGGTAGGAGGTTCGGCTCCCGCCAACATGGGCAGAATATCTCTAACCTCATCTTCCCTCCCAGATCCCCTGGTATTGATCTCTGTGTGGCTGGTGGCCTCTGGAACTGCCAGTCCGCCGTCCAGAAAGCAGACTTCATATCTGCCTATGCCTCCCACCTCAACCTTGACTTTCTTGCTTTAACTGAAACGTGGCTCTCACCTGAGAACACGGCCACCCCGGCTGCCCTTTCCTCTGCCTTCTCTTTTTCCCACACACCCAGATCCTCTGGCAGAGGAGGTGGCACAGGTCTCCTAATCTCATCCTCATGGAGATCTAGTGTCTTTTCCTCATCCCTCTCCTTCTCCTCTTTTGAATTTCATGCGGTTTCTGTTACTCTGCCGTGCAAACTGTTTGTTATTGTTGTTTATCGCCCCCCGGGTCCTCTGGGAAACTTTTTGGATGAGATGGACATCCTCCTCAGCTCCTCACCTGTCAATGACACCCCCCTGATCCTCCTGGGTGACTTCAACCTCAACTCAGAGTCCACCCAGTCTACCTTTCTCTCCCTCCTCTCTTCTTTTGACCTTACCCTCACTCTTTCCCCTCCCACCCACAAAGCAGGCAACCTTCTTGACCTCATCTTCACAAGGAGCTGCACAACAACCAACCTCTCTGTAACACCACTCCATATATCTGACCACTCCTTCATCTCTTTCTCTCTTCCACTCTCCTCTAACACCCATCCATCTCTCCCACAATCCACTGTCACCTGTCGACGGAACCTACGCCACCTGTCTTCCTCCACCCTCCCATCTGCGGAGTCTTTCTCTCGACTGTCTACCGATGATGCGGCTACAACTCTCATGTCCTCCCTCTCATCTTCCTTTGACTCTCTGTGTCCCCTCACCACCAAACTAGCTCGGGCCTCCCCCCCCAGTCCTTGGCTTTCTGATGCTCTACGAGCTGTCCGAACCGAACTGCGGGCGGCGGAGAGAAAATGGAAAAGGTCCTGTCTCCCCAGTGATATGGCTTCCTTCCATGCCCTCTTATCATCTTTCCATTCCTCTGTCTCTCTAGCTAAATCTTCCTTCTTTCACTCGAAAATTAACGCGGCCGCCTCTAATCCCCGCAAACTGTTTTCAACTTTCTCCTCTCTTCTGGCCCCCCCTCCCCCCCCACCCCCCTCATCACTCACACCTGATGACTTTGTCTCCTTCTTTGAAAAGAAGGTCGATGCTATTCGCAATTCCTTCTCCCAACCCTCCACCCCTGCTGACCCTCCTACCCTCCCCAACTCCCTAACCTCCTTTTCTCCCCTCTCTGACGCCGACACACTGAAACTCCTTACTTCCCACCACCCGACCACCTGTCCTCTTGACTCCATCCCCTCTCCCCTCCTACAATCTATATCTGAGGACATTCTCCCTTTTCTCTCCTCTCTAATCAACACCTCCCTCTCTTCCGGCACCATGCCCTCTTCCCTGAAGAGGGCCAGAGTCACTCCCCTCCTCAAAAAACCTACTCTTGATCCCTCTGCCCTGAACAACTACCGGCCTGTCTCTCTTCTTCCCTTTCTCGCTAAAACCCTGGAACGGGCGGTCTGCTCCCAACTGTCCACTTATCTTCTCCACAACAATCTCCATGACCCCAACCAGGCTTCAAGAGTGGCCACTCCACTGAAACCGCCCTGCTCGCGGTCACTGAGGCACTCCACTCTGCTAAAGCAAAATCCCTCTCCTCTGTCCTCATCTTCCTCGACCTGTCAGCCGCCTTCGATACAGTCAACCATGAGATTCTGCTCTCATCGCTGTCTGGGATGGGTGTCACAGGTTCTGCACTCGCTTGGTTTTCCTCCTACCTCTCTGGTCGCTCCTACCAGGTGACTTGGAGGGGCGCACTCTCCGACCCTCAACCCCTACGAACTGGAGTCCCGCAGGGCTCGGTTCTTGGGCCTCTCCTCTTCTCACTATACACCATGTCCCTTGGTTCTGTTATCTCTTCCCACGGCTTCTCTTATCACTCCTACGCTGATGACACCCAACTCTTCATTTCCTTCCCCCCCGACACCCAAATCACCACACAGATCTCTGCCTGCTTGGCTGATATCTCTGCGTGGATGACTTCCCATCACCTGAAGCTCAACCTTGCCAAAACTGAGCTTCTCTACATCCCTGCTAAGTCCTCTCCGTCAATCGACCTCTCACTGACTGTGGAGGACTTTGTAGTTTCCTCCTCCCGTATGGCAAAGAATCTTGGGGTGACTCTTGATAACTGCCTCTCCCTGGCTCCACAAGTATCCTCCACTGCCAGAACCTGCAGGTTCTTTCTGTATAATATACGCCGCATCCGTCATCTCCTGACGGAGAAAGCCACCCAGCTCCTAGTCCAGGCGCTCGTCATTTCCCGCCTGGATTACTGCAACTCCCTCCTAGCCGGTCTCCCAGCGTGCGCCATCAAGCCCCTCCAGCTGGTCCAGAATGCTGCAGCCCGCTTGATCACCAGTCAGCCCAGGTCGGCTCATGTCACCCCGCTTCTCATTGGCCTCCACTGGCTTCCTATTGCCGCACGCATCCGATTCAACTGCCCCACATTACATACAATCCCTGATCACTCCCTACTCCCCAGCTAGACCACTCCAGTCTGCCAGCTCTGGTCGCCTTACGGTTCCCTCTCTACGGGCACCTGGCGGTCGAGCTGCACGTTCACGCCTGTTTTCCGTTCTGGTTCCTCAGTGGTGGAATGACTTGCCTACCACTGTCAGGACAGCAGAATCCCTCCCCCTATTTCGACGCAGACTCAAAACACACCTCTTCAAACTCTACCTTAGTCCTCCCTCCTGATTTACCCCTATCCCTGTCTAACCCCCCACCAAAAAAAAATAAAAAAAATAAAAATTGCACTTATGATGACGACTATATGTTTAGAACAGCAGTCCAGGTGTATTTTCCTAGTTCTGGATGTGATGCTTTGACTTGTGGTAGAACCTATGCACTTGTAAGTCGCTTTGGATTAAAAGCGTCTGCCAAATGACTAAAATGTAAATGTAAAATGTAATAAAGTAAATGAAATACACCTTTGTAGACAGTATACATATCTATTTGTATACATTAGATATATTTGTATATATTAGATATATATTAGAAATGAATAGTTATAATGTATGGTTCTTATTACTCCTATTGCCCTACTGTACTTGATTTTATTTGAAAATATTTAATGCTTCTGTATCCATTCATTTATCTTACTGTAATTTATTGTGAAGCATTTCAACCCCCAAGAGCTTGTTGGTGCCTTGCATGGCAGCCAATTGCCGTTGGTGTGTGTGTGTGCGTATGAATGGGTGAACAAGAAGCATCATTATACAGGGCTTTGGATAAAGGCGCTATATAAATGACAACCATTTTACCTCTAAATATCACATTTTGTGCTACGATGCATTTTCATGCATTTGGCAAACTTTAATTAGTTCAACCGGGAAAACAAAATGGAGTTTCGTTTTATATCTCATAATTGTCTACCAACACACAGAAAAGCAGAGTTGTTGTGGAATAGCCCTACTATTAAGCAGATTTAAGACATACCAATTAATCCTCTTGAACATACAAGAAACGTGTACCAAGCTTAAATGTGCTTGAAGAACAATTAACAGGTGAATTACTGCACACGTATACGAAGAGAACCTGATGCGTTTCTGCACTTGAAAACACACAAAAGATCAGGTAAACATTTAGATTCAAGTATAGCCAGGTAATTGTGCTGTCCAACACCCAGATACTGTAGGTGCATAAATGGAAGTATAATTCAGTGGAGGGTCCACAGACATTCACAGCAGAATGCCATAAAACAGGTAACATTACCAAATTTTCATACCGATGATGGGAAATGATTAAGTACAGAAATAATATAATTTAACAAGCAAGAGTTGGAAGATGAACTCGAGAGCTTCTGGCAACAACACATTTTTCTCAGTTGTGAACATATACTACACTCAAGTCATTTAAAAAAACATGCTTTATTAAAAGTGTGATTCAATGAAATGAATACCATAGGTATGTGGAAACTAAACAAAATGTCACATTTTTAACTGAACATAAACAAACCCAGCTGGCCTGTTTCAAGTTTCAATTTACAGTGCACAAAGGACACATTTATTCCAGACTATATACAAAAGTTTAATTGAAGAAGACTGTCAGAAAATAATGCTCCATCATAGCTCAAACAAGTTAATCCACATCCTGTTAAATTATACATTGTCAACTAAAACTTCTGTCGGACATCCGGTGTTCTTTGGAGTTGAGTTAGTTTCCCGTATCCACCTCGAGCAGGGTCATAATCCTGTCTGTATTCGTCCCTCACCTGAAAAAGGTAAACACACCACATTAAAGACCCTTGTCATTAACTATACTTTCCCACAGTACCAACTAGTCTGACAGTTAAGCCAGAAATGCATTTATTCACCCACAACCTCAATGTTGTTGATGTCAATGGGTCACAGGCTTGATGCAGTTGTTGCAAGCAAGGGATATGCTACTAAACATTAAGTGTTATTTAGTTTCATTTACTGAAATACTCTCTGTCCCAATACTTTTGCTCACCTACAAATTGGGTGATCTGATACCAAAGGTGCTATGTTCTAAGTAGTTACCAGGAAATAAAAGCTGAAATTCTGAACTCTTGTCTAGTGTTTATCTTTTTCATCTCAACCCCAAATGTATTCAGTGTATTGCAAAAACAAAAGAATTGGCCTTGCTGTTCCAATACTTATGGAGGGGACTGTAGTGCACCATGGTATTCTCTGGTCTATATTTCAAAAGTCTGGTTTTGCACAATGTGACAGAACAATATGGCTAAAAATGGGCACTCAGGCTTGGCAAAGGGGTTGTGACCTAATTGGACCGGATCCATCTTTTACAACACAAAAAACTATTAGTATAACTATACTATACATACATACTATACATACAACTATACAAACTATACATTCTCAGAGGGCCTGTGTGTGCTGGTTTGGGTCATGTCTGGTCTTCCTGCCTATGCTGCCAAGCAATCTGCAGATAATCCACAATGCGGGTGCATGACTCGTCTGAAACCTCCCGAAACACGTTCTTGCCACACTTCAAATCTTCACACCTTTCTGCAAGCATGCAGGGCAGTGAGTAGAATGGCTCCACTATGCCTTTTGACTGTACATACTATCCAGAACACAAAATTTCATAGCCTTAGGCTGGCTTGTTGTCCATTCCCAATTGGTCATTCTTCCCAGCTATCATGCCACAACGTTTAAGGGTATACTTGCACCACTCCAAAGAAGCCACCAAGTGCAGGCTAATTTAAGGACTTTAATGGGTTTTTGTGTTTCTGTTTGGGTGAACTTACCTGGCCTCCTGATTTGCCCCGTCCATACTGCCGTCCCTCTTTGAAGCCAGCGTCCCAGTCCGTCCTGATAATTCGGTCATCCAATCTTGTCCCATTAATGTACCTCATTGCATTCTCTGCGTCTCCGCGAGTATAGTACCTTACAACAGTCAAGGCATTTCACATAGAAAGAAATCAAAACTATTTATTATGATGTTACAAAACATACCAAGTTTAACAGCAGCACCAGCTACAAAACTACATTTAAAAAAATCTAAACGTTCCCCTCAAAAGACAAACATTTGAAAACACAATTCACCACAAGTAAATACACTTTGGATGATGGAACATTGGACGATGATGAAACAGTTCATTAGTATAACAAATTTATAAACCATATTTTTATGAATATTAAGGATACTCCACAAAGCAGAATCCGCACGCCGTTTTCTTCACTTTGTCCAGACCTATCATGATTCTTTTCACATCACCACTTTTGGAGAACAGCTCGTAAACCTGCTCTTCTGTTGTGTAGAAGGACAAGTTTCCCACATACAACGTGCTGCTCTGCTTCAGCAGTTTCTCCTGTTCGTATCGATTGCCCTGATACACGAACAGAAAAGTTGGTGAAGGTAAGCTTGACAGAGATTCTAATCTAGCACTTATCGTCAGGCCTGCCGATAGAAACCAATTTACAAACACGCTTCTTTTCTTCGGCATTCTCTAGCTATGCGTTTGCTAGATAAGTTAGCATTAGCCAAATTGGCCTGAATTCCTTACCTTAAAATGCTGATCTCTGTATTGGCTTATATCGACGTACGAATCGCTGAAAAGGGCGTTTAGTGGAATAGCCATGATGCAGAACAGATATAAGTTTAATAAAAGAAGCCAAATAAATACACGACCACAAGATCAACAAATGAATATAACGTTAGAAGAGTATGAGCAATAAACCGCAATAAGGAAACTACTTCCGGTAAACACCGGGCGCCACAGGAAAATAAATTCAAGGTAGAAGTCAAGAAGTCGCTTGTATTGAACCGAAATTCTTCTTATTCTTTTGGTGTTTTTTGGTGATTGCAAGCTGAGCGCATTACCGCCACCTACAGTCATATTATGTACAGTGTTTCTCTTTTTGGAGAATAAAATAAATAAATAAACCTGCAAGCAGGGTTGAAGGGGGCCAAGCAGTCTAGTTCTTCTGGGTCAAGCAGGGTCACCATGGCAACTTGACCATTCATTCATTATCATAACCCGCTTATCCTGAACAGGGTCGCAGGGGGGCTGGAGCCTATCCCAGCATACATTGGGCAAAAGGCAGGAAGACACCCTGGACAGGTCGCCAGTCCATCGCAGGGCACACACCATTCACTCACACACTCATACCTATGGGCAATTTAGACTCTCCAATCAGCCTAACCTGCCTGTCTTGGACTGTGGGAGGAACCCGGAGTACCCAGAGGCAACCCACGCAAACATGGGGAGAACATGCAAATTCCACACAGAAAGGCCCCGGCCGACAGGGATTTGAACCCAGGGCCCAGCACTGCACCATCCGTGCCACCGCAACTTGATCAGATCATGTTAAAAGTGTGGCTGTAAGCACAGATAGCAAGTTTTATGTCAATTGACCAAAGATTGAAATATGAGCTCATGCCCTATTTTCGGTTGTTTGCCATTCATTTGGCTGTACTGGATGAATGTTTTTGAAAATAAAAAATGCATTGGAAAAGTTTTTTGAGGGCATATCTCAAACACTTTTATGAAGAAGATCTGTTCCAAGTTTAGTGAAGATTGGATATATGTAAGTCCAATATGGTAAGCACATCAATTAAGCTGAGATAACAGGTTGTCATGTTTCAACTTTGGGATTTACCAAGGTATCAACATAAAAAATTTTTTTTTGTGAAATACATCAACAGTTATTAGCAGAGACAAACTTTTCCCTATTGCATTGCCTCCTAGTGGTCAATTGACAGTCCTGAGTCCATATCCCAGTTTATCAACACATAAAAGCATTGCTGAGATATGCCCTCACTTACTGTTTGGCAGCTTCACCACTGAATTCGATTGGCTGTCCTGAACAAACGATTTTGAAAATCCATCTGATAACTTTGTGAGGCTTGGTCCGAACATCATCTGTGCCACATTTGGTGAAGATTGGACAAACTTTGTGGCCTGTGAAAAAATGTGAAACCTTTCGACAAAATCCAATATGGCAGCTGCATCAATTAGGTTGACATGAAAAGTTGCCATGTCTCAGCCTTGGGACATCTCACGGTATCACCAGACATGATAATTATTTTCACCAGTTATTTGCCAAAATTAATTTTTGCTTATGGCAGTGTCAAATTATATATGAAACTAGCTTTTTCAGGAGAGAAAGATTTGTGCTTTCAGTCTTGAGCAAAACACACAGCAATCAGTATGTTGTACAGTATGACAAAGATTGTATGAAGACTTTCAACATGTTCAATTACCAAATAATATATTATACTTGCAGGAAAATATAATTATCATTAATAAGTGTTAGTCGTAACTTTTATTTTGAAAATTCCTGTACATGGGGTTATCAGATGTAATTTATTTACGTTCCTTAGTGTTTCCGTAACACGTTTCGTTAGCAGGCACACATAACAAAACGGAATGTTTGGAAACGCGATGATGTTGTCGGGACAAAATATACCATAGTAGTGAATTTAACTAAGGCCACGAAATATATGTTTTGTGCTCAATTGATTTCGGTTTGATATGTCGATATGTCGATCAGCTCAGTGAACTGGAACTTGTTGTCGTTACCGTTTTGTTTTTCGACGAGCTATAATTCACGGTGAACCCTTGGTTAGAAGGTCAAAGTCCCCAAGCTCCTGACTCGTTCACATTGATATGAAAACCGTGGCAGTAAACTGGGTAAGTAATTCAGTGTCTCAGTTCATATCAGGGAATACCATGCTAATTTGATGCCTAATGTATTTTGTTGTCTTTAACAGTTCGAAGAAACATGGTGTTAAGGCGCCTTTTGTTCACCTTGCTCAATAACGCACAAGTGATCGAGAAACTTTCAGAGTCTCGTCCCATCAGACGAGCGGCACAAATAACAGCTTATGCCATAATCAAGGCACGAATCGCAGGCAAGGATGCGACTACCAAACTACTGAAGTCGAACACCGTTCGCCAAATTCGCCAGGAAACTTCTGGGATGCCAAGTGACATGGGAGAGATGGGACGGAGAGCCGAAAGACTTCGACAGACTTTTGTTAAAGAGGTGAAAGAAGGTGTGAGAGACGCTTCGCGGCAGATAAAAAAGGACAAATGAAACCAGGCAATTTAGCTGTGTGTACTATGAAACCATCTCGCACAGCACGAGGCCAAAGTTGATCGTCATAGTTTCCTCATTAATCAGCCGTCATGATATAACAACGTTGTGCTGTTACGGTAATTGACATCGCAATATCATTTTAGCTATGTATTCAATGTATTGATTTCACTTTTTGTTTGAATGTAATAAATATGTGGACGCATCAAAAGCCTGCAATTTGATTAGTCGCCCAATATAGTAAAAATGGCATAATTTCCTATTGTGTTATATTAAGGAATCAATCACATAGCCATCATGCCGCTACAGCATTCTCACTAGAGCGAATCGTATAGGCTGCCAAAACAGTTTTTATTGGATTTAAACGTTCAAATAGGTTTTTTTCTTTCTTTCCGGTGTATTGGTCTGCAGCTTGCTAAGACTGCGTTCTTGAGCACTTTCTAATTAAGACGATTCAACCCCATTCAACCTCATCCTTGGTTAAGGACTGCACCAAGAGAGCGTGCTCTGAAGTATGACATAAATCACCTTTACAAAGCACTTAATTATGTCAACATGCTAGTAGGCATACTAGATTTACTGATCTCATTTGTATTGATAAAAGAGGTGTAAGCTAGTAGGCATACTAGATTTACTGATCTCATTTGTATTGATAAAAGAGGTGTACGCCTAGTTGTTTTCCCTGGATAGAAAAATGACTGAAATTATACTTCAGTTGAACCTTTTGGGACACCACCTATAAAGTCAGATTATATATGGTACTGTGCAAATGTTTTAGGTAGGTGTGGAAAAAAAGCTGGAAAGTAAGAATGCTTTCAAAAATAGAAATGTTAATAGTTTATTTTTTTTATAAATAAACAAAATGCAAAGTGAGTGAACAGAAGAAAAATCTAAAAACAATATTTGGTGTGACCACACTTTGCCTTCAAACCAGCATAAATTCTTCTAGGTACACTTGCAAGTCAAGGATTTTGTAGGCATATAGTCAGGTGTGTGATTAACCAGTTATACCAAACAGGAGCTCATGATCATCAATTCAATATGTAGGTTGAAACACAATCATTAACTGAAACAGAAACAGCTGTGTAGGAGGGCTAAAACTGGGTGAGGAACAGCCAAACTCTGCTTCCAAGGTGAGGTTGCTGAAGACAGTTTAATTTCAGAAGTCATTCACCGTGGCAAGACTGAGCACAGCGACAAGACGTAAGGTACTTATACTGCATCAGCAAGGCCTCACCCCGGCAGAAATGTCAAGGCAGACAGGGGTTTCCAGATGTACTGTCCAAGCTCTGTTGAAGAAGCATAAAGAAACGGGCAATGTTGAGGACCGTAGACACAGTGGTCGGCCAAGGAAACTTTGTGCAGCGGATGAAAGACATCATTCTTACTTCCCTTTGCAATCGGAAGATGTCCAGCAGAAACCAGTGGGACCCAGGTACACCCATCTACTGTGTGGAGAAATCTGGTCAGAATTGGTCTTCTTGGAAGAATTGCAGCCAAAAAGCCATACCTCCAAAAACTGCAAGTATACCTAGAAGAATTGATGCTGTTTTGAAGGCAAAGGGTGGTCACACCAAATATTGATTTGATTTATATTTTTCTTCTGTTCATTCACTTCTTCTGTTCATGCATTTTGTTAATTGATAAAAATAAACTATTAACATTTCTAATTTTTAAAGCATTCTTATTTTACAGCATTTTTTTCACAGCTGCCTAAAAGTTTTGCACAGTACTGTAGGTCCAGGCGTGCACAACTCTGGTCCTGGAGGGCTGGTCTGCGAGCTAGTTTTTGTTCTGACCAATTACCTTTTTCTGACAGCTCTAGAAATTATGCTGGTTCACTCCTGTACTTGAGCGGAGTAAAATCCTTTGCTCTGACTATATACAATCGGTACAGTTCTAGGATATTTCTGCTGATTACAGTTCAGTTTAAAGCAGCGGGAGTGAAACTGTTTAACATGCCTCGACTACGGGATAAGTTAAACTGCACTGGGGCACCTTGAAACAGCATCTGAAATGTTTGAAAACAGACTGGACAAGTCAAAGGTTGGTGAATCACAACATTTCTTATCATTTAGATTTTTCATCTGATAATCGTCCCGTAGAAATGGTCTATATTTTGTCTATACTAAACACATGACAACATTAATATGTAATGAATGTCTCAGAAGAAAGGGATGAGGGAGTGCTAAATAGGAAGTGTGTAGTATACATAGATTATACAACGTTACATTAAAAGTTATTGTGGCTGATGCATTTATAATAGACCAGGGCATGTTGAAACAGTGTTCCAACGTGCCCTGGCTGTGCTAGTTGGACTCCTGCATGGCTCAGTTTCTGCTCGCTAGTAGCATGTATGGAAACTATACTGCCTTATAACCCACAACACAGTGATTTCAATTATTTATATTTGAACATCCTAGTTAATCGAAAAATACTTTACTTGCATGTTGCTAAAAATACAGATTTGTTATTAACTCTCGAAGTTTTCAAATTGACCTGCCACTCGCACGAGAAGCTTGTTGCGATACGTGAAAATAAACCCATCAATCTTGCGCAAATGCAACTGTCCAAAATCCCCATGTTTCTACATGCCCCGTGTAAGTTTGTGCCCTGGTCTCCCCTACTACTCTATTTCCATCTTGCACCTACTGTCATCTAAATTTATATTGTAAGATTATAGGTTGTGACCCTGTAATGTGCAGACCTGTTATCAATAATTACAGGCAGTTAAGCATACAGAAGGAACGCAGGTGCTCTCCAGAAAAACTCATGCCTCGATAAACATATACTTATTCACTTGTTCACTTATTCAACTGGGGATTGCCACCTGACATTTACAATAATAGAACACAATTTCTACATCACTGAAGGCAGTGCTTTTTTAATAGTATTGAATTCGATGGGTGACAATGCCGCATAATGGATAGGCACTGTGCTTGGAGGTCAAAGTGGCAGGTTTCAGTTCCTAGTTGAGGGTGACATGGCTCAGGCAGTAAGAGCAGTCATCTGGCAGTCGGAGGGTTGCCGGTTCGATCCCCTGCCCGGGCTGTGTTGAAGTGTCCCTGAGCAAGGTACCTAACCCCCAAATGCTCCTGACGAGCTGGTTGGTGCCTTGTATGGCAGCCAATCGCCGTTGGTGGGTGTGTGAGTGTGAGTGTGAGTGTGAGTGTGTGTATGAATGGGTGAATGAGAAGCATCAATTGTACAACGCTTTGGATAAAGGCGCTATATACGTGCCAACCATTTACCAAGTGGGACACTGCCATTGGACCCTTGAGCAAAGTACTTAACCTGAATTGCTTCAGTACATTTCTAGCTGTACTGAATGGGTTGGATATTAAAATAATTGTATGTAGGCAAGAGCTTCTGATAACTGCCCAAAATTTTTAAATGTTTGGGAAATCATTTGTGATAATTAAAGTGCAGCCTGCACATCCAAACTCAATGCAAAATTTATTAGTATCAAACAACGTTTTGTTTGTCTGCACACAAGGTTTAATGTGCTTTATATCCTACTAGTTTTCATTCTTTTATCTTGTAGTTTAGTCATGATTTTGCATAGATGCTTTGAAATTTTCTACAGAACTTGTATGAATGATTACTTTAATACCCTGAGAAAAATTGTTACATGACTGGACAATTAAACTCAGAATATTGATACCAGGTTTGCTTCCTCATAGAGCCTACTGGCTGTGTAAAACGGATGGATTTGAAATTGGTTCATTTCAAATCCAATGTTGCTGGAGTAGAGAGCCAAAAGAATAGAAATTGTACCACTGTCCAAATACTAATGGACTGCACTGTGAATCACATAGACTGGTGGATGTGCACACAACTAACTTCACCATTAAAGCTCAACACTATGAGAGAAAATATGTTTCTACAGTGAGCCATCACTTGAATCTTCTGAGGAAGATCGACAATGTACCCAGTTGTATGAGAAAGTTTTTTTTATTAGCTGTTCTCCTCTTTTGACAAATGGAATGAATCAGATTGGTAAGTTATTTACATTTTCCAGTCCCGAAGCGAGTTATAAATCCTCCGTGAAGTGGTGAAGAATAAGTCTTGTAGAAAACAATCATCTCTGAGAAACATGATAATGTTATGAACCAGGAGAAACCAGGCAGGGCTTCCTTTGGTGGAAGGTTTAAAGGCTTGTTTTGGAGAGCGGGTCTGGATCTTCTGGTCAAACGGAGCCATCATCTCCTGCATGAGCAAAGCCTGTACAATCCCTTGTGGAGCCACATTTCAAGTCATGACATTTCACAAAACCATGAGAAAAAGAAGTCCGTTGTATTTTGTTAAATAAAGTTTTAGGCTTAAAAACCATGCATGTCACATGAAGGGACAAACAGGGATTCACACAGAGGGGTATAAAGAGGAGAACTAGCTGCCCTGGTTACTCAATGTCTGACTGCTTTGTTCCAAATACTGTTACCCTTACCACCAGGCCCCACTAGACCTGAGGACTGTTCATTCCCCCATTGAAATTTATTTGCATAAAAAGGAAAATAAATGATGGAGGAGGTGGTGGCAACGTAAAGGAAATATTTTCATATTTATAGGTTTATCTTTGTTCGTATTTCTATGTTTTAGCAATGTAAAGAAAATAATTTCCGTAGTTGTAGTTCTAAGTACAGCTCAATATAGAGTTTTTATTATAACAAAATAGGAAGAGGGTTAAACATCTGTTAAAATCTCAATGTACAATAAATTATTTTGCATTGGCATTTTCCTCCCTACAGACGTCTGGACATCTTTTCTGAAATGCCATTTGTTTTTCTCATGTGTGTTAACAGTTCTCCAGAGCACCTAAACTTAAAACTATCAAAGATTGTGGTCGTGAATGAAGTTTAACGATACATACAACACTTTCAGAAACCCAACCTTGCCAACATCCTAACAGGTACCGCATTTACACTTTTGAGTTCAATGTGATGAAAAAGAATGGCCATTTTAACATGTACTCAATGAGGTTACAAGTAAAAAATAAACATGAATACAATATGTTGAAAAACAAGACTGCGCCTAATTTTCTACAAGAACAAGACTATGAAAAAACAAGGAACTGTATGAATGAGAAAAATAAAGCTGCAAAGAAAGAAATGTTGAAAACATGCTGTTAAAGCTATAACGTGCAAAGTTTTGCTTTGATTTTAAAATGACCCAAATGCGCGAGAATGCATTTCCTTTTTCATGAAAAAAATGTTGAGAAGTTATAAATATACACAATGCATCTAAAATTTTACTTTTTTTGCAGAAATTCACCTCCCTTAAACATTAAGGAATTGTACCATGAAAACCCTACTTTTTGTCGCTGGTTAGGCATTACTCCTGTCCTTGATCAGTGGTGATCCAACATCACTCCTGAAGAGACCGCTAATGTTAAATGTGGGAGAGAGTGTGGGGGCCTGGTGGAGGTTGTGACCTCTGACCCCTGACTCCGGTCATGACAAAGGGAAGAGGGGCAATTTCACTCCAAACCTTTCGGTAGAGGAGTCAAATGCAGCAGGCTAAGTTGGTTAAAGAAAACAAATAAATAGTTGAAGAAAATCTTCAGCCTTCATAATTTCTCCTTGGCTGGTACCCATACAAATGGCCCAGACTGTTCCTCGATGATCTGTTTAACCTGGTCGTAGATCTCTTCCAAGATGTCCCCTTGTACAATAGCTGAAAGACAGATAAAACAAATCCATCAGTTTTACACTGCCATGAACAGGCCTTTCCCAGCACTGGACAAGAGGAACAGTTCATAACAGGGCTCAACAAAAAGAAGCGCACACTGTCCTGGGGCCAGTATAAGATTGGTAAGGGTTCAGTTGAGTGATGTCACTTGCCCAATTGGGCCAGTAACTCAAAGAGAAAGATGTTTTTAACATTCTGGAAACTACAGTGTAGTTTCCAGGGGGCGACATGGCTCAGGCAGTAAGAGCAGTCATCTGGCAGTCGGAGGGTTGCTGGTTCGATCCCCCGCCCGGGCTGTGTCGAAGTGTCCCTGAGCAAGACATCTAACCCCCATTTGCTCCGGACGAGCTGCTCGGTGCCTTGCATGGCAGCCAATCGCCGTTGGTGTGTGAGTGTGTGTATGAATGGGTGAATGAGAAGCATCAATTGTACAGCACTTTGGATAAAGGCGCTATATAAATGCCAACCATTTACCATTTTTTGTACCAATGCTTGCTTACCAATAAATAAACCAAGCCTTACAACCTGACCATTCATGAATATTTGTACTGATGAACGTGTTCATATAGACCAGATAGCAAGCATGGATAGCAGGCGTGGAGTCGCTTGATATTTCATAAAATAGCTAATGTATTTACTGAAGTAATATAACGTAATCTAGCCAACTCATCTACCTTCATTTATTGCTCACAAGGTAACTAAGCGACTAAAGGAAGGAACTAACTAGATATCAGCTGGCTATAGCATTACTGCTATAATTGTTTTATCTTTGGTTAAACTGCTAGTGTCTCATCTCGAAATTCAAAACCCCCAGGGCAAGGGAGAAGGCATCTACAATGCTTTGTCCATAATTTGTCAGCAGTGATTGGCAGATTTTCTATTACCTGTGAAGTTCTCTGTAAACTCCTGCTCCAGCTTCAGGGCTCTGTCAAAGGTCTTCCTGGCCTGCTCTTCCGTCAGCCGCTTGTTCATCTCCCTGGAGGGAACAGAGAAGACAGCGCAGGCTCTGTTCAAAATGGCATCCTGTTCCTTGCATGACACCAATATCAGGGGACTATAGTTGCCCTACTGAATGTCAGGAACTGACAGTTGATTAAATACTAGACCAGGGATCATCAAATCACAGTGCTCGAAGGCTGAGAACGGCCAGTTTCCTACCCTCCCTTTACCTGGGAGTCAGATGTGAAAACAGTCTGGCCATCCAGCAGCACTAATTCTTCAGTTAATTACCCATGAGAAAAGAAAACCCGGCTGGATTTGGATTCAAGGGTATCCCTTGAATGCTCTTGCATTGTATTTATCTATCTACAAGATACAGAAGCTGGACTCTCTGTGGGAATGAACAGTGACAAAAATGTTTTACTCACATTATATTTTCCATGGATTTTGGTTTAATGAAAATTGCAACTGGATACAACTGTGCGATTTGGAGTCTCTTAATAGCATTGCCTGAAACATCCAGGATGCAGTGTTTTCCCTGAGGAGAGACAACATGGGTTCAGATACTGAGCAGAGCTGTGGCAATTCATTTCTGACCTACTGCTGCCACCGATATGGCTCCAGTGTGGATTCAGCCTGGTGACAATCCTTCAACATCAATCAACATTTGTCCTGAACATTGACTTGTAAACAGAAGGAAGCGTAAATAATTTTCTTCACAAATATTATTTTGGTTATTTCTCAACTTGCCAAACTGCATTAGTGAAGAAAACAGGAACACTCGCATTAAATTAATAGCATTTATTTATGGCTGTGATGAGTTGCAAGACAACATTTGTAAATAGTGCCGTAAAAGAGCCAGATTAATTTACTTAAATATCTCTGTGACAGAAGATGGCGCTTCTTACTTTCTCAGCCACCTCGCGGACAGACTGGACACTTGTCCCGTACAGGTGGTTGTTGTACTGGCCGGCTTCGATGAACTTGTGATCCTGAATGTCCTTCTCCATCTGCTCACGCGAAACAACGAAGTGGTAATCCCTGGCATCGACTTCATAGTCTCGCTTTGGTCTGGTTGTGTCTGAAACAGGAAGGTGCGCTGTCTCTCACAAACAGCACAGGTTGCAATGCTACATGCAGTTGTGTGTCTCCCAGATAGGGCAATGCAGCCCCAGGTCACAGCTATCTTTTCACTGTTGGTAGAATAGTAAAAGCTTTGTGAATCTCATAATGAGTGGAACCATAGCATGTTGGGAAAATGTCAAATTGTCTGAACAATTCAAAACAAAAAAAAAACCTGTTGCAGTAAATCGCTGGTTCAGTAAGTCATTCATGCATTCACCCATGAATGGTAAGGTAAGATCTCAAGTTTTACTTTAAGGTTCCCGAGGGGAAATTTGTGGAAATGCGAGTGAAATTCAATACCCATCACCTGTGACACTTATATAAACAAGCATATTACTGGCCAGAATCTGAACAAATGTCCTTGAAAGACTCAAAGGTGTTACTCCATTTTGGCTAGGTTTAGGATCAACGGTTTGGCAATCGATGAGACAAATCTAAAAAATATCATCACACTCACGGGGTACGCAAGATCCAAATTTATCAGGGAATTCTGAAATCAGATCGTCGTTTACTCTGTCTTTCATGGGTCCCAGAATGATTACTGGACGGCTGTAGCTCACTGAGAAAATATAATCAGACAAAAACAGTGTAATAAACAATAATCAATCCCATTTCCGGTGAACTTTCTGGCCTGACTCATCAATACAGTGCCCTACCTACAGTAAAAAGAGCTGACACATGCTTCTCTATCAGGGATAGAAACGGCAAACATTTTCATGTGATTTACGTACAATAGATCAAAAAGAAAAAAGTTGATTTAAATAATTAACAAATATTCGACTATGCAATAGTTATTCCTTTGCATGAGCTCACATCCCACAGCACAGAAGTCTGTCGAAACGTACCTTCCTGTTGACTCACTGGCTCGTAAGACAGCACATATTCCTCCTGGCCACCTGAATGCAAACAGGACACAGTGTGTGTTCAAAGAGCAAGCATTAAAATGAATATTTATACTCATATTCAGTGAATAGTCCAGACTCAGGCTGATTGTCTATAGTTTATCTGTCAACATGTTTAGAGTTGAAATGTGAGAAAATGCACTGAATTGTGTAAAATGCAAGTTGTTATTTTCTGCAATTAAATCAGCTGCTGATAGAGTTGCTAGATGGTCTGGAGACTTTCCTGTTGCAGTTTTAGCAACCTTATTGCGTAATATTTTTCTAAACGCATGCACAAGTGCTGAGGAGTGCATCCGGTTATTATATATTTTTTTAAACATGCAGGAGCTTCAGGAAAACGCAACTCACTGAAATTGCAGATACAAAACTGGAATAAGATCATGCAGCACGTGAGATTATTCAACTGCATTCTTCAGAACTGAGCTGGACCTACAGATTTCAATGTCTCAATAATAATAAGCTGATTAATATGTTAGCATGAAAAAAGCTACAACTATGAAGCTAATGTAGAATGCTCTATTTTCTGTCAGTTACTGTCAGTTTCAGTAACTGAAGATGCTACTGTATGCTTTAGCTATTTTGGGCAGCTAGTCACAGTCGTACTCAGAAAGAAAAAAAAAAATCCATTGGAAATGCCGGAGGAAACCATGACTGTTCTTTTAGGTGCTTACTAAAGCAATCACTCACTATACAAGTTTTGTTCACAGTGAGTGAAGGAGACACTCAAATCAAGTGGACAAGAGCAGAATCATTGGTGTTGGGGTGACACACCCTACTAGTTTTCAAATGGGGAATTGTACTGCATCAACACTGCAGGACTCAGACATCGTGTCTGAAAAATACAATGGCAAACTCTAGAGGGACATCATAAAATCACCCAAAATGTGTAGTTTAGACAATGGAACAATAAAAAAATAAAAATCTGAATGATTATTCTAGACCAGTGACACAGATCTGTATAACACAGATTAAACAAGCATTTCCTCTTGTTTGGGGCTTGGTGTAACCATGTTTTAAATTTAGTGAAATAAAGACTACTTCAATCAACAATAGCACCACTGACTCATTCAGATGCAAGTGGAAAATGGGAATACTCCACTGCAGCAAAATGACATACAGGGAGTGTTGTCATTGAGACATGAGCAATGGTCAGCTGAATGTTCTTGGATTAACACAACAAAGAAAATCTCCAAGCTAGCACTAGTCAAAGGCAGGCATTTCTGAATGTACTCAGAAACAGGCTGAGAGCATCGGATAGTTTTAAGCAGCTGCATTCAGAGCAAATCGATGAATATGCACCCACAGCACATAACAGTGCAGCACAGTGAAATAGAGCTCAGCGGTGACTGTAAACGGACCCAGCCAGCCACATGTCCGCACATAACCACTAGAATATTAGTGCTGACCAGAAGAGTGAAAAAAGCAGGAGGCGGGAACTCAAGTAGCAAAGAAAAAGAAGTGAGATTAAGAGACTGATGGAAGGGAACACAGACTTACGGTAGCTACTTTCACTATCGCTGGCATTAGAGGTTACATGCTCTGCAATCATAACAAAGGGAACGTAAGCACCAACACAGACATCCGTATAGAACTGCACAGGTGGTAATTTCAACCAAGGGATTGTTGTCCCAACAACGACCAGTAGGTGACAGTGTCTGGGGCCCTGATTTTAACATCTGAAAGGCTTTTAGTTTACAGTGAGCGAAGATGATAAACATCACTACAATTTCAACATTGTGGCCCACAATAGAAGTTAAGTGAAAGGAGTATTAGGCAAAGTTGTTCAAAATACAATTATAATACTGTACTCATTGCCTTCTCGGAGGTTTATTTAAAAGCAATTAATGAAATCCACATTAGTCCAAACATACATTAGTGTCATATTTACCTGAAATGTGACATTTGCTTAATGTACAGTCATGTTTATTATACTTCACCAAACTGTTTCCCTCTAGCTTTTTTGCCCTAAAGCAACTTACTACACCCGCAGAATATATGATTTAGATGCGAGTTCAGAGCGATGAGAGGATAGTGTAACCGCTGGAGGAATCAATGTGGCCCTGTAACAGTTCCTCATTTCCTACACAAGCCATGGTGCATTAAATATGACTCCAGAGGTACCGTGCTGGTGCTGAGCACATAGCGGGATAATAGCTGACACCATCTTTCTTCTGCAACATCTGGCACAGAATGCATTCCTGTATCGAGCGGCATAATGTCAAGAGAATACTGTGTTTTGTGCTGCGCTGTGCTTTTCCATCAGAAACAGCTGATTTGTTCCATAAACCTTACAGAGAAAGCCAATGTCACCAAGGCAGAACAGCTACCAGGTATGTTTCCAGCTGTTTTCTGGAAGCATATCCAGTTTTTCTAGTGCATAACCAGATATATTAAAAAACAACATGTGCCAATCAATCGAGTCATCTGTATTTTGTATAGCACAATTTACAATCAATGCTATGATCACATGCTTCAGCATATCACAGAAGACATTTTAAAATTCTGTGATGAAAATGGGAATATTATTCTCAGTCTCTTCATAAGTTATAATTATAGCACAATACATAGAATAGCAACACACAATAAATACAATCAGATAACCAAAGCAATCTGGTTGTTGGTTCAGAAAGTGTGAGCACCCCTTCAGCAGAACATAGGGAAGCAGTACCACATTCAAATGAGAGTGTGACACCTGTGGAACTTTCTTTCTGGATTCAATGAGTGCACTGTGCGGGTAGAGTCTCTGGATCTCAAAGAAAGAGAGGGGATAATGATTGGATGGAATCTCGAGGCCGGTTGGATTTCAAAGATACAGAGGGACAGTGATTGGATGCAATCTGGAAGTTGGATGGATTTCAGAGATAGGAGGACAGGGATTGGATGGAATCTGGAGGCCCGATGAGGAGCGTGAAGGTGGGGGCAGAGAGCAGGGCCAGGGCCGTGGACGAATTTGGGGAGGGGGCTGAAGGACTTACTCAGGCCTTTCGATCCCATGTCGTCTGGGATCTCCTGTTGGGGGAGGGGAGCAGTCGACAGAGAGTGCACAAGCAGAAGAAACAACCAAAAAAGAACAATTGTTACTGGGATATAATGAGGGGTCCAACCAGCAGACACAAGCCCCCAACTGCAACAGACCTGGGATTCTGACTTCGGTCTTCAAACTCCTCCATATAGAACTCTATATATTGGTGGGAAAGCCCAAAACCTCAGGTCCACCTATGGCCAAGACCTCGGACCGCACCCTTGGCCATGGTACAGCATCGGAAGTTGTGCCTGGAGGTATCAAGCTACTGATGTGCCCGTGAGCTGCCCTGACCGACTGCCGACCATTTACGGAGTCTACTTACGTTCAACATCACTTGTTTCCTGTTCACTCTGGTCCTTGTTCTTGTGGAAAGGGAACTTTCGGGAAAAGAGGCTCTTTTTACGCTTGTCATTGAATGACTGTTGAGGAAGAAAAGGGGGTGGTAAAAGATAAAAGGGAGGAAGAGGGGGTGGGGGCAGGGTCTAATGAAGTGCGCACCGAAAATGAAGGGTTTCTGTTGAACTGACTCTGTTGCCACAAACACCTGACTGCTCCTTCCACAAGCAAAGTACTTTCTATGGTAAAATAAATTTTTATGTTTTTTTTTCTTTTTCTAAAATGTAGTGACTATTCCACCAAATAGAAATGGTTTAAACATCCAAAATGACTGTTTAGACATTCAAATTACAATTTGGAAAAATGAACTCAGATTAGAGATCTGATACTATACAGACCTATTATTCCAATTAAACCAGAATTCAGCTGGGACATCGATGAGAGATAAATAAATGACTTCATTTTGAAATACTTTACCAACACAAGACTTATTAAAACTTAATTTAAAAAACACCTTAATACACAGGCTTAAAAATGAATTACACTATGGTAATGTCATGATTAGCCAGGGAACAAATGTGTGTCTGTCTTATTGTTTTCTCATATTAGCCAAGACATGGCAGCATTACTGAGAAAGCATTTTCATGTATTCTTTGACATTACCTATTGTTCACACCGTTCAGTTGAGGGTTTCTACCACAATAAAATGTGTGCACGCAAGGTCAAAATCTTCAGCTACATTCATGCTGAAATATTCCTTACACATTCAATGAATTACATGTTTTCAGAACTTCACTAAAAAACTTTTCTTTTGTTATGAATGGCTGCAAAATCAGTTCAATGAAAGAAATATGACATTGATTCTAATTAAGAATACTGAATCTTGTGAATTTAGCTACGGAAATGACAAATGGAAAACCACCAAGCTTAAGGTTGTGGAAAGAGAATGGGAGGCATCATATCAGAATCAGGCAGAGAGAGATGGAAGGGTTACTAATTACTGAGCTTGTAATTAGGGTCAGAAAAGCCAGAGTGAAACACTGGTAGCCCATGCCCTTCCAGAAATCAAATGATTTGCATGCAGTTGTTTTTAGGAGGTGGACTGTATGGATGGGGGAGGGTGTACAGCATGCTCAAATGTATCATGTATAAATTGTTTAATTCTGTGATTTTAACTTGATCGCCGTGTCCAGGAGAACAGCAGTTCTGAGGTTATTTTAATTTGGTTGTGCCTGTACCTATTTAAAATGCATGATGTGAAAAAAGCCAGGTTCAAAATGCACAAACTGGGATTCTCAAAGCCTGAGACAACAATACGGTACTTTATGTAGCAAATATAAAAGTTTTTAAATATTCATATTCTAAAATGGCATTGAAGCCTTTTACTATGTGAATATCAATGATGATTTATAATTCCTAGACCAATGAGCCAGGAACAATGTACTGTTCTGAATAATAGATAGGCTCAAATAAGGTTAAAATGTGACAACTGTATATTAAAGTGTATACATAGAGGGTCAAAACTTTTCAGCCTCAAGTCCAGAGCTGCTATGAAAGCTTCATGCTGCTCTCTTTAAATAAGCCCTCAAAAGGGTCACGTAGGATGTACCAGTAACTTATACAGCCAACCTCCTCAAGACCATCTACTATGGTGTATTCCTGGTATAGTATGTTCAACTATATACCCAGCCTTTAACTTTAAATACATGTTTACATGATCATGTGAAATACTGCATGGTACAACTTACAAATAATACATTTCACTAAAGAAAATGACTGTGGTGATTTGTGAGCCCTATAGAATTTAAACCCGGTCATTAATTTAATTTGTTGACTGACGGGACTGATTTGTAGTTGTTGCATGCTGCATAGAAATCACAGGGGGAGGGGGAAAGAAGAAAGAAACAGCACCAGTTAGCGCAGAGGAGGAGGTAGGGGTGAGTGTCGACGGCAGTCTGGCGTCAATGGCAAGCGTAGTTGTCCTTCATTTTCCACTCAAATATTTCATGCATACTTTAGTGCCGTGTTAAAACACACCGAGCAGTGCACAGCTCAGAGTCCAGGTCTGTGTGCAGTTAATGGAGAAATGTTCGGCGGACAAGAGCATCTAGTCTTCAACACATGCTGTTACCTTGCTTTTGACAAGCAGATCTTAGTCAGCCAGATCTTAGATTAGTACATTAAAGGTTGTCAAGGGTGTAACAACACATTCACTTATTAACCATTACTGAAAACCACAACAACAACCACAATAAACATGTTACACACTTAATTACATTTATGCAGAATACACGATCTATACCTTTATAATCTAATGATTTAATTCAACAGAGGGCACCTTTTCAAGCTATATTTCAAATTGTCTTGTGAAATGTACAATATTCATAGAGAAGATAGAAGAAGTCAGCTAGTGAAATAAGCCTTTGTTCAAGGCCAGCAATTTTGGACTGAGTCAAATACCACGGTTTTAATAAAGGCAATTTTGGAACATTGAGTATACTCAAATTGTCCCCCCTCAGTAAATACTTTCATTTTGTAGCAAAGATACATAAGTACTGTTCTGTTTTTCATTTTCTTTAATCTGTAATAATATATCATTATTATCATAGATGAAAGAGCTAGTTTGGACATGCACACAGCACATTCGTTTTTAATTAATTAAAATCGTGACAGGACTTCATAATATTACACATTAAAATGAGCAATAATACTGCTCCCACTATAAACTTCACGTAAATGTACAGATGGGTGTCAAATTAAAGGAATAACCTAATCCTATCATGCTCTGTGGCATGCATAAAAATAATGAGCAGGCACATTTGAAAACAGGGTTTTTCCTTTAATTTGCCACCGGTCTGTATGTCTGCCTTAATCTTACAGTACACTGGACTGCTATCCCTCCAACACAGCACATATTTATAATTCAGTCCATGTTACTCAAGATGGAGGCAGAACAACATAACTATCCGGCAAATCCTGTCGAAGACCGTGTTCCCCATCCCCTTTTCTGCATTCGCCATTCCAACACGAGTGCGAAAGTGTGCTTTGGTACTTACCCCCTTCTCTCTGGATTTGGGGTTGAATTTGACTGTTTTTAATCTGGCTCTCTCTTTCTTCTCCACCCTGCAAGTGGAGAACAGTGTCAGAGTCAGTGGTGCTGTGTTAACAATAAGCAGCTCTTAAAAATAATATGCGGTAATATTAGTGGAGGTTTCAACTCCAGGCGGACAAAGCAATACAAATTAAACACACATATTACTGTGAGCGCTTGTGGAACACAAGGTAAAACCTGAAAAAGCATAAAGCACACAGAAAACATATCTGTTTAATATGACATTCTCTTGATACACTGAAAAATTGTACATGAATGCTGCGTTTTTCAGATGGGATAGAAATAATAGTTCCACTGCATTCATCCCTAGTCAAATTGGCAATTAATCAATGTTTTTGTCTGCAAATTCTACATTTAAAAAGATTCAGAAAAGGACTGGAGTGACTTTAAGGAAGCTGCCTGAGGTTTCCTTGTTTTTGCTAATCTGGCAGGGTGCAGGCTTGTTTAATGGTGTAAAAAGACATCCAGTAATTTCAGAGGGACGAACTGTTATTGAACGCATTCAGACAGCAATGTAACAGAACCCTGGCACGGCGTGGGGAGATGCGGCTCACATTCTGATCAACAGCACAAAAACTGTAACTCGAGATGCCTCGTTAAATATTTCAGAACCATCGGAGTATAAGGTTTTTCCTGACAGAATCCAATCCAACGGTCTCAGGGGGAGTATGTAAGGACATGCTTCCCCCTCACACTATGTGGAAAATATCTACTTTTCTGCCTCCAAAAGCTCTTTCCATCAAGGTACACATTAAACTGGCTGTAAATTGTGACACAAATATAACACACAGGGCCTTACTACCAATGTGCCAACAAGATGGTAAATTACAGTTGTTACATTCGTACATGGGTTATGAACTTTCAAAGCAAAATGGCACTTTATTGACATTAAAAAAAGTGGTGGCTTCCGTTTTCTGCTATTGGTGGACACATAAATGTTAACACTTGAGGGACATGAGGGATATAAAAAAAATACAACATGAGTTGAAATAATTAACACGAATAATTGTAAAAGGTAAATGTAAGATGCTATATTAATAATAAACTTTTCATTATCAATCAATATTTATAATTCATCAAATGTAGTATGGAATACAAAAAAATAATTGTATGGGAAAAGAGGAGGATAAAGAAAACAAGTATATATTTCAGTAAATGTCCTGAGGGAGTCCTGAAACGAGTCCTGAGGGAGTAAGGAAAAGACTTTACAAAGTCATAGCACTGCTGCCAGGTTCAGTAAGGTGTTGTAGTAATAACAACATCAACAAATGAATCAAGCATCTATCATTCAAAGCTTACAAAATAAGAGACTTTTCAAAAGAACAGATGGGATGAGTAGTTTGAGGGAAATATATGGGGCTATATGCGGGAGAGTGTGGATGGAAGGGGAATCACCTCCGCTTGCTGGGAATGACGCCGATCTCCTCCACCTCCCCCTCCGTCGTCACCTGTCTCGCCTGCCACCACTCGTCGTCCGAGGCGTTCACCACGTGCAGGACGTCTCCAAATTTGAAGTCCAGGCCCTGGCTGGGTAACCCGGAGTCCTTCGCTTTGTCATAGTCAAAAAGGGCTCTGAAACCAACCGAAAAACATGGGCTGAATCAATGAATTAATAAAACAATCAATTTTGACTCAAAACAATGATCACAGTTAGTGTATATAGCGCATTACATTTCATAAGCATTTCAAATACTAATGGCTAAACCAATGAAATGAGACAAAATGAGGAACCCTTTGACTGTATGTATACAATGGAGAGAATGTGATCAGTCAAAATCTTTGCTCTCTCTGTCTTGGTTGTCCTACATAAGCATGTAGGTATGATTGTATACAAATAAACAAAAACAACAGCGTGTGTGGAACACTTTCCTGCCATGGTTTGGATGCACTCATCCACACCCTTAGAAATCTAATTCAATGCCAAACATTAGCATGTTCCAGAGAGAAAACCACACAACATGTACATTTCTCACAAAAGACAATAAATATACTATAGCTTAAAAGGTACATTTTTTAGTATTGTACATCTGCTGCCACATCATATCAATACACAGCATTGCATTTTTATTCATCTGATTTTGTGTCCGTGATTTGAAAGGACATAATCTATTTGTGTGACAATTTGATTTCCCAATTTGTCCCTGATCTCCTCAATCTTTAAGGATGCGCACAAGCACACGCACACACACATATTTGCAAGGACTACAGGCCATAAAGACAACCAAAAGCCGATGTTATGATTTTGCGAATGAACATTGTAGTACTGAAGGCATGTTAAAAGTGTATATTTTTTCTCATCTCAGGACATTTCTACTGAAATTGGCTGCTGTAATGGAAAATAAAATGAAATAAATAATTCCATGACTTCAACCCAGCACTTGATGTAAGGTCACTAAAGCTCAAGAACATGTATTCAAGCTTCCTAAACTCTCAATTATAATAGAGAGAAGCATTAAAGCACTGGACTGAAAGCATTAAATATGGTTTTTTTTTTCTGTTCAGGAAATGCTGCTGTCTTCCTGATTTTAAAAAAAGTGTCAAAGTGAGATGGGAGAACTTTCACTGAAGAGCTCAGATCAGCTTTGGCATCACTCCCGTCCACCGCACCATTTGTGCAAAACGGTTGTACCCCATTAAATGAGGCTCATGAGACCGAGACACAATTTAACACTCCCCGCTCTTTCTCCCACAATTTAGAATGCCAAATAATACAAGCAGCGCTAATTTCTGCAACTCTTAGTATCGATTTGCAGAGTGTAGACTAGAATGTGATGTTATCGCCACATCGTACTGCACTGCAGTTTAGGTGCTCATACACGGGTCATTAGCCTGTCAACAGGTACATCTTTGGGCTTCCCATTTACCGGTGGGGCCGCAAACGAATAATGAGATGCTGTAATAACAGTGGTTTGAAACAATCCCCTCCCTGGCTGCCAGGCATAGTCGGTTTTAGCACGGCCAGGATTAGATATCAGGGCATGGGGCCTACCTATGGCCCTTTAAGTTTAGTAACAACACATAAGGAAAAGCTCATGGATGGTAAACTTCACAAAACAACAACAATTTGTTTTGCATATGCTTTAATAATGCTTTTATATGCATTAATAACGTGGCTGACTCCATGTGCGGAAATGATCTCCCAGTCAAGCCGAGGCATGGCAAACTCATTTCCAATGATGAGTCAGTCCAAAAGAGCACTCTGGACACATTACATTACATTACATTACATTATTGGCATTTGGCAGACGCTCTTATCCAGAGCGACGTACAACAAAGTGCATACCCATAACCAGGGATAAGTTCGCTGAAAGACCCTAGAGGTAAGTACAATTTCAACTGCTACCTGTACAACAAAGATAAGGACAAGGGCCATTTTTTTTTTTTTTTTTTTTTTTTTTTTTGAACAAACAAACAAACAGAGCAAAAGTCACCAAAGTTAACTATCCAAACACTGCTTACCTAGCCAACTAAAATACTGATACACAAGTCACAGAGACAACAATTAAGGTTCACAGGACACCACTTCAGCTCAAATTGTGAAGTAGAACCATGTTTAAAATGTGGAAGGTGTCTGTGCTATGCAGGGTGAAGGCAGAGCAGTGACTCATGATCCACAGAGATGGACATGGCCCACTTTAATTAAACAATGCCATTCAAGGACTTTGGCATCCTGGGGGTAGCATGCTTGCACAGAAAAGCACCTTTAATTTCAGTAAAGGTTAGGATGGCTTAATCTGAGCCTTGGATTTGTGATGGGGTGTCTTCACTCTGGCCACAGCTGAAAGGGATTTAGGGTTCACAGTACCGCTGCCACCCTCTTATTAGTCCTGGTCTTGATTTTGAAATAAAAGAATAAGTTACGACTTTCACATTGACTGCAAGGTTAAAAATTAAAACCCCTGTGTCTGCCAAATCTGATGAAGTGATCTGCGTAAAAGCTGGCTTTAACATGCATGGCACCCGCTCATTTAAAAAGAAAACATTCAACAAGCAATCACCGTACATCACTGGCTGTGACCTCTTGCTGTGTGTGTTCCCTGTAATTCCAATTCCAACATGGGTTTTCAAATTAAATGTAGATTGGAAGAGCAGGTCAGTTATGATCAGTCTAGGAAGACCTGAATGGAGTCAGAACTCTTTGTGGGAATGGGAGCCATATGAGGTGGCTATGATGGTCAAGAGCATGTTATTGATCGGTTTCATTTAAGAGAAATGATGGCTAAAGAGCAGATCAAACATGATGGGTGACAATCGCTATAGGTGTGTGAATTTTAACATGTAAATAAATTATTATTATTTTTTTTAATCAAAAAAATAATAATAACCTTGTTTTTGGAAAGGCTATACTTTAACAGCAGAATGTGATACTGACAGAGGCATAAAGATCAATCAACAAACTCAAAGATTGTGAAGAGTGGTTATTCATGAGGAAAAGACGTGTTTCACTTAAACATATAACACATGGAGAAGGGTGAGCACAATAAGGAGGTATGCAAAGGCTGTATGTAGTGGGTTCAGTCGTGAACCGGACATCTGCAGAGAGGATCACAGCAGTAAGGACAAAGGTAGGAAAGAGGATGATGAGTCACTATTGAAAGAAGGGATTGATAGGGAAACAGAGTGGAGGAAAGGGAGATACTGCAGAAAAAAGGGATGAACATAAAAAAGTAGAGAAGAGGAAGGAGAGGCAGAAGAGCATAGAGTGTACAGTGTAGGATAGCATAATAAACAGAATGACATCTTGAGTATAATGATTCAAGGGGATCTTTCCTGATTTATGGGTCTCTCTCGGTTAAAGAGGATCTTTCCTAATGTATTGGTCCCTCTCTGTCGAAGGAGATCTTTTCTGATGGCCAGGTCTCTCACTTACCTGACATACAGGGACCTCTTCTGGTTGGTCCGCAGAGAGCCGGACCCAGAACTGATGCTGCTGTTCATCATTTGCTCTCGTAGGTCATGGATTTTGGCTTCAAACCGGCTGTATTCTGACAACACAGAGGAGAACAGCCACACGTAACCACACATGAATACAACAGTGGAGGTAAGTGAAAAGCACCCCCCCAGAGAGGATCATCGCTCCATGCGTAGGCCCCAAAACGGATGTGTCACCGACCTCAGCTTCTGCTCCTGTTCACATGGAAATGCTTAATAGTGCCGCAAGCCCCCTGCCCCCAACCCTCAGAGGAACCTGATATACCTCTTAGGGAGGTATGAATTAACCCCAGACAGCACAAAACAAGAACAGCATGCCTTTATTTTGCATAATGCATGTACCAATGAGTTAGCCCAAAGAGAAATCCAGAGGACCGATCCTATTCACTGGCTCAAGGCATATTCAGGAGGTAGGACTGCACACTGGAGCCAGACATACGGAAGTACCATTGATAAAAGAGGCTATCGGAAGACAAAAGGGGGGGGGAAAAAGCACTCAAATGAATTATTAAAATGGTTCGACCTACATTGTGGAAATGGCCAATCGTTTTTTTACGGCCTTTGTACAAGAAACCTTTATAAACAAGCCAGTGGTAATTGGCCGGAAAACACCATCATTAGCAATGCCACTGCACTATTTTCCAAGTCTAAAAACCTTCTTCAAGCCTTTACCATGATGGTACATTCATTAAAGAATTCATGTGCCAGCCTCGTCTCTCTCCCTTGTCTGGCATGGAAATGGCCCCTTTACTTTTAATGACCATGATCAAATGAACAAACAACACTGACAAGACTGCAACATAGCCACGCTAAAGCAATACATGTGTTTACAAGTCAAATGATTACTTCCTTCAAAAAAACTTGTCTAAAGAGCTTTGAGGTACATCGCTAAAATTTGAGATAATTTATATATTAAATTAGTTGTACAATAATATACAATAACCATAATATAAAATACAAAAAACAACTATTTAGCAAGTGATGCAGAGCACAGTTTAAATCCTCCAAATGTAGTAGTCAGCAACAAAGCAGTCCAGATACAGAGAAAAAATTCTGCACAGCTGCATAAACAAATGACAGATAAACCCTTTTTACCACACGGACTGTATTTCTTTCCTATCCCTACACAACAGTTTTCGATACTTACAGAGCATTCTCAGCAGGCTGTTCCCTTTGTGATCAGCGGCAAGAAGAATAACTAAGGCTGGGCTGTATTAAGAGCATCTGCTCCTCTCCAAAACGTGTGTGTGTGTGTGTGTGTGTGTTTGTCCATCCACTGAGCGGGTGCGCTCTCCGCGGCCGTGTTCGAGCGTCAGGCTCCTCAGAAATGCGTGTGTCAGTGGTTGGGTCTGCGCTGGCTGTTGCCCTGTGTGATTGGCTCACGGGGCGACTGGGGAAAGCCAGCGAGTCTGTGGCCCTTATCGGAGCGCGCTTTCAGCATAGCAGCGCAGCGGATGCTAATGCGCTCTCCTCTCCTCTCTCCTTCCTTCCATTCACAGAAGTGCACCACAGGCCCTCGGTGCTCTGCATAGCCGCCTGATTTTAACTCACGCGGCTGACTAGGTGAACAACTCGCAAATATACAATGTACTTTCCGTTTTGTATCGCATAATTAATTGCTTAAAGTAAAGTAAGCTTAATTACATACAGTAAACCTGTTATATTCAGAAAGGGCAAAAAGCTTAGAATCAACATTGAAATGCTTTTCGCTGTAGGATTTATATGAGTCTAGGATTTAACACGTAGATCAAGTTTTTGATTAAATTTAAATCACATTTTTATCCGCTTGGAAAGGTTCAAATGAAGACTAGCGGCTCCCCTGATGTCTTTTCCCTTGCTTGGGGTGCGTCTGGAAAGCAGATGACCATTACGTCAGCAGGTGTGCAGCTGTTTCTCCATAACCACGGCCGTGAGCACGAACCTGTCGTTTACCGTAGTATGACTTTAAGCTAGGTAAAGAGCCGTAAAGGCTACCCTCAGTGTAGGGAAAGCCCCAAAATGAAGCTTCATTTTCATATACCACATGCAGCCATAGGTGCTGGGATCTCCCCCGGAAGCCATACACTTTCACTGGGTATTGGGCACTCTGAGTTATTTTCTATGTCCCACAGTAGAATGCGCTCTCATTAATACGGGTTTGTAAAAGCGTGTGTCATGGGACAAGGATGACAGAGTACCCGACTGAACAGGTTGGAGGGAAAGACACCCCAACCCTCCAGCTCTGCTTTCACTAGAACCGCCAGGCTGAAAAAAAAAAAAATCAGATGAAGGTGAGTCCTGATGAAACGAACCAGTGCTAGCCACTTTTAATAAAGGGTTTTGAACACTACACAGTTTTTTGTAAATAAACTTTTTGTTTTTTTTCTAGATTTCATGACCCGTTCACCTTTTTTTGCTAAATGTTTTTGTCTACATCTCTTGTTTGTGTAACAGTTCTTTCACTCACCAAGAGCTAGGCCCTGCCTGAGTGCCACACAAATGAGAACAAAGTGCAGAAAGATGCGGTCTGTCCGGCGAACAGATCAGATGGCGACAGGCCCCGGAGGCTGTGAAATTAAATAAACGGGCCGACTGTCTCAGAGACAAATAAACTGATCTACCCTTTTTCCCAAAAAGGGCAGCAGCATACACCCAGGGGCAGACCAGAGACATGCTAAACATCACACATTACACGCTAAAGGATAGTGACCCAGGACAGACTCCACTGCCTAAGGAAATGTTTCAGCATTAAGGACACAAAGTTCCTGCCGATGAGCACAGAAACCCGGAGGGAAGAGGAAAAGAATAGCTGCCTTCATCATCTGATGGTGCTACCAAGCCAATCTGAGCAGAAGGATCAACCAATTTAAATCTGTACTAAATTTCTTTCATAATTTATGACAGAACACAAGGTCTTCAAAAAAGAGACCGGTTGGGCCAATGCATTCCTTTAGTAAGTTTCAATATTCAGTTAACCAAATCAACATTGACTATGCCACATAAAAAAACAATACAATAAAAATAAATCAATATATGAGAACAGCATAACGTGTAGATTTTGTCGTAACTTTTGTAGATTGATCCACCCACCCAATACACAATATAAAATAATTTGATATGAAGGAGCAACACTGATTAGCAAGTGCATTGTTTTATTGACACTTTAAAGATCAATGCGCTAAAACTTGCTTGGGATGTGCAATTCTGTCACACCATCGGCTCTAACCAATCTCCCCCGCACGGATTGAGACTTAATCTTGCAAACACGATGATGGCATAAACCCACCTGCATCATAACCCTACCAGAATTGACAAAGTACCCATTGGGAGCTGTATTGTACTCTGTGTGATGAAGCTGACAGTAATGGTGCTCATATGTGAAGTGGTAGTTGTCTGGCAGCTCTCACATAGATTACTCTTTGAGGATGAGGAAGATGATGAGGAGGGTATACTGAACCAGAGGGTACACTGTAGCAGAGCTTGTAAAATGTTGAGCGTGGCCTGAAACATTTTGAACTAAAATGCATTTCTCAACTGCTTTAAGAGGTTCAGCATTTTTCTTTTTTTAACGGTCAATCTTTTTTTTCTCCCCAATCTGGAACGCTCAATCACATGTACACCGAGGTCCTATTTTGACAGTGTTAAAATTAGCTGTAGTCCAGCACATTTTATTTGAAATTAACCTACGTACCTACGTACCTTTGCAACTCTTTGACCTGCAAATATCAGACTAATAGACATTTACATTTTGGAACGAAGAATGAATTGTACAATTATCTACAAGTTTACATAATCAGCAGATTGCAGGCTGACAAAATGGTACTTTTTCCAAGGTTACAATATGTCCCAGCTAAGGAGCCTTGGATGAAGCAGGGTGGATGATGGATGAAGTTCACTTCGTCCTAGCCTTTGCCACAACCCAGTGCCGTCTTCTATCTGTCGCTATGACACCCACACAGACTAATCCACCTTTCAGTCCCCTCTCACACAGCTGGTGACCTTCAGTATCCCAAACACAAAATGGAGGGGGAAAGAAACAACACCAGTATATTGCTTGAAGTAAAAAAAATCAGTTTTTTAAAGGAAGAAGAACACTGTCCGCTTACTAGATAATAACGCATGTATAATGCTTCTGGCTTTCTTATCTTTTCTGATATTTAACCCTGAAGGGTGAATGCTAGGCTCTCCAATTGGCTCGCATCTAATTTGATAAAGTCAGACAGCTCTCTGCTGACCCTGACATGCGGAAGCCATTATAACTGTGAATCACTGCATAAAGCATCAACAGAGCCTGCAAAACACACTCCTACATTGAAAATGAAATGACGCCAAAAACAATAACAGGGGTGTAGGAGTTCTGCAAATCTAGGGTTCAGTTTAAACCTACATTTTCGTATCCTCACGTTTCGGTTCATATGCAGTTTTTTCTTTTTCTTTTTTGGAAAAGAAACACATTTCTTTATAAAGTTAAATGTGTTAAATATGAACTGATTCGTATTTAATCAATTATTATTTAGACCATGAAGAGAATTTAGTGACTTTATTTACAGATTAAACTTACCCGCTATATTTATTACTCAAAAATTTTTTTTTAATAGTAATTAAGTGTGTTTTCTTTGTGCGTTTGGTTACTAACCACATATTTGTGGATGTGATTCGATGAAGTTCTTTCACAGTGAAAGTAGCTGCTGATTCATTGCTATGAAGTCATGTGTTCATTTGCATTTTGAGTTATGACACATAAATTAACAATAAATATAGTGGCCCAGTTGGCAAAACTGAACAGAACCACATGGGTTAGCCCTTCTCCAACAGCGTCAACTCACCCTCTGGCCTGTACTGGGCCACGATGGTCACCGTCTGGCCTGCATTCTTCAACGCTGCCGCCGCCTGTTCGTGAGTGGAACTGTGGAGGTCCACCCCGTTCACCTGCAAATGGACGCGTAAAAATTCAGGTAATGCACTTAATCACCTCATCCCTTTCACAACAAACATACTATACACCCAGCGAACACAGTCACAGGTCACACAATTCATCACACACATGATCCATGGAGAGGTAAACTAGCTATATAGGTGTGTAAACATACTCTACCAGCACCAGCAGCATAAATTGCACTTTTTATACTATATACTTCAGGGAATAAGTACATTATACATGGCTCACTGTGCTTTCAGGAACACATCCAGAATTTGTTCACATTTATTTAAATCAGAGTCATGGTACAAGCTGTAGAGGACAGGTTACTCACTCTCGTTCAAATAAATGATGAATGACATACCACTTGACAAATAATCCTCAGCAGCTTGAATCTATTAAACTTGAGCAAAGTCATAATAAAATAAACAGAACCAATACAATGACAACAGATTAGGTTGAGCAGAGACTATCTCCAGAATGCACAGGAGATACAAGGTCAAACAGGCTCAAAATTGAATAACCAGTGATGTAAGTATTTTCTGGATCATTTAGTTTCTGATTCAGATTTGGTCCAAGTAATCATGATCTAGAATGAAGAGCAGAAGTGTTATGCCTCATAATCAATGAAAAATTAGTCAGCCTGATGATATCCACTGCATGAGTAAATCCCATTATTGTCAGGGCTCCACAGTGTTCCCATTTTAGTAGCTTCAGAAAATGAATGTGGGCAAACAGGAAAATTAATTTAGGAGCACATCTGCTAATTAGGTAGATGAATGTGCTCCTACATTTTTCAACATAGGAGTGGATACGCCTCTTGGAATAAATGTTGGTGTACAGGGGGCGACATGGCTCAGGCAGTAAGAGCAGTTGTCTGGCAGTCGGAGGGTTGCCGGTTCGATCCCCCGCCCGGGCTGTGTCGAAGTGTCCCTGAGCAAGACACCTAACCCCCAAATGCTCCTGACGAGCTGGTCAGGGCCTTGCATGGCAGCCAATCGCCATCAGTGTGCGAGTGTGTGTATGAATGGGTGAATGTAGAAACATCAATTATACAGCGCTTTGGATAAAGGCGCTATATAAATGCCTGCCATTTACCATTTACCATTTACAGCCTTGACTGTTATCATATGGATGGCATACTCATTTGTATATATCCACTACAATAAGAGTAATAGTAAGGGATAATATCATAAAGCAAAATAAAATTAGTCAGCTTTTGATGAGCAGACCGTATGAAATGAGACTGGCATGCCAGGTGTGTTGGGTGGGTGCGGACATGTTTCTTACAGAGACAAGCCGGTCTCCTTTCTTTAGTTCTCCACACAGGTCTGCTGGCCCCCCGGCCAGGATAAAGGAGATGAAGATGCCCTCTCCATCCTCTCCACCGACGATGTTGAAGCCCAACCCTGTAGAGCCCCGATGCAGCACCACCTTCCTGGGCTCCCTGTGTGAAAACATACACATCTTTCACACTAGCACCGGCATACAGGAAACAGCACATGCAGGCGTGCAAGAAGCACACAAACACACAAAACAAACTTGCATGCATGTATACAGAAACATGCACACACAAGAGTGTACATTCAACTCGAATGTTTGATCAAACCCTCCCCCAAGTGGATAAGGTGAGAACTGCAGTGAGAGACAGACGTGACAGTCTCTTTTATTAAAAAATGACAGTTAGAACCTTTTACTGTAATTCCAAGTTTTATTTCCCTGTATGTCTGCCTCACTGCATTTCAGGACACCTATTTCAAAGTAATATGATCCTTCATACATGATAGATAGAGAACATCCCAGTCACTGATGAGTTAAAATAGGATAAAAGTGAAGGTGACCACTGGATAGTCACTGTTGGTCTTAGGTCTATTTTTAATACGATAGCTTTTCTTTTTCCGTTATAATTTTATGTTTTGTATTCACAAATGACATTTTTGGTCAGAATTATTCATTCATAATTCTTGATGCAAACGACCAGTTTTATAATTTATAATTTAGTTTCAGCACTGTTGTGTTGTGTTCAGATATCGTTGAGCACAGTTGAAAAAAATCTTATCAAAAAAAGCTAATCAGTAAAACTGATACAGGTTCTGATCAACATCCAGCGGAGTGAAATGGAAAGGTGAGACCCGCATATTTTGGGATATGAATGAAGGCAGGTGAATGGGTTGACTGACGTGAATGGATTTTCAAAGCTTTGGCTTTAGTTGAGCTGAATCCTCTAATAATATAAAATCAACAATTCCATTGATTGGTCTAAATAAATCATTATATTGGGTGACTTTAATAGAAACTAGCTTGATAGGTCTTCATCTAAGGACAGAAATCTATTTGGAGGTATACAATGGTGTCAGCTAATTACAAAGCCCACGCAAGTAATCAAAGAGCCAACTCACTTTGTTGTAAAAAATAATTTGCTTTGAAGGCGCCATTTGATTGGAATAAGATCTTATTTAAGATCTATGAATACTTGGTTTGTTTAAAACTAGTTTATTTACATATCGGAAAACCAGTTGCTCATGTTCTTAATGTTAAATGTTCCATGTATTTTTTGGGGCTGTTTTAATTTTCTCCTTTTGTTTATTATTTTAATAACTTTTTTCTTTTCTCTTTTGATAATGTACCACCTGAATTATTGATTAGCTGTTTAACTTTAGCTTTGTGTATTACAGGACCCCCTCTAAAATGAGATGTTCCATCTCATGGGGCTTATTCTGCTAATAAATGGAACATTTCAACAACAATTTGTGCTATATTTGTATATATATGTTTTCAACATCCATCTTTTGTGCGAATGTTTTAACATGCCCTTTAGCTGGTATACAGATGAGATGTAGTGCTAGCTTACCCCAAAAAAACACTGCCGATCTGTTAAAATCTCTGTATGCATATGTCTAAAATACTGTGGTTCATCTGAGGACCACTTTCTGTCTGAATTCCTGTCTCTCACTCAGTGAAAACTTACACTCCCAACAGTGCAAAGCTTCTTCATTGCACACAGAGGGACATATTCTTGGTTTCTCCTTTAACAAAATAATCCAAGAACAATGAAGCATTAATGAAGCCCTCTGTGATTCATGCAGTCGCTTAAACCCCGGTTCATAAACGCTGCAGAAAGGCATTCTGCAGTTCACACCAGTGGGATCCAGAGGGCAGTACAACCCTGTTTTTATTTCCTGACACAGTGCACTGCACCTGTGGTACAACGGTATCTGTGCACAGCAGAGACATGGTCGACTCCTGGGCCTGATGGTCCATGACCCTACGGGCTGGAAATATGCTTTTCTGCCAAAAGCTGACTGTAATAGCAGGGGATTCAATTTGCCATCCAAATAAGCTGGCACAAAACCACAAAACTACAAAAACTGAAATGTCTGGAAATACTAGTGAAAGTGCCATTTTGTCTGCTTTATTGATTTCTGTGAAACCTTTTATGTATTAGTTTTGCTGTTAAATGTCTAAATGTAAATATAAAGCCATTATAAATGTTAAAAAAGCATTATCACATTAAAAGACAGGGATGACATGTAAAGAATATAGTGGATATAGATATCTAAAAAACAAACATTCAGATGTTTCTATTTTTAGCAAACTGAATTTTTACTTTTAAACAAGACAAAGGATCTAATATTTGGCATTTCAACACCATAACACCTTTCCATTAAAGAGGATTTAATGCAGTAAGGCACTTGCAAAGTTGTGTGCCACCCGAGACCACACTCCCACTCTCCAGACAAAATATGACCTTGGCCAGACAAAACATGCCCTTTGAACAAATAGTGCACGCACCAGCACTGTACACAAGCTGTCCTTTAGGAAATTAAAGCTAAACACTCCAAGCTGCATCTTCCTAAATTTGTGATTTATTCTGCCAATTTGATCGTTCTGTCCATTTTTGCACAGAGATGGCTACTGGCTTCGACCCACAGATGCAAGAAGCATTTAAGCAATGGAAAAACTGGGTTGGAGGTGGCGTCCCCATCGTGAGTAACTGAACAGAATGGGATAAATACATATGATTAGGGAGAACAGCAGAGGAGGCTGGATGTAGAGACTCTTGCCCTGTGCCACTGCTTTGCCCTTACATACCCATTGTAGACCTGGGGAATGAGTGTAAAACACTGCATTTAGCTTCATGTTTCCTCTTTCACGTATAACAGCGTAGAGGGGGGGCTCAAAAGAGCGTGAAATTACAAGGGAGATTTAAAAAGCATGAATGGTTTTGAAAATGTGCTGGGATGAATAATAATGTTTGCCTTGCTAATGTCTCGAATGGAAATACATTGCACGTTTGTGCCGGAGAGTTTGCTTTCGTGCGTCATTCCTTGAATAATGAGCCATATTTCTCAGTTCTTCACAGGTCACAGGTTCTCAATGTGAGTGTGAACGAGGTTGAATGGGTTTTAGGGCTAACCAGCGATATAGCTAAATGGTAATAAACTGTAAACTGACAGTTGTAATAGCTCATCACTTGACAGTGTCTCACTGTATGCATACATGCAGGTCATTTTTAATCATTGTAATTTTTTAATTCACAGCATGCATTATGCCAATGTGATGAGACTGATCATTAACTGTAATACAATAGGACAGTGGTGCAGCAGTAGTAAAATGGTAAGGGAACCTGACCCATAACTCAAAAATTCCCAAATTGCTGCCGTTGTAGGCTTGAGGAAGTTAGTCAACCTGAAAAGCTTGAATAAAACATCTGGCTGTATACTGTATATATACTTTATGTAAAAACTTAATTGAGCGAAAATGTAATATACAGTGCCCTCTAAAAGTATGGCAAAGGTAGAGTGAAAATGTTATTTTTGCTAGACTTCAGGTATTTGGAAGATAAATATAAGACAGAAGCGTAACTCACAAAGAGTTACAGTATAGACAATTAGCTTTGATTTCATGGTATTTACATGCATGTATGCTTTACTGTCATACAAAAGTGAAAGTAAATCAAAGCAATAAAGTCTAATATTAGGTGTCATAGCCCTTGCTATGAAAACCGAATGCAATGAATTCATCAAGTCTACAAAACATTGACATCACCAAACCTTTGGCATTTTCTTTGGAAATTGCTTTCTGAGGTTTCACAGCAGCCTATTTAGTTGAAAATAAAAATAAAATTACAAAAAGAACCGAGTTCACTCAACGGTTACTGTACTTTTAGAGGGCACTGTATATTTTGCAATGAGACAGGCGTTTTTTACCGGGTCACATCTTCATCACCCAGCATTGCTTTGGGGGTGGGGGAGTATCGCCCTGTGGATGCGGGGGCAGCTGGCTGGCCCAAGAAGGTAGGTGGGCTGATATGGTTCTCCGTGTGCTGGGAATAAGCTGGAAGAAAAACATAATGAGGAGAAGTGAACACATGAAACATACAGTAGACCCCGGTTTGCTTTTTTGCTTTTTTTTTTTTTTTTTTTACAGGCAATCTAATGATTTTACAGAATAGGAGGTTACCAACACCATTCTGTCTTTGAGGGAGTGTCTGATTGATTTCTAGTGACACGAAGACTGGCCTCCAATCTGACACAGCCAGTGAGAGACAGAGCTGAAAGCTGATTGTCCACTTCTTGTAGTCTCTGATGACTAAAAGCAAAAGCTAAAGCTAACGCAAACAATGTGACAACAGGAGCCAAAGAAAATGGCCACAATTGGCACTCACAAAGAGTTACGGCATTCAGATAATAAATGTAGCAGATAGCAGATATTATCTGGGAGCTGCTATGTAACAACAAAAGAACTGTAGCCAGCAAAAGGAAACTTCCCATCCCCTGGTAAGAAGCTGTCCAATCATGGCAGAAGCTTCTAAATGGGTCTGTGGTTTGATGATGTAAGTAATGTTCTTTGACACACCCCAGAGATATACACTCGCTGAGAACTTTATTCGGAACACTATACTAATACGGGGTAGGGCCTCTCTCTAAAACAGCCTCAGTTCTTTGTGGCATAGATTCCACAAGATGTTGAAAACATTCCTGTGAGATTCTGTTCCATGTTGACATGATTGCATCACGCAATGAACTTATTGCCATGCTCATCCTCAGGAGAAATCAAGATTCATCAGACTAGGCTAAACTTCCTGTTCTTGGCTGACAGAAGTGGAACCTGACATGGTCTTCTGCTGTTGTAGATCAACCGGTCTGATACCTACCCGCCCCAGGCCAGGTAAAACTCTGGGGAATGGGTATGGAGACAGGTCCCAGCCATCTAGCATACAAAATAGATGTTCTCATACATACATGTATGAGATGATAATCCTTATAATAATGATTATTTGTATCATTCCTAAAATGGCTTCCAGCAAATGAGGAGGGTTGTGTGATCTATGGCAGAGAATGAATGCTATGACTTTGAAGATTCAAGGTCAAAGTTCTCTCCTTGAAGTGTTTTCACCAAGAGCATGTAGTATTACAGTATGGAGAACAAAGAGGAGGGACTGACACCAAATCGTACCCTCTTCCAATATTTCCCAAAGCCTCATGGCTCCCAAGGTAATCTCAAACCATTTCAATAACACGACCCACACAGTACAAGGTTCCAAATGCACAGCTAATTATTATTAACCTTGTGAGGTGCCTTCATGCATGTGACAGTAGATCACAGCAAAGCAGTACTTCCACACTCGGGGGCGTGTCAAAGAACATTATTTAATTACATCATAAAACCGCAGAAGCCTCTCAAAGCTTCTGGCATGATTGGACAGCTTCTTACCAGGGGAGGGAAATCACCTACTGCTGGAAACAATATATTTGTTTTGCTTTCACAGGTTATGGACAATAGCTTTATTGGTGTCAGCAGTGAGATCGTACAGAAAACGTTATCAACAACATATCTTTTTTTCATATTTGACCGTGATATTTTTTTATGCATAATCTAATGCACAATAATTATGGATCCAGGTGTTTTGCAAATGCAATGGTACTGTCATTGTCAAAAAGGTTGTTCTAAATTGGTTACAGTTTTTCCAAAACCTCATATCAGACCCAGCAAAAAGGATATCCAATTTATTTATGCTATTTTCACCATAGACTACAGATGCCCTTGGGAAATAAAATAATCCCATCCATGGTTTGGGACAAAGATTAACAAAATGTGTGATCTTGAAAAAAATCACAAATTCATATCAGGGCCCATATGTAAACATTAAACTTTTAATTTAATTCATAAATTATAGGACAATTTTTTTGTGATGACATTCTGCTAAACAATTTACCTCAAAATGAAGTAAAGTAAGTAAAAAAAAAGTAAACATTTCATGTTTTCTAGGATAGTGTTTTCAAAAGAAAATATCTATACTTCTACCAGTTATTCAAAGTTCTAGCATACTGTAAATGGTAGATGGTATAACCATATACAATATAGAAGAGTAACTGGAAACACTCTGATTGTTACTGGATTCAGTCATTATCAAGATGAATAACTGCACTAAAATAAAATGAGAGGAGAGTGAACGTTGAGCATGAGCGTTTTTGCTCTTAACATCAGACATGGAGTCTCATGTTAACACTGACTGAACACTTCAGAAAACGATCAATAATTCATAAGGGTCTATTCGATCGGCTCCTAGCATCACTAGCTAATCTGTCGCAGCCTGGATTACTTTGTAGGGAGGCTGATTCAATCTGCCTTTGTCCTTCACGCCTCTGAACCCTGGCGACGGCAGCCTTGCCCAGGATGCGTGATAATATCGGGTATGCAGTGAGCTTCCAACGTGCCGCAGCAGTGCTAAATCATTGACAGCTGTCGCTCTGGAACGAGTGAGCAATCGGCGCTCTCTGAAGAGCAGAAACTGCTGTCGACTGGGCTACTCGTATATAAACAAACAGGCTTTGCTGCCCCTGCTGCATCACATTAAACTGTATGTACAGGTGTACGTCAATGCACCTGGGTGTCGTCAGGCATGATCTTACACGGGTGCGTTGTTTCCACAGCCACTCTCAGGGCGAGGATTTACTTTGCCAATTACCCCATCTTATGCAAATACTGTGTGTGCTTATTAGAGCTGATACTCTATTCATTCTTTTCTATAGCCACCGTATCGTGGACAGATAAAAGCAGAATTTATGAGTCATTTGGAAAGTGCCCACCAAGGGATTGGTAGAGCGATGTCCTAGCTTTGACTTTGAAAAGCTGTGATCAGGGCTGGCTCAGGCCAAAGGCTTTTGAGGATTAAAATGAATGACTTTCGAGTGAACTGTGAAGGCGATGTCAACAGGAAAGCCATAGAGGCGCTTCGTTTGCATTGACAGACCCTCCTCACATGTCCTGACGTTCTATCCACACGCCCTTCAGAGCCTAGCGAAGCTCGATGCTTCACCTAAAATCTGCCAGAAACCTCTGGATATCAGTCATACACATTTAATGGCTTGGCTCATTGCCAACAACTATTTGTCCAATTATGACTCAGAAACCATTTTTCCCCAATTTTCATCAAACCAGTACCAAGGTTTTATATTGGAAATGCTCAGAAAACAGCTCATACACTAAAAAGAATATAGTATAGTATAGTATAGTCCTGATGCATATGGTATACATATCCTCCTGCCACAGCTGAATCTAGCCACACCCCTCAATTACCATAGAGATCCATTAAAATGCAGAGTTTTAGTATTGCTTGTTGGACAACCTAAAAATAAGATATCCAGACTCTGATGATGTTGATAGGTCACAGACAACAGGAAGTCATAGCATGCAAAGGATATGCAACAAAATTTTAAACAAGACTGTCCTGTAATTTCTGTAAAATGTGTGCAATTTCACCACGTAAATTATTTTTATCACAACTCTAAAATTACAGAGGACTACAGAGGGAAAATAAATAAATGATGGGTCTTTGTCCCAAAACATTATGGAGGGCACTGTATATCCTAAACAGCATTAATTGGACAGCATTAATCTTGTTGGGGGAGGGAGTAACGGAGACAGAAAGAGAGCGAGAGATGGAGAGAGGTGGGGGGGGGGGGGCATCTAACCATTTTCCAATGGCCAGCTGTTGGCCAATGGGCGGTGACCTACTGAGCTCTGCTCTGTTTTTAATGAGCATTAATGGCTTCATGCACAGAGAGGAGAGATACATAATCATTAGAGCCCGAGACCTCTGTGATCTGTGTGCCATTAGTGCTCCTGCTAAAATGCCTGCCAGCCACTGCAGCTCAATATACTGTTTTCACAGCAGAAGCCTTATATCAGGCTTTCTGCGTACAGTACGCAGGGCTCCCTCACCACTGGACTGACAGACATTCCCAATATCCACTTCAAACAGGGTCATTTTCCACATTGCATTGCATTGGGTGGGGCACTTTATTCTAAAAAGTGGGTACTATGTAGTTGTCCTTCATCAAACTTCCCGATCCACCCCAAGTAAAAAAGAAAAACAAAACAGTGACAGCAGGTTTGGACATTTTGGACCGGCGTTATCTAACTGAAACACATTGAAATGCCATTCAACGGCGACATTGGAGGAGGAAGCATACGACAGATGGCCTGAACATCTACGGGCACTCCTAGGATGAGCGGGCGACTCACAGTTGGTGATATCAGGGGGTGCAAAGCTGTCGTTCATGAAGACACTGGTGGGTTTCGCCACTTTCAGGTACACCACGTCAGGGGTGTTTTTCAAGGCCGTCACAGCATCCTCGTGACTCACCTCCTCAAGGCAAACACTGTTCACCTGCGGGAGACAGAGAACAAGATATACACACGATATACTGCATACACACAGACACACAAGAAACGCAAATGCAAAAACACAAAACATGCACACATCACGTTTAATTTTAATATTACAGCCAGAAATGCATATGAGATGTAACAGAATAAAATATGACACACTAATTTAGTCTTGTTTTGGGCCTGCTAAGAAAGCTTAATCTGATCAACCACATAACATGTTATCTCTACAGTACAGCCAATGTACACTGGACAGATTTAAATGAAGGACTGAGGCAAGAGTGGCAAAATGTGAAATCGCAAAAGAAAGAAAAACAGCAATGCTCCCCTTCATGGTTTTTCCCTTAACATGATCGCATTATGGGTACCCAGTCAATGTAGAGACTGAGTGATAGACAGCTCCCTCTCTAGTTGCATGAACAAGCATGTGATTTGATCTAACTGAACATCTGATCCAACTATCAGCCAAAAAATAAAATTCTGTGTTCCATATTTCCTGTGTGTCCATTGGCTGTAAAGAGAATCAGTCAGCATCTGCAGACCCAATTATGAACACATTTATTTACCAGTGGATTATGTCCTTTCCAGAGCCCAGAAAAGGACACTTAATGTTATAGCAAGATAATTGCAGACTCAGAGGACTTAATGATTGAGGACGGTTAATCGGAAATTCAACAGATGGAGGCTTACTGCCAAAAGCTTGTCTCCTATTTGTAGCTTCCCGTCTTTGTGTGCCGCTCCCCCCTCGATGACTTTCGTGACGTAGATGCTGTTATCGCCGGGAATGTGCTGATTCCCCACTCCCCCGGCTATGCTGAAACCAAGACCTGGGAACAGAGACAACCTAGCCTTAAAACCAAAGACTACATTTATAAAATATGCTTCTAATCAACTGAAAGTGGCTTTGGATAAAAGCATCAGCTAAATGACTGTTAATATGAACTTAACCCGAGGACACAGAGAAAAGTGCGTCTTATGAACCGCTTAGAGATAACCATGACTGGGAGACGAAGAGAGAAAAAGTAGTCAACTTTAAAAACCTCACAGATAACCAAGAACAGGTCAAACAGATAGAGCAAACTCCTTAAAACCTTTATAAAGATAGCCATGACCTGGGGACAAAGAGAGAAGTCAGCTTTAAAAACTTAACAGATATTAACCACGTTATTCTGAGAAACCAAAGTTGGCATTATCAACGGGCAGCTCATTTTTGGAAATCATCTTTTCTTAGTACCACGATCTTAGTGGTTCCAAAAACAATCCACGCCAGAAAAACAATTAAAAGTATAGTTAAGTATATTAAGTATAGTGTTCCCTCTAAGCCAGTGACCTGTAAAATCTTATTTCCCAGTGTACACAAAGTTAAAGTCTGAAACCAGCTTTTCTATAATCCATAAACATTTTATTTATCTTAATTGCTCCTTTTACATATTGAATTTTGGATTAAAAGCATAAGAGAAAAATATCCATTTCATTTTGGAGGGGAAGACATGCTTATGTGTGCTCTGCCAAAATAATAGCAGCCATTCACAGTGGGTGAATATGATTGGCCATTTCAAAAATGAGAAAGAGTTCCAAACTCTGGATAAGAGCGTCTGCCAAATGCCATTAATGTAATGTAATGGTGAGCACACAGTGACCACATTGTGGTAATGGTGTCACAGCAACCCACCTTTGGGACCCTTGACAAGCTTGATTTCCATGATCTTTTCCGTCATCGGTTTCCTTCTTCTGACGTATAGTCGGACGATGGAGCCGGCTTCTTTCAGGGCCTCCACTGCTTTGCTGTGGGTAACATCCCTCACGTCCACATCGTTCACCCTCAGGATGCTGTCATTCACCCTTCAATGTAAGGCAAAGATTCGTTTTTATTTTACCATAATGAATCCTAGTAGGTTTTCATTTTCAGTAATGACCTGGGGAATCAATGGGAATGAAACCAAAGGAAATGTGTAGGTAATCATATGTAGTGAAGCCAGTTTTAAGATACATTTTTGTGGTTATTTGACCAGGACTCCAAGGTAAACACACTTACGCGAGTGCCATGGGAACTTTAATGACCACAATTAATCAGGACCTCACATGACAGTTTGACAACTTCTGACAGTTTGACAACTTCTGACAGCTGAACTCCTGACAGTTTGTTTAAGTCTTTTGAAAACAAGGCAGGTGCATGACAGCGACTTTCGGTGTTCCATCTGGCCATTCCTGTCCAATAAACACTGCACGACAAAGTATGATGTTATCTCTGACATAAGAATTGTATTTGATCATATGACCGTTTTTCACGACAAATGACTGAAAGAATGCATTGTAATCCTGAGGCCTTTCTATGGGTTTTTGATTGGGCGCCTTAGTCCATAATGGGTTAAAGGGCAGGGCTAGGTAATGCTGGATCTTGGCACACTCACCGGAGACGACCGTCCTGAGCCGCCGCACCCCCGGGGATGACCTTTGTGATGAAGATGCTGGGGTCCTCGCCAATGTGGGGGTTATCTGTGCCGCCCGCAATGCTGAACCCCAAACCCGAGTTTCCCTGCACAGCACCACAATGGAAAGAACACAACCGTTAGGGCAAGCTTGCACGTGCAAATGTATACATGCGAATATACGCATATTCGTACACATACTGTAACAAATACTTGCAAAGTGTACACAAATGGGCAAATGCTGAGGAGCGTGCAAACATACACGCTGACACAGACACATAACTCATAAACAAAAACTTAAATTAAATTGGCAGGATGGTGGATGATGCACCTTATGGGTGCATTCAGCATGGATAACTGCATTCAGCTACAAGAACAAATTAATCTAGGCAAGGAGAATCCTTCAACATAGCCATACTCCACACAAAAAGTTACAGATTATTCACATTTTTGGTAAAACAGCATTTACAAAGTGCTCATATCCAAGTGCTCAATGGACCACATTATGATTTCATCTCTGCTATGTTTTTACATTCAAATACACTTTGCTTCTAAAATGTAACCTTTCATTTCAGGAATCATCATTTATAAAAGATACTGGACCATTAGGTCCACAACCTTATAGCTCCCTGCTATAAGCCGGTAAATCGAAGTTTGGATCTTAGATCAAGGTGCACTAAGGTCTGCTACTGAGGAACTCTGGGCAATTGCTTCAGACTCAAGTGGGTTTTAAAATTAGTTCTTCGTCCCACACGGACAAATAACTAATTGTTGCTTACAAACCCAATATACACCCTGCCGTGCATACAGAACATGCTCAAAAATTTGCCGCACATATAAAGTGCTTTCAGTTTCATGGTGAGCAAGTCAGTGTGTCCAAACTCAGGGGCTAAACTGGAGTTAACATTACAGTCAGTCAGGCCCTTTATCAAGGCACACTGTTAAGAATGCACACAGGTGAAATCTCAGCCAAATGAAGTCACCACAACTGTAAAAGATTACCTTGTACTTGGATTGCAAAGGGGGTGACCTATACGCTTGCTGTACGTTTGCAAACATTTATGATTCGAATGCAAGTACAAGGGGTTTTTATCACTGTGACATTAGCTCATTTCACAATCTCTAGTCCTAAAAGGAGACAGTGGACTCACTAGGTATAACCGTACAAATTTGAGTGTTTGTATTTTCATTTAATACAATTGAGTTTTACATCCCTTACAAATTAGAGCAGTTAAACTACAGTTACAGGTTGAATTAACTAAACTAAAAAAAGATTAAGATCAAACAACTTCTGAAAATTAAACTAAGGGAAAGTGTTTGACTGAAGACACCAAGCACATAGTAAGCACACAGTATGGTTTCCACCTCCTTGACAAACCTCGGTCCTACAGCTTCAGGACAATGGCCTGGTTCCCTTGAACATTGGAAACAATCAGCCTCCTTACTTAGAAGACATGCTGTCCTCAGAAACATTTTATCAAAATGAATCAGTGACCTTACCCTTTCAAGTGTGATTTCCTCATATTCAAAATCTGCTTCTGTACCGTTCACCTGAAAAAGTACGAAAAAAGGGCATGAGCAACCAGTTGACGCAAGCTAGGCTCTAGTCTTAAATGAACAGTTCTCTGCAATGACATCAGCCTATGCAGCAACTCAGTTTTCTGACAAACAACCAGGAGGTGAAATTGTTTGCAATTAATTGTTTCATCCAGACTAGCATTCCTCTGCTGATAAAGCATATATACAGGGCACCAAAAAACATAGCTGGTCTGTCCACTCTCCTTTGAAAAATATGAGAAACAACAAGCTGGTTACACATTTACTGCCAACGCTCCCCTAAAAAAGTATTGGAACAGCAAGGTCAGCAATTTCAGCTTTTATTGCCTGGTATTTTTATCTAGATTTGTTAAAACAACTTAGAACATATCACCTTTTGTATCAGATCATCCCATTTTTAGGTGAGCAAAAGAATTGGAACATGTGACTGACAGGTATTTCTTGTTGCCCAGATGTGTCCTGTTAGATTGATTGGTTAAACAATAAACAGCTCGGTTTTAGCCTTGGGTTTTGCCTGTGAAGACTGCATTTGTGTTAAAGATAAAGAAATTGGCCAGAGAGCTGTCTCTGGGAGAAAAGCAAGCCAATTTCAAGCTAAGAAAAAAGGAGAGATCCATTGCACAAGCATTGAGGATAGCTTGTACAACAACTTAGAATGTCCTGAAAAAGAAAGAAACCGCTGGCATACTGAGCAACAGACGTCGAACAAGTTGACCAAGAAAAACAACAGCAGTTGATGACAGAAACATTGTGAGAGCTGTGAAGAAAAACCCCAAAACATCAGTCAGTGACATCACAAACAATCTCCACAGGGTAGGAGTGAAGATATCTCAATCTCCCGTTCGAAGAAGCCTGAGGAAAAAGCATTTTAGCTAATGACATTATGTTTCCAATGGTGTAGAATTTGTTAGGCTTGCATAAAACACAGCATTTTTTCACCTGGGTAATGAAACTGCAGCATTTTCAATATACGCATCGGCAAAAACGAAATTTTATACCAAAAAAGTTGATGTTTTATAACAAAAAATATATTTTGCGATGCCTACATCTAAATAGAGGATTTCCTTTGGAGGAGTTTCAAATAATCTCGTTTGAGAGAATATTTCCGAGGAAAACAGAGGAAACACTGTTGACAACACAATAGAGGGCATTTTCAGTGACATGACCCCATTTTATATTGGTGAGCATCTAAATACATTCTCAAAATATTTTATAATTATTCAGTATGCTTAAAAATAAGGAGCCAGCCTACTTTTGAATAATAAATAGCATGTGATATTATGGAATGTGTTTGACTTGTTGATGGGGGTTGGGTATTTGACAAATACTTCAATCAATGGACCTGAATGAATATAGTATACAAGATTTTATTATTGCGACTATTGTACATATTTTTTCTGATCTTCTCAAACTGTTGCTGGATAGCTGCAATGAGAGGGCGTTTTGGACAGAGCAGGGTGACAGGCAGAGGGAAGTGCAAATCCTTTTTTTCAGGATAAAAGGTGTATAGGTGTGTTGTATAGTTTAGTAAGCAAAACACAGTATTTTACACATTATAAGACCCATAAGATCATTTAGTTTCCATGTGTCCTTTTGGAGTCTATAAATGTCCTTTTTGGAAAACTGCCCAGACATAGATTAGAAAAAACAATGCAGAATCCTCATTTCGGGTGATATTGTCCTCACATTTGAAAGGGGATTTGTTCAGTGTAGTGACTTGGCTCCATTATGTTTCTAAGCTCACCAGCTACAATAATCTGTATCCAGTCAAAAACAGAAAATCTTTTCAGTAAGAAAAAAAAGCTTCCACTTTCACTGTGTTTGAGCTTCTGTAACTTTGTAATATTTTTCTGCACTATCTGGAGTAATTCTGACTCTTGGAAAACAAACCCCAAAGGGTTACCTTTCAGAAGACACCAGGATTATGCCTGTAGTTAAAAGGGTTCAAGAATAGTCACCATTTTACTTTGGGCATGTCATTTTTAAGCTTGTGTCAAGAAAAGGGCCGATACTTAAGGGGTTAAATAATTTTGATCACCTAAAAATTGGGTGGGGTCTGATACCAAAGGTGTTCCAAATAGTTTAACACATCTAGGTGTAGGAAATAAAAGCTTAAATTCTGAGCTCTTTTGGAGGGGACTGTAGATTGGGCCAATTCTGAATTCCAATGCTCAATTTCTGATACGGCATCTGGAAAACCTTTGTAAAAAAGGAGATTTCTGAGTCTATAAATGCAATGGTTGGCAATCCATGCTGCATCCATAACTGATGCCACTGCATCCTCTTTGCATCTTTTCTAATCAAGACATTCAGCCTGTCTGCTGCAGAATAAGGGAGAAGCTCAGATTGTGACCAAATATGATCGGCTATGCACTTTTCACGGAAAATGGTATTCCCACCACCAAAAAATTCCAATCTGCAATCCCTTTTCCTTAACTGGACTACCACCCTTACGCTAAAGCCTACCACAGTGGTTCTCTACCATTCTGTAGGCTTTCACTCCAACCCTAACAAAGCATAGGACAAATCTTCAGGAGCAGGGTTGGGGACCACGTACAAATAGCAGGGGTTAGATTCTCTGTGTAGCTACATGTACAACATACAAAGGCCCTGTTTCATAGTTCTCCTGTTGTATTGAAACAGCATTTCTTCAGTGTAGCAGCAAGGCCATATATAGGCCTCCCTGGCCCCTGGGTTAAAGTAGCCCCTCCCCCAGACAGAACAACAGTCGCTTCTGGAAGCTGGTTGCGCACAGGAAGCACGCAGACACCCCCTGACACCCTCGAGAGAAGTCCCACTTGCAATCACAGCAGCACAAAAAATAAATGATGTAATGTGTAAAGAGGACCGACTTCGACAAAAATGACATTTCAAGGACGAGCGTCAGAGCTTTCCTGGGTGTGATGCAGCTCGTCAGCACGATGCAGCCACTTTCTCTGCATTTCGTGAGCTCAGCAAGACGATCATTTCGTGTTCCTAAAAACCATTTCATACTTCTCCTGCTGGTGTTGTCTGGAGAGAACAATGGTAATGCAGAGGGAAATGCCTACAAACTTGCTCCCACTAACTAAGCTCATGGTCGGACATGGCCTGAAGCGTTCCAGTCTTGGCTAAATAGTATCCAGTTTACTCTCCAGCCAAACCAGACAAATGACAACAGGGGGGAGTTTTATAATAAAACCAAGGCTTTTTTTTCTGAAAAGCACAGGTGCCAAAATTATTGGCACCCCTAACAATTATTGTAAATAAAAACAAAGTGAAATTGGCAATACAATTTTCATTTACTCAGTCGAAAGGAATATATGGAGTTATTCCATCATTTCCTGTTTCACTACAGTATAAAAAATAATTTGTTTCTTACGGTCGTATTTCCTCAGTATAAAGATTGTAGACTGTTATAAAGGAAAAGATAAATCACCCAAATACTTTTGTGCTGTACTCATAAAAGTGCCTTCATTAAACCATTACTGCATTCAAGGCAGAGGTGCACATAATACCTTCAACACATCAATAAACCAAGGTGAACAAATTGCAATAGTTGATCAAATTGCAGTCCTTGAGGGCTAATAACAGCTCACTTTCCACCCGCCCTTTACCTGGGAGTCAGAGGTGAAGACAGTCTGGCAGTCTCAAAGAGTAGCTATAATTGTTCAGTTACTGTAATTACCTGGGAGAAAATAAAACCAGGGTTGAAAACAAGCTCATAAGATGCTGCGATGAAAACACCTGCTAGTGAAACATTGGCATTATAAAAAAAAAGAAACCTGCAGTAAAGGACACTTCCTTGATATTTTTTAGAGGATCAGTGAAGAGAAACAGGCTTTTCTGATGCTGTGTTGCTGTCTTCCTGGAAGCCAGGGGCCATTATATGTGTGCACCGCAGGAATCTGGTTCCGACGGTGACGTTTGGCACATGGATGACAGCGGGAGTCCTTTGTGTTCACTGCTCCCGACCAGAGCTTCAGAGATGTCTACAGCCCTCACAGCCAATTAGCTTCCTCTCCCGCTGCTTCAGCGTCCTCAAATACACCCGCTGCTCTCTCATGCTACATGAACCACAAATGAGCAGTTCTTTCACAGCTTGCAGCCTTTCACACAGAGCAACAAAACCGAAATTCAGCCTGACTGAATTTTTGGGAGGTTGCTGCATTGAAATCTGATTTGCTTAAGAGTGGGTTTTAGTAAAATTAGATTTAAATTGGATGGAAATCAATGGCATAATAGTATTAGCATTTCGCTATTGCAGCAACTTGAAACAAACATCGGTGAGAAAAATTGAGCTGGCTGCAGGGGGGTACAACAACGGAACCATTAGCAACCTCCAAATCCACCTTAATTACATTTCTTCACTAGCCACTGCATTTACGTTTCTATCTCCAGGGAACTTAAAAATTGAAGGCGCTGCTGAAGATGCAAGAAATTGGACGGAACAACAAATCTTTTCGGCAGCCAGAAGGGTGTGTGTGATTGAAGCATGATTGGTGCTGACTGAAGAGCTGTGTACTGTAAACAAGCAGAAAAATTATGTTCCAGTCTGAGTTCAGGAGATCGCAAATAGATTTCAAGGGAATTTTAATTAGAAATTGCTGCTTAATATGAAAATGCAACCACCAGAAAGGGCATGGCCCATGGCAAGGGCACAGCCCAGCAGCCTAAAGACGTTTCAATAAAAGCTTATTATTTTAATCCTGTGTATTGTGACACCCAAGAGGGCAGAATTATAATTCATGTTATGATTAGCTTCAGTTGGGTTTGAGGGGAAACAACCCCAGCTGATTAGTTGGAGGAAGTTGGATGATATGAGCCAGGCCAACTTTACAATATGAATATTAATATTGTGCAACTACAAAGCTACATACTTCACTTTAGGGTGAGCTTTGGTTGTAGAATTAATGTTCAATCAGGCAGTTATCAAGTTAGCATACAGCACACTTCGAAGACATCTGAAGGTAACTGAACTGACTATCACGAGTCAGAATGAAACCACTTGCTGTAAAGGTTTTTTCCAAATTGGATGATTATCCTAGACTTTTCAAGGACAGTGGAATATATGAGCACTTTCCATTGCTTTTCCACATGACTTCCATTCAGTTCCATTACCTTCTACATTCCCCTCTGCTGCTTCTTTCAGCAGGACCACACAAACTCATGAGGGATGGACCTGAAGTGCCCAAAAAAGAGGGCAAATTCAAGCAGGAAATGGGCTGTCTAATGCCCAAATATGTTTTATGACACAAAACAACATTATGCAGGCAAATAATCATCCACTTGTGACATTTTGTGGGCAGAGAGGGATGAAGGCCAAGAGTACAATGGAAGCAGCTTGGCCCCATCGATACTGCCACTGTTCAATAGTGAGCTTTTAGCAACCCAGCCCCACAACAACTCATCTGATTTATTTTCTGCTCAGGGGTTGTATATAGTACACAGCACTATTTCCTGCAGTTACCTAGAGAGCACAGCTCATAATTGAACAAAAAAAAACACCGTATTACTAGAGCAACTCGGTGGCACACCTAACCCGCAATTGCTCCTGACGAGCTGGTTGGTGCCTTGCATGGAAGCCAATCGGTGTTGGTGTGTGAGTGCGAGTGTGTGAATGGGCGAATGAGAAGCATCAACTGTACAGCGCCTTTGGATAAAGGCATGATAAAAATGCAGACCATTCACCATTGATGTGAATACCTTCAGGCATTTTAAGAAAGGCAGCACATCTGAAGTCAAATGGCCGATGGCTCTCCTTGTGTAATGATCTGAAGTTCTGTGTCCTATTTCTTCATTTATTTTGTGTTTAACTGCAACACATTCCCTCTGTCACACTGTTCATTATGGTCTCAGTATGATAAAGGACCTTTGAAGGGCTTCTGCTAATTAATTTCTTATCCCACGAAAGATTAAAAGAAAAAAAACATTGGTGATTAACAGATTCTTGATTGAAAATGTATTAATCACTAAAACCTATATTTAAGTGAAATGTTTGCATTTGCTGAAAGCCTCAAAAGACAGGAAATTATATTGATCAGCCCTAACGCTAATATCAGCCTGCTCTCCATCAAGGTGAGCCAGAATAAACCAGCGCGCAAGATCATTACAGTGCAGGTTGGAAGGAACAGACGACAGCAAAGACACATTTGAGAAGATAAAATCCGATGTTCTTGCTCTCTGTAATGTTACTTTTTCCACCTACAGCTGAACTCCCTTACAATGGCGGCATAGGCTATGTGACTGTAACATGTTTATGGATGGGAAATTAAAACAGCTGTGCTGCAAGCTCACAGCATAGAAGAGAGGCACACGGCCAAAAACACTGCTTCTCATCTTAGATCTCATTAGATTCAGAAACCTGTATTTGTATTAGCTTTTAAGCAAAAAACAGCATGAGATTTTAAGGAAGAATGAGAAATGACACTTCAAGTTCGACAATTCTCGACACAAATAAGGAGACTCGCCGTCAAAACAAGCCCAAACAACTGGATAGGATTTTGCCATTGTGTACTGTGTCCAGGAGTTGAATACCTATATCAATTGTAAAATTAAAACAGAAGCTTGTACCCTTGAATAATAGTAGACGCCATGAATGTGGAAAAACTGGTTGCTTGCTACATTTCCAAATATTTACAGACTACACAGTATATCAATTCATTTGGTTTACTGTTCTGATATACAATATGTCAAGATTAATGAAAAATGTAAGCATTTCATTTAGTTTATGAAAACGTACACCTTTGTAAGTGTGATGGGCAGGAGCGGGATGTACTATAGAATTCAATGAAGTGCTTGTAATGTACATTCTCTAGCCACAGGCAGGTGCACGTCTTCATAAAGTGAGAGCTGCATTTTTCTGTATGCCATCACTGGAGGTGTCAGAACATATGAATTGATACATTTATTTAACAATATGACAACATTGAGAGAGCCAATAAATTAAAGCCTGTAGTTTTACAGCTCCAAGCGCTTTGCATTGTGACAGAAGGAAACAGAAGATAGCAGACCTAATATTTCAGTAATATTCACATCATTTCCCACATGAATTTGCTGTTCTGGAGAGGACATACAATGTCAGGTCAATCGAGTTTTTTCTGTCTTAGGTGGATGCCTATGGTAAAAAATAAGAGTCAGATACAGAAGTATTGGCACGCTTGATAAATATGCACAAAAAAATGAGGTAAACTAAAAAATAATGCTGTTATTGACATAATCTTATTGTCCAACATGTGGAATTGCTCCTCCATGCAAAACTTCTGAAGCTCGTTGATATCCTTGGGCTTGCGCTCATGGATTTTCCACTACAGTTCAGACCACAGGTTTTCGATGGAATTTTGATGGAAGTCAAGATGACCATCTTGATGTACGTATGTTTCAGGTCACTGTCTTGCTGGAAAGTCCACCAATGACCACCACATTTTTCAGCCAATTTTGGTCTCATCTGACCATAATATTGTCATCCAGTCATAATTCCATGTGGCAAACTCCAGATGCTTGGATTTGTTTCTTTCTTCATGGAGCCCTTCCAAAGAGTTTGTTTATCTGGAGGTGGCGTCTTATGGTTGTTTTTGAGACTTGGTGACCCCAAGATGCAAGTAATGTCTGCAATTCCTGAACTGTGATCCTTTGGTTTCTTATTGCCTCCCCTACGATCTTCCTCACCATCCACAGGAACAATGTATACTTCCATCCTCTTTCTGGCAAGTTTACAACCATTTCATGTGTTTTTTTCAAAAACAGAATAATTCCCCTTACAGTGCTAAGTGGTATGTTTAACCTTTCATGTATTTTTGTACCCATTACCAGACTTCTGACCTGTAAATGGCCATCAGTCTCTTTTGAATTTAATTGACTATTCTTTGGCTGTTCCGATGCTGATGGATGACAAAGGGATTTTGCATGTGTGATACGTCATTATTATACCCTAGTGGCGCAATGACAAAATATAGCTCCTTTAGACTCCTTTAAACAGTTTTCTAATATGTTTGAACGTTGTCACAACGTTATTTTTATCAATAGCGGAATATATTGAAATAAAAAGAAACTGTTTTCTAATATGTTTGAACATTGTCACAACATTATTTTTATCAATAGCAGCAATAATTCTGGAGCCCACTGCATATATTACAGTTAGGCATTTTACATTTTCCTCTGCCAGTTCTATGCACATGTTCCTTGCTTACAGTAGACTAATCCCACAGAGACAAAGACAGGTTCTGTTGACAGTAGTTAATATGTCCCATGTTGGCTTCCAATGCAGATAGAGCAGCAATTCCATCTGCCTTTCAGATTTAATTAAGGTAGTTGATAAACCACGTGCAATTCCAAACTAAAACAGTAAACGTGCCAAAGATCACAACAGAAAGGACTGTCTCCACAGAGACAATGAATTAAACAAACTAAAACAGATATATTTAAAAACAAAACCAAAAAAGGCAGATACCCAGTCCAGTCCTTTGTGAATTGACCGGTCGCAGATCACATGACAGAGACAGAGTGACTAGTAGAGGTATTCAAATGTGAACATTCCATACAATCAGAAAATAAAAAGACATTCAAACCGATTGCTCTGTGACAATTGTGCATTTATCCAAGGCTGACATTAGCAGCTTGGGAGCGACTGGTTAAAGGCCTGTTACTGGAGCAACCGTACTCCAGGGAGGGTTGATGGAAGTGCTCACGGTATGAAGCAGTATACCCTTTGGTGGGGTGTGACAGCAGTGGCCTCTGTAGGCCTGGCTTAGAGAAGGATAAAGGATTACTGGACACTGCTGGTTTAGAGATGGGGGGAGGTGTTTTCAGAGATGTGTCCTGAAAATATATGCATTGACATATGCATTCTGCTGCAACAGAAGCAAAGATTCGACAGAAGATGATTACTTACTCAAGGAAGAGCCCCCAAAACAAAATTGCAACCGTTTCTTTCCAGTAATTCACCCCTGTAATACAGTATGTGAAGGGTGAATGAGGAAATGGCACTACAGTCATGCGTTTCTTCTCCGGAGACAACACTGTATTAATGCTTCACAGCAGTGAGAAGAAGAGTTTGATGCAAACTAAAACTTGTCAGCCAGCCATGATCCATCTCTCTAACCTACTGTCTGCCACAACTCCATCGACTTTTTCTAGGGACAGCTCTGAGAGATGAGGCATGTTAAACATATTAAAAGAATAGGTTTGACAGACCTCTGTTTTTCAGAATCTGTTTTTCAGAATCTGTTTTTCAGAATCTGTTTTTCAGAATCTGTTTTTCAGAATCATGGACAGCAAAGTCCTATCTCAGCATCACCCTTCAAACCCTTGTGTGCAGCAACCCGTCTACCTCACACACCTACCATTCAGTCCAGATCTGGGTCAATACACAATTGTTTCAGATTTAAATAATTTCTGTGCTCGATTGCTCTTTCCTGATACAACTGAGCCAACCAAGAGTGGAAACTGTCTCAGTAAATTATGGAAAAGCATTTGAATCCGAAAACAATTACAAATACAGAACCCACAGACAAAAAAAGGCCTCATCAATGTGGGCCAAGAGCCCAACAGAGGACTGCTAAGGCTCATTCATGTGGGTGGGCAATCAATGCTCCTCTCCTGTAAACGTGACAGGGCCACCCCACTCTTACACAATGCCAATATTCATAATCTCCACCGTAAAAAAGAACAGCAATTGTACCTCAAGCCTTTGATGGGACCCATTTAGATGCAGTCTTCCCCAAGATACCCAGGACAAGATCTCGTCTAATCTCAGGAAAACAGCAATTAAATAAAAAGTTGAGAACTAACATGGCACAGCTTGGCACCTTGTCTTTATACTGTATTCTGGTTCCGTTTGTGTCGTTTCTCTTGTACATCTCCAGTGGGTTTTCCAGTATGCTACATTTATCATCACAGAATTGTGCTTCAGTTATAAGTTAAACATCCTCAGTGTTCATACATTCTGAAATAAATAGCACATTTATTATTGATGTTATCTATATTTATATTTGAAAATCTCCCAAAATTACAAGATGCAAGACTACCATTTAAAAAATAACCTAAATATAGTAGTTTATATTTAGTAGGGCTGCAACGATTAGGCGGCGATGACGTCGACCCTGACATTTCGTCGATTGCCATTTTCATGACCGACGCGTCGTACTGTTTTGAACATGATGGCGGCAAACCCAGGTGAGAGTGCGGGAGAGACTTCATCCCAAAACCCAGAGCCTCCAAAGTGTGGGAATTGTTATGTATATGTAGCTTTGTAATGTTGTCAACATTTACACTATCGTTACAAAACCCTATTTCGACTGCCGAGTTATGACGGCTCCAGCCACTTAACATTATGCATACTGGTAGCAATATTAGGCTACTGTGTAACTCTGCATAACTTTGACCACGGTTTTACATTCCATTAATGGCATCAGCGATCAAGCATTTTGTAAGGCAAACAAAAGACAACATCAGCCGCTGTTATAATTAACGTGGAATGTGGCTACACCGGGAATTGAACCACCGACCATGTGGGTCCCAGTCATTTACCTTAACCACGACGCTACTCACAAAAATAAACATGTAGCCTAATAAACGAGTATCCTTGTGCACACTGCGTAGTGCACAGACGAACACAATACAACCATCCGCAAGTAATCTGTAATCATAGCGCAGCCTCTCCATCAGATAATCTCATTAATGTTTTTCAGAATGTAGCCACAGGCATAGATAAATTGAATATAATGAAAAACAATGTAATTGTAACTGGTAGGTGTTATATTATTTCAAGATAATAAAGTAGCTATGAGTCAATAGCATGTATGTGACTCGCCCACACAGCATTTACGAGCATAAATAAACTTCATGGCTCATGATGAATATTATTATCAATATTGTCAATATTATATTTTTATCAACAAGTATAATATATAATTGAATTGTCATTTTCTAGTCTACATGTAAAATTGTGCAACTGTAAACTAATGTCAATACAATACAGCCCTAGTAATACAGAACTTCAAAAACATGTCAATACAATACAGCCATTTTTTAGGCCATTTTCTTTCACCTCACCTGAAGTTAATAGTTTTCACATGTTTATATTGTGCATTTGTGTGATAAAATAGCTATCACTCTGAACTTATTAGGCAATTATTCTTATTAGGCAATTCTTTGAGAAATCCCTTGAATAACCACAGCCACAGCTCAGCTGCTTGTGAATATTTGTGAATAACGCATCGTCAGAACATATCCACTGGAAATTAGCATTTTCTTCTTACAGTAGTGTTATCTAATCATTTTAATTGCACAACTTGCATACAGAGTCTGATGTTAGTACAAAGAATTTATACATCAAGAATATTAACCTTTTACCTTGAAGGGATAAACCACCTTAGTAACATCTCAAGCTTTGAATGGCAAGTGTACTTAATTCACGAAATTGGTGCATTTTCATCAACGAGGACCTGCTGCTTTAATGCAGTGTGCATCATCTTATGTTGGAGCAAACAACAAGAAACCATCTCTCAAAAAACATCTCATCAGCATTTCTGTTATATAATCATTTTTGTACACCCGTTTTTAGAGACTCCCTTTCCCCTCCTGAGGATTTCATTATATTTATATTCTGGCTGCTTCTTCGGTATCTCAGTTCCTGATTAAAATATTTACCGCTTTCCACTGGTAGAAAAACAGAATAGGGAGTGAGCTGCAATGATATAATAGTGCGATTTACTGTGGCAGGCCGCACCGGTTCTGCTCTGCGATCGGTTCTGGTGTAGAGAACGTCTTCTGCTACCAATTCACAAAGCAATCGGTTTAATTTGGTTACACTACACACAGAGACCTACGCTACTTGTGTGGCAGGGACAAACCTTCTCATAGCTAACCTATAGAATGAATAATTGTCTTGAACATAAAACGTTCATCTTTGTTTGGCACAATAAGCAATCAGGACACTATGCTCAGATTCAAGATGCTTCATATGGTAAAGTATGTAAAGTCCTAACAAGGTACAGTTGAGTAGTGAGACGAGGTACAAACATTTTAACGGCAATCACTCAGGCAAAACATTTTTTACATTTACTAAAAATATTTAAAAATATGTGTACTTACATATGGAGGTGCATCCAGATTATCTGTATTCACCACGACAGGAGGAGGGTTTGCCTTGAAAACAAAGGGGAAAAAAAACTTTTAGTTAGCATGGACTTGTTTATCCCAGAAAGCAGAGAAATCCCGCAATTGCCTTTTCGATGAACTGTGCCGCTCCATGAGCTCAAATCAGTGCTACGATAATCTGAGGGAAAAGCAGATGATTCTTCTAAATCTATGCAAGTCAAAATTTTCACTTACTCTATGCATGTTTCAAAACAAGAACTACACTCGCATTTGCAAGAGATTACCAGGGCAGAAGGCCTACATACATGGCATTTTATACTGCAGAACATGCAGTGCTGGAGCATGAATGCTATTATGTGTCCAAACAAAGGAAACTAATTCCGTAGGGCTTGCGTTTGGAATCCACGCTTCTTCTGCCTTGTACGCAGATTTTCAGCAATGGAAATAGCCTTACGTTCCCTCTAATCTCTAACCCCATCAAAACAGCTGTGAAATGGGAGGGGCTTAAAAAAAAAAGCAACAGGAGGAGGAAAAAATAATAATAAAAAAAGACCTGTGATGTGGGTGAAGGGATGACAGTGGTCTCGGCCGGGACCAGCGAGATGGGAATCACAGGGATTATGGGAGCGGAGGGAGGAGCAGCATCTGTCTGCTAAACAATGGCATGGGGGTCAAAGGTCAGGACGCACAACACAAACACGACAACACAGAGGACATGAAGCATCATCGACAGTTGAGGGCATATGAAGCGGCGGGGGATGGGGGACGGGAGGCAGGGGGGGATGGGGCACAGAATATTGTGTCAAGGGTTAAAGACTCACTCTTTTTAAAATGGGATGCAAAGAAAAAACACAAAGCACAAACATGCATTACTTGCAAATGGATTTTTAAAAGTGTTAAAAAACTAAGCTAAAGCTAAGGGCAGAAATTCGGTCTTCGGAGATGGCGTGACGGTACCCTGCTGGGCAGCAGCTTGTTACCGAGTGGGCGGGGACCATCCACCTCATGCCAATATGTGCCTACACTTACATAGAGTAGCAGCCCACATGGGGTTCGTCTCATCTCAACTGCTGTTCACGATGCCTACACATACTTGCCTTGCTTCGTGTATTTAAACCAGCACTACTCAACTGCAGTGTCTGCAGTCATTTGCTTATTTTCTGAACCAAGCAGGTAAAATAATTTGTGGAATCAGGTGGTGTAGCGCACTGTAGGAGCAAATACCTTTTGTTTCTCTTTTCACTTCTCTACTCAACCAGGCAACTCCAAGCTAATTTTCTCTGTTGTGATTGATATTCCCACTTAACATGAGTTTCCCATGAAAGACAAATCAAAGTTTTTTACAAATGCAAACAAGGACAATTGAAAGATGATAGTAAACCTCCATGTGAGATTACGAGCCGTAAATCCAGTGCACTACCCTGCATGTAAATGCTAATGGCAGAGCACAGTGAGAAAAGAGATTTAGTAGCACAATCAAAGCACACACCACACACTTTATGTAACTGAAGCAATTCTGAAACCATGTCTATTCGTCTGCAATAGTAATTTCCCACGTGTGAACGTGAACGCAGTTCTGTCAAATGCGATCTAACAGTTACGTACCACCATGAGAGGTTATGCACAAACACAGAAATGAGTCTGGCGCAGTTTCACAGTCTCTCTGAGTAGCTCCAACACAAAAGCGCATCTGGTTGCCCAAACGACACAGGACACAGACAGGGGGTCTTGCGTGTTTGTATACAAGCCTCTTCAGTGTGGCGAATCTCTGTTAAACTGGAGAGCTTGCACTGTGCTGGAGATGTCCCCCACCTGTTTCTTCAGTGTAGGCTGGGGGGGGGGGGGGGGGTTATTTAGCATTGTGTACGGTGATGAAGACACCATGCCTGGGCTGTACCAAAGACCAAGACTTCTCACCACGTCGCGACAATGAAACATTCTCAAATACATACTTTGGACAAAATGAAATATTTAACTTTGGAACCAACATACAATACATGTGCAGCAGCAGCCACAGCAGTCCAAGCAGGTTACCCACTGTTATTATGTTCAGTGCCTCGCCTGTTTTTGTGTCCTTCTTTGTGAGTGTACGTCTGTCCATCTATGATTACATTAATGGAAACACAGAAGAACATGCAAGCAGACGGTGTAAGCCAATGGGGGATATGCCTGTGAATGCCACTATGTAATTGTGAATGTGAAGTGTGAATGCCTGTGAATGTAATTATTGTGTTTATCACAATTGAACTTTGAACTTTAATAATAATAATAATAATAATAATAATAATAATAATAATTGTAAGTGCTTTTATTTCTTGGTTGTGTCATAGCCAGTATTTCGTCTACAGAAGGAGCTTCAACATGGCACCAAAACCCAGTTACACCAGACCAAATAATCCCAGCTAGAGTTTTTCCAGAATGAACACACCCACTGTAGCTAGTCACACCCAGCTAGAGTTACACCCAGACCAAAAACGTGTACACAGAGTTACATATTAACCAAACACACCCAACTAGAGACACCCACCCAGGCCAAACACACCCAGGACACACAACTAAAACATTACCATCAGCTCACAAACTGGGACCCATAATCCACAGTGGTTTTAGTGAAGCCACACTTCATGTTTGGACAAACCGGCATAAGTGCAGTCATTCTCTGAAGCCAGGCATGGAGCCATTGAATGGGAGAGCTAAAATTAGACCAGATCTATACGTAGCATTGATCACAGTTCCAGTTTCAGAGTGCTGTTTGAATTCTGTATATGCAGATTTAATTAAAAAATAATGAAAATGAAAAAAAAAGCATTACATTAGGAAGTAAGAATTCTGATTAGACAATTTCTAAACTTTCCATGAATACTCATTATAGACAAATTGTAGTTATCTGAAGCTGACAAAATAATGAGCAAATATAATGCAAGACATTTTCAGACACGTGTTTACAAGCATATAACAGCATATAACAGCATCCTCTCAGGACTCCCCACCAAACTCACCAACAAACTTCAAATTATACAAAATTCTGCTGCCCGAATCCTCACCCGCACAAAATCTCATGACCACATCACACCCATCCTCACTCAGCTACACTGGTTACCAGTTCAACAGCGCATTGATTTCAAGATCCTCCTTCTCACATACAAGGCTTTGAACACCCATGCACCCCCCTATCTCTCTGACCTTCTTCACGACTACACGCCAACTCGCACTCTCCGTTCCTCCTCAGCTGGCCTCCTGTCTATCCCCACCACCCGACTCTCTACTATGGGTGCTCGAGCATTCAGCTCTACAGCACCCAGGCTCTGGAACTCTCTACCCATACACATCCGCCATACAGAGTGATTGTCATCTTTCAAAAAACTTTTTTTTTTGCATACCCCTGACTGTTTCCTTCCCTTACATGTTCTTGTGTCTATCTCTGTCTGCTTGTTAGATATGAATTGTATGTTCATTGTAAATTATTTTTAATTGGATATGTTGCATGTTTTTACCATGTTTATTTTGTATTTTGCCCAATGTAAGGTGACCTTGAGTGTCTAGAAAGGCGCCACTTCAAATAAAATGTATTATTATTATTATTATTATTATTATTATTATATTGACCACAACTACCAGATAAAATCCCAATACAAATGCTTATGGGTAAAATCCATCTTTTTGACAACTTTGTGCTATCCAATAATACACATTAATTCATTCATTCATTAAAGAGCCACATTCATTCAAATCACGAGCGGACTTTTTAGCTTTTCTTGTGTAATTCCAGCTAATTACGCCAAGATGGTCACCACTACCACTTAAATTTGTGAAACTATGTCCAAACTATTGAGCACTGATGAAATACTTACAAACCAGTCTTTAACCGAGAGCAGTTAGCCTCCGTGCTAACGGTGTGAACGCACCACATTCTTTAACCGAGAGCAGCTAGCCTCCATGCTAATGGTGTGAACGCACCACATTCTTTAACCGAGAGCAGCTAGCCTCCATGCTAACGGTGAGAACGCACCACATTCTTCAACCAAGAGCAGCTAGCCTCCACGCTAACGGTGGGAACGCACCTGATCGAGAGACAGAGTGGCGCACGAGCCCCACTTCCAGATGCCGGTGGCGGTGGCTTTGGCCACGCTCTTGGTGGGGCTCTTCTTGACGCTGTCGCGGAGGTTGACAAACTTGCCGCGAGCCTTGGAGGAGGCGGGCAGGGTGCAGGAGGCGTGGGAGCCCAGGGTCGAGGGCGGGAGCCTGGGCTCAGTCCCGGGGCTGGAGCTCTCTCCTGAGGGCGCGCAGCGACACTCACACTTGGGGTGGTACACCGCCATTCAGGACAGAGGGGGGGGGGGGGAGGGGGCAGCTCCCGCCTTCCTCTTTTCACCCCGTTTTTTCTGAGGTGGCCTTTTCCGCACAAGGTGTCACTACAGTGACCAGTGACAAATCCAATCCTATTCTCTGGCTTGAAGCCCCTCCTCCCTCTCTCTCTCTCTCATCTCCCTCTGTTCTCTCAATGAGCTTCATTGGGCACAGTACATAACAGCACACAGACATTCTTCCCAGGCATGAATAATCAATACGGTGCATTGAATAATCAATACGGTGCATTAAATACTGGCATATGAGCATCATACCAGTGAGGATGCTACTAATGTCCTCTTCAATGGCCGGGTGGGATTCACAAAGAAGATTTTTCTAAATTTTTCTAAACAGACTGGTGACAAACCTGCTTCTGGCAGCCAGTCAAGAGGAAAGAATAGATGCCAGTTCAAACCGTGAGACTGAGTGTCAGAACAGCAGTGACAGAAGACTGCGGAAGAGGGTGGGGATGGATGTCATAACAGAGAAGTGAAAGCCTGTCAGCTACTGCGCGGTGCCATTGCAGAAGGAGAGGGCAGAGATGGAAATTGGCAAAGGAGAAATTCCGTACAGATATTAGTTTAGTATTTTAGTATTTTTTTCACGCATTGACTGGTTGATGTGTGGAATAGCTTGCCAGTACATGTAGTGGAGGCAGAAACACTGGGGGTTTTCAAGACCAGGCTTGATACGGTGTTAGATTCCATTTAGCTTTTAAGCAAACTAGGCAGTAGGTACACTTAGGAAAAGGCAAGCACTACTGGCCTCGTCATTACCCTATGTTATGTTATTGCTCCAGTCCAATCTTCTGCAGGAGCGATGGAGAGTCCAGTGCTGAGTGCTAAACGGCCGCAGCACTGCACCGCTCCTGTCTGAAGATTTCCTTCACCGTAGGAGACCAACACCACCTCAATCGCGGAGTCATACTGCGCACCCAAGAGAAAGTGGCAGCATGAGAAATATCTTAAGGCCGCCATCGTATTGAAGCAGTGGGTTGTGACAATTACATGCATTCCCGCTTAGTCTGATAATCCCCCTCCCACCTTACTCCAGACTGGAAAACCTAAACGCTTTTCCATATTATGCTAAACAGGAGTCACTTACATTCTATTGTGCTGAGAAGTTCTTGTTATTATGTTTCAGGATCTAACTAAATGAATATATGAAATTACATGAATAGCTAATTCTTTATTACTGAGATTAATTTGCTTAGACAGTGTGCCACAAAATGTTTAACACAAAAGAAAACTCTTCTGTTCGTTAGAGGGCTGAGCAATGAGGGAGCCCTTCCAACATTTTACAGGAAGGTAGCGTTTTTAGTGTACAGTGAAGTGGTGCATACTCAGAAACCGAGTCCTTTCTATGGATATAAAGGTCAGGCATTTAAAATCATTATCACTGCATTAGCAATACAGTCCCCTGCAACCCAGTAGGATACATTGCATAGGCGACATATGCTACATCATATTAACACACACACACACACACACACACACACACACACACACACACACACACACACACACACACACACACACACACACACACACACACACACACACACACACACACACACACACACACACACACTGGTGCAGTGCCCATACTAAGCACAAAACCAATGACTTTTCTGGACCATTAAACTGATCTAACAAACTACCTCACTGTTGTGAGGTTATTTGACCTTCAATAACACTTGTTTATAGTATAGTAGCAAAAATATTGAATGCTTTGTTTTTCGTTAATAAAGCCATATGTTTTCAACAAGTTATGTGAAAATGCATTATCAGGTGGAACTACTTTAATGTGTACTAACAAATATAATGTGGAAAATTTGTGAGGCCTAAATTGTTAAGCGGTCGAAAAGTGCATATTTCATGAAAATCAAATTGGATTCATTAACTCAAACTAAACTAAAGCATTCACTGTTAGACATAAAGTGGAATCCACAGCATCATCTTAGATATATATGATAGAAATAAGAGACATGCATCTCATCTTCAATGACAGAATCAGGAATTTAACACTGATTTGGAAGATAAGCGATAGGGTTTTGTATTATACGCTGCATATTGACACTGCCATCTACAGGCTGCAGTCTGTCGTTGCCAGAGCAGATTGTACTCTTGTGCTATTCCATTGGGGAAAAAGACAATGGATGTTGGACGCTCAACAAAGCTACTCAACAGAGCTCTTGTTGAGTACACCAAGCAGAGCAAAATATTCCACACAGCAGGAATACAAAAAAACCCACTTTAGTCATAGCAGCTTGACATCAAGCAGTAATCTACAAAATGTATTCCATGGGTCAGTGCGGTAATTGGTGATTTGATAAGCAGCACACAAATGAAGAATGAAATTAGCTGAAAGTGTGTCACAGGCTGAGTAATCTAACAATAAGGAGAGAGTGTTGGAGCAGAGACTCAAGCACCGTAAAAGCATCTCTGCCCATGAAAGTCTCTTCTCCCAAAGGAGCAGTACGCTGTGCCTCTAACAGGACTGGTGAGGTTAACACCCAATTCCTGGGTTGATTTAGGCCGTGTGTAGCTGTAGGCGATGCTGTCCAGAGCACTGAAGGACTGCCAGGCCTTGGGTGAGATCAGGGAGCTTGAACAGAAGCACGGGAACAGTCCTCTCTGCTTCTCCCACACCCTCCCCATATCATCGGCCGTTTGAATAATGTAAAAACTATTCTACCAGCATACAAAGAACAGCTTTGCTACAGGATTTGACTCCTGTTGCCTGGCGGTAGTTCAGATGGATAGACCGTGGGAGCTATTCTGTGATCTTTTATGAACATGAGGGTTATAATATTAGAGCAACTCTCACCACTTATTTGTTGAGACCGATTAAATAAATATGAATTATTATCATTATAATTATTATTAATAATAATAATACCCATAATTAAGAAGTATCAGTTGCGATGATGTGGGCCTCAGGACACGGCGTATGATTTAAGCGCAGGTGGCCGTCGTGTTAGACTCCACGCTGGTGTGGAGAGCGATGCAGGCTTCTGTAGTGATTCATCCAACAGACTCCATCCCACACAGCAGATAGTGCTCTCCAGCCCCGCCCCCTTCGGCAGAGAGAGTGATGCAATACTACGGATGTTTGCCAAGGAAAGAATTTTAATCCACTTCGACACAGCAGGGGCCAAGAGAGCAGTAAAACGACACGACGCTAACGCTCCCCCCCCCCTCCATCTTTCTTTATTTTGGCCATTTTATCGATCGCCCCTGCAAATCGAGCCTTGCTGGGAAAGCTCAGCTGCGGACAATGTGCTTTCAGTGCCCTTTCAGTCCCCCCCCCGACCCAACAAAATGCTAAACCCTGCAAATGAGGTGAACACAAACAAACCTACGGAATAATACCGCTGTGGTGCCTTGTTTTACCATCGCCATGGTAACAGCGTCTTACCGTTCTCTGAAGCCGCAAGATTGTGCACGATGTCAGGGCATTCACAGCTTGAAGAAGATTACAGAAATGTGAATTTCAAATCCAAGTTTTAAACCGTTCTCACTGTCCTGACACCATGCTTTGTGATCCAGGAGACAAATAAATGTGTTGCAATTGTGTGACAACACGAGAACGTAATGACCAGAAAGCACCTGTTCTGCTCACATGGAATTAGCTAACATATATCGATTAATATATTATCTAGCTATGGATTGGTCGGGCATACAGCATCGAGCACCTCTCAGGGCTTCTCAAATAAATAACTGCAATGACCACAGACACTCATTGCTTACAAACATTCACTTCTGACCACTGACCTTCTGCAAACAGAATTCAAATACACAAACTTTTGATATTCTTACAATTCTTATTCTTCTGCTTCATCTTAATTTTCCTGCTGATTATGCCTACATCAGAAATGCTCACATAATTCTTGCCACTGGCCAATATTTGCTTCAAATGTGAAAAGAATTCAAATGCACACTTCTCTCCATGCAATTCTAAAAATATTTTACCCATATTCATCATTTTTAGTAAATATGAGACTTAAATAATCAAATGTTTTGCCATATTGCCCTTATCAATGAAATGGCATTGTGTGCTGATGGCAACCTTATAAAGCAGCATTACCACAGGTGTACGACCAACAAAAGCCTCTATTTTAAGTTTGTTTGTTCTGCTGTAGTATCATGTGTTTGCAACTAATTCCATTACAAGTCACTCTGATGGGCAACTACAGCAAGTAGGCCCTTGAGATATTCTCGTTTTTTGAAATTGGATTGTAGTTCCCAAGCTGCAAGATTACTTTGCCAGGATTTGCGATCTCCGACGTGACATTCCTCAACAGCAAATTGAGCTGTTTTTTGGATTGGTGTCTAGCAAAGTAGCAACTTCAGGTTAGTATGCAGTTTATCTATTAAAAACTTAACTGTATTCACACTACCAATATCAGGCATCAAGTAGACTCATCCCCCACCAAAGAATCCAGAGGCGGCGACAGTACATAGGGGTGGGGGAACAGGTTGACTATTTGCTTGCTTACTTTGCTATGATGGATAATAAATATGTCATTGCTACTATAATAAATGTAGTGGTATTCATGTGCGATTGCCTTCTTCACTTACAATTGTATTTGCTCAAAGATTCAGTTTTTAGGAGTGGATTGTTGAGGGCCTTTAAATCAGCATGAAGCCAATTCACACCCCCAAACAAATGAACCTGCCCTCCTCCACCCACTGTGGGTAAGCACTGAGAAACACTGATATACACTCACCTCTGTGGAAATGCAATTTTACGCTCCAAAATGCCAATCTGTGCTACAACTGTATATGCCAAGCTTTTTGCACCATCATAACAAGCTCCCAGATATTTCATGTTTTATATTCACAACATGTAGCACTGTCACACAAGTTAATGAAGATTGAATACAGTTCCCTGTGACGTGATTGTGGCATTTCAGCAGGATGTCTCCCCTTTAGTACCGTAGAAAATAGCTCTGTCTATTCTCTGGGTGCCTTCTCTGTTTGGGGCATGCAGAAAAATGGAGATTCAGTTGTAATTAGTGAATTAGTGTCAATCCGTAATTCTTTTCATATAAAAACTGCAGATTTAATTATTTTGTATTTGTAAAGAGCAAGCGTCTAAAATCAAAAGTTTTTTCTTTTTCTTTTTTTTACAGTGCCAGATGACATTGTTGGTTCGCTAGGCAGTCTTCTTTCTTCAAATACGCTACCACTCGATTATCTACTAAGAGAAATAATCTACTTGATCTGCTCCTATTAAATAACTTCATTTGAACGGAACTTGGATTTGGAGTGTGAAAACTACGTTTTGTGGTTACCAGTAACCACAGACGTCATTAAATGCACCAAAAATGAAAAATCACACGGTTTCTCTCCAATTTCACTCTTCACTGCATCAGAGGACATTCTGCTCGCAGCTAGAGCAGACAGACTGCGGGTGCCAAAATGACCACAACGGCCACTGTTGGACAATGATACAAAAAATGCCACCAATTGAGAAGCATCCCTCCCTGAGTGACACTAGAGCAAATTATAAACTGTCTGCTGAGGAGGCTGTTAGTCAAAGTAACAGTAGGATTCACATGCTAGAACAGAATCTTAATAGTATGAGCCACCCTGTTGCCTGTAGGATTGATAATGAATTCACAAGAAAACCCAGTATTCAAAGTCACACTGTGGCCATCAAATCTGCCTGAGAGGAAAAGCTATGGAAACAAGGCATTTTCTTTGAGATAAGCTCCGGAGAGGACAGCTTTAGCTCATTGTGTAAGCCTGACCTATTTCCATCTTAAGTGCCAATCCGAAAAGTGGATAGAAGCAGATACAAAGACGAGAATCAGAGGCCTATCCATCTCAGGGTGAATTCGTTTCTCTGAGGGACACACTCTGGTTACTTAATCACAGAGCGATTTGGGCTGAGCACACTTTAGTAGTACACATACGTTCAGGCATTTGGTAGACACCCATATCCACAGCAACTACTAAGTTGTCAATGTCACAAATGATAGTTGCAGCCATTACATCAAACAGTCATAAGTTAACTGTCATACTAGGTACAAGAGGGAGACTGTGAACACAGTGTTTTAAGTAGCTAATTAAATAGAGGGTTTGAAGTAAGGGTCGTATTTAATGCGCAGTGTGTTGTGTGATGCAGAGTGTAACAATGGGACATGCCTTGAAAAAAGTTTTTGTTGTATGCCCCTTGTGCACGACTTGTTGACTGGCATCCTACTGCAAAGGAACGGTTACCACAGCAACACTTATCATAAGCTCAGCGTCTTCTAACATACAACTACAACACAATGCAATCTTTATGTCCAACCCTGGTTGGAAAATGGTCTTCAGCCACACAATAAAAACACGCAATAACACATAATCACTATCCAGTAACACACTTTGGCACAAGTACAGTTCATCCAGTTCACCTTACATACATAGTTATCCTTCACGAGAAGGTCGATATCGAAAGGGTCTCTTATGTAGGCTTCTTTAAGGCATGGGTATTAAAAAATGCATCGCATTTTCTTTCTTTTTCTCTATCTCTTTCTTCATTTTATATTCTGTATAAATATTGTATATTGAGTTATTGTTCTCAGTTATAATTATCTTTGATTGCTTTAAATAATAGTTAATTTTGTAGTTCTCTTTTCTTTTTTAAACTTTCCTTTTAACTTTTTCTATAATTTGTATGCAATGGTTTCTGACCATTGTGTCTCTTGGGTGAGGCTCCCATATACACCCAGTAGGGTTTCATGTCTCACCTTGCACATTTTAAACTGTGATGATCTCTTTTTTGTTGTCTATCTTTGCTATTGTGCAAAAAAAAAAAATGCATCGCTAGTGGAAGAGGGTGGCTGGGGTCATGGACTCTGACCAGATTCTTCCTGCTTACAGCAAAATCATATGGGATATGCTGCTGCTTCTGCTGCCGACCTATCATATTGCAAGCTGGGCAACGGACCCGGGCCACTCGTTTTCAGATTCCCAAACCACATATTAAGCTCTAGGGTCCTCTCAACGAGGCTGATATAGACAATCTCTGAAATGACCTGCTTGACACCAAACCCATTCAACTTCCTTACTGAAAACAAACTCAGGGCATTCTTCTTTGAAATGCAGTCAGTGTTACCTGTAAAGTTTAGCTTGTCATCAATGTGTGTCCCTAGATACATCCATCCATCCATCCATTATCTGACCCCGCTTATCCTGAACAGGGTCGCAGGGGGGCTGGAGCCTATCCCAGCATACATTGGGCGAAAGGCAGGAATACACCCTGGACAGGTCGCCAGTCCATCGCAGGGCACACACACCATTCACTCACACACTCATACCTACGGGCAATTTAGACTCTCCAATCCGCCTAACATGCATGTCTTTGGACTGTGGGAGGAAACCGGAGTACCCAGAGGAAACCCTCGAAAACACGGGGAGAACATGCAAACTCTGCACAGAGAGGCCCCGGCCGACTGGGATTCGAACCCAGGACCTCCTTGCTGTGAGGCGGCAGTGCTACCCACTGCACCATCCGTGCCGCCTCCCTAGATACAGTACATAGCAATTTCACAATTTCACCAGGGTGTTGACATGGAAAAGAGGAAGAGAGAAGTTGTCACTGTTAAGAATACATTCTTTGGTGTGGTCAGGATGAGTTAAAGGAGCACTGTCACGCTTAAAATCAGCATCAGTATAGCCGCTTCCTAAATATGGTGCAAAACTTCTAAGGGCAAACATGTCCAGTGACATCATGTTTGCTAGAAGGTAATGGGCGCTTTATTAAAGGTACAATAGGTAAGATATTTGTGTTAAAACATTGTTACAACCTCTGCCTGTGTCCTTAAATTCGGGTTTCACAATATGCAGTTGATGGGCCGGCACTCTGTAGCAAAACATTGTATAGCTGGACAAAAATCCAAGCACATTGGTTGGAATTGGTTCTAACTGCCGCAGCCAATGGTGTTTCAATGTCAGCCCGTTCACAGAGAAGGGGTGGGATAAACAGTGTTGTGGTTTGAGCGTGTTTGTTGCTGCAATTCCTCTCTTGACCTTTAGAAGTCCAAAATTACCTATCGTACCTTTAACTAATGTAAATAAATCTACATTGCTTCAGAACAGTTAGACATTACAAAACTCAGGAACATCACCATGGAGTTTGCTGTGAGTGAAAATGATACACATCACATACTGCATTTCATCTTTTTTCATTGAATTTCAGACTTTTGTTGAAAGACAGTGAACCAGTAATGCCTTAAATCTTACTTATGATCCGTTTACTGTGGTCGTTTCAAATAACCTTAATTACATTTTTGACATCCTATACAGATTAATTTTGCTGCTCAGCATCAATATGGCATGTCTCGTGTAAGCTTCTGATATTTATCCATTTCAGCTAGTGTGCAGCTTGTGTCTGTATGCCTGGATTAGATTTTGTCACAGATAAATGACAATAGCCCAAGCATGGAAACATGGACTATGTGGAAGGCTATTTCTGCACAGACAGAATTGCGAAACAGTATGATGTATTACTGCCATCTTGGCCAGGTCTACGTAGAATTTATTTTAACAATGAGACGTCCTGGTTAAAGAAATGATAAATGCCGAAATGAATAAATTTGAGGAGCATGCAATCAGCGTGATGGAGTGTGGCTATCTGAGGTTCTGCATTCAGTGGCAGAAAATAATTAAAAACCTGAAGGCCAAGTCGAAATGTTTGAGGTTCGTTTGTCAGTTTGTTGTCGGCCTGTTGATATATAGTGCAGGTGTGCCTGCATATACCTGGTCAGAATGCAACCCTGGTCAAAACACGCAAATGGAATATGGGTCACATATGAAAATGAGTGTGGATAGCAGATAAAATGGTAATAATTACCTGCAGGGTAAATATAGTATCAGTTTCCTTCCTTCTGCACCTCAGTATTCTCTCTTCCTACCAAATGTTGCTGATAAAGAGTGTAATTTGCATTTGCAAATGAGTTTCCTGAAAAGGCTCCCACATTCAGATTCAAACTACAAGTAAGCGTGTAACAGTGCGCAAACTGGCAAGTTGCCTGGGGAAGCAGAAAAATGTCTGAAAGTGACCTACTGTATTACCACATTATTTGGTCTGTGAAAAAAAAAATATTTTTTTAGAATTTCTTGGAATTTGGTATTTCAACAAATTGTCTTGGACTCCACAAATTTGTCCATGTTATCCCAGCATTATTTGACAATGTTCCAGACTTTTGGACCCCACTGTATGTTTTAAGTGAAATGTTTGCATTTGGAGATCTCTGACCACTGCTACAGCCATGTATAATGTCTACTGTACATTAAACAACATGTGCTCATCACTGGGCAGACTGTTTAAGATTCAAACCTCTCAAACAATTCATAATCTTACAGTAGTGCACTGTAAAGTGTATTGTTGATTAATCATCAAAATGAAGAAAATTGAGGTCTAATTCAAATTTAATAAAATGTACATTCATGAAATTAGAAAAAATTCTGAATTACCCACAGAATGAGTGGTCTTGTGTCGGGATCCGTTGGATTTAAATTGAGTTATTTGTAAAAAAGGCTTAATATTTTATGCAAATGTTTTAAGGTTATCCATAACACAGAAATGCCACAACGTAGCAATACCAAAATCAGTAGTTGAGGAGCCCATTGCCATTGTAGTAGTCCTGTGAAATTGCATTGAGATTGGTTTTGAAACAGGTGAAATATTGAGGTTCAAAATTTGCTGTTTTGAATGGAAGTGCCAACCAACGCAAACATATAGTGAGCGCTGTATTTATGTGTATTTGTATTTGTATGCATGAATTTCTGCCATTGATCTGGGACAGACCAGGCATAGTCAATTGCTGCTTCTTATGAGACTGTAGTTCGCAAGTCGTCTTTGCAGACACTTAAATTAGGAGCGGCCTGTAGTGGTTAAGGTACATGACTGGGACCCGCAAGGTCAGTGGTTCGATCCCTGATGTAGCCACAATAAGATCTGCACAGCCATCGGGCCCTTGAGCAAGGCCCTTAACCCTGCATTGCTCCAGGGGAGGACTGTCACCTGCTTGGTCTAATCAACTGTATGTCGCTCTGGATAAGAGTGTCTGCCAAGTGCCATTAATGTAATGCAATGTAGTTGCTATCACCCCAGCCGAATGAACCCCTCCCCTGCTTGAAAATGCAAGCTACTTGTGTGATTGTGTGCTGATGACAACCAGCAGACAGGTCATCATGTCTCCTGTTGGGGGCCTGGAATATTACTATGGATACGGGGGGCCTTAGAGGCAAAAAAGACAAGCAGACTGCCTCATCAGTCATTAAGTTAATTTATTTAGTTTTCTTCTCAATATTATTTCGGGTTTAGCATGTTTTTGATTGGCCCAGATATTTATTTTGTGTGTGACAGAGAATATCTTAGATACAGAAGTATTTGATGAGCTGCTGGCTTGATAAACAATAACTAGCGTAGAGGCAGCAAAGTGTTTGTGGTTTAATTAAGCAATAAAAGGGTGGAAAACACCCCTTAGCTGTGATAAAATTACAATATAACCTGTCCTGGGGTGAGTTATTGCTTTTATAAAACGGTTTCCAAGTATAAAGATATAGATATTATAAACACAGTCCAAATAAAAGTGTTTTTTCAAGCTACCATGAGCGAGCAAACAAGAGTTTATGCCTTTTTGATGTTTATTTGTATGTTTATTTATTTGGAATATAATTTCAATATAACTGTAAACAATTATTATAAGTCATAGTAGTTGTATATCATTATTTTATCACCGCTATTAACCAATCCAATTGCAAGATTTGTCCTGCCTCTATTATAAAGCAAAAATATACACTTCAAGAAACTCCAAAGTAGCTTGTACAGCAAAGTTGAGTCATGTCGCAGCCCCATGACATTTAAGTACACATCAGACATAACACTAGTAATTACTTGTTCTGTCAAGTTCAACAAATAATATAAATAAGTATACAGTTGAAGATCGAGAGTGATGATCCAATGTAGGGTCTAAGAGGCTTTTAGCTCTCAATTATTGCATAATGCCGATAATGTAATGCAACAACTAACTTCTGTTAGTGTTTTCTGAAACTATCATCAATCAATATCTTATTGTTCCTGTGGGTCACTCATTATGGAGCAGACAACTGACCAAGTCTCATTCAAAATAATCAACAGTAACATGCATAGCAATCCCTCTACATAAAGAATCTAGTTTGTAGACAAATCTAACATATAGCAGCATTCATACATAAGGACATGCATAAGTCTTAGTGGTCAGACTGGTTATGTCATTTTATTTGGGTAGTAGGTGACAGGCCATTTTCACTGACACATTCACAGACTGGGTCATCAGCACATTTTATGAGCAGATAGATAAGTCACTGGAATAGCCCAGTAATATGCTGCTTTGAGTTTCATTTTAATCCGAATACAGCATATAGACTCAAACATAAGTTTATTCCCAAACATAAAATAATAACAAAAGGCCTGACTGCAAAATAATAAACAAAATGTATAAAAGGCACCATCTTTTGCATCAACATTGCAAGTCACTCAGGATAAGAGCATCTGCTAAATTAATGTAGCAAAATGGTTTTGAAAATCAGCTCTTGACTTTTTGTCCAGGGAAAAGCTGTAGAACTTGAAGTACACCACAGTATCACTCCAGAAGTAGCACTCCCGCATTATATACACACTTTATATCTGTATGTATTTAATTCAATGCTGAGCCCTACCTAAAATAACATTTATTTCAAACAATTCACTGGAATATTACTGCCTTCTTCCGATTTTCATAGCTGCGTCAACGTACTGTAGGCTAGCGCTCATACAGTACGCTGTCTATATACAACAAGGGTAAATGCATACACATCTACAAATGAAGAGGTCAAAAGACAATGACAAACATGTTTAGATGCTTCAGATCATTACCATACTGAGCTGATATTATAAAAAAGCTTAAAAAATAAAAAACAACAGAGCTAAATCCATCCATTAGGTCTTAGTTTTAAATGCATCTTTACATGTACAATTGGCAAAAATGTCTTCATTTGGCATGTTTTTGTGCAAAACTGTCAGTTCAGAGGCTGTTCTTTGATATGTGGGTAGGATTAGACCAGAGAGATGACTACACCATTTGAAAGAGAGAGATTCATTTTCCTGCTGCGTTCTGTTTTTCTGTGTTGTTGCTTTGCTACAGGAAGGAAGGACACCATCCAAACCGTTTGGCTGAAGCCCTGGCCTGTACTGATCCTTTTTCTCTGAAAATACTTGTTTGAATGTATCTGAGGATAAACACCTCTGATGGCTTCAGACAAAGCTACATAAGCACAGTTTGTTCTGAGGTAGCGCCAGGAAGCCACAGAGAAGCATATTCACTGGACACTTCCCTAATTACAGTACCACACGCCACCAGCTTCTGAACTGCTGTATTTAAGAAAAGACCTGTGCAGGAACCATGCATGGTGGTGGGGAGGGGGGGTTAAAAAATAATTAAGACGATTACTAACTTTAGAAAATAGTGAGCATTTGTAGCTGCCCTGTCAACATACATGAGGTCATATTATGAAAAACATCACATAACAGCCCTGTATTATGTCTTACATTCATGTGATCAGCAGAATATAATATAAACTGCTGATCTCCTGGGATTTTCAAGCAAAAGAATGGTGCATAAAAAGACAGCAGACAGAAACGCCTTGTTAATGAGAGACGTCCGATGACTGCTCAAAGCTGACAGGAAGGTGACAGTAACGCAAATAACCACACATTACAACAGTGGTATGCAGAAGAGCATCCCTGAACAGACAGTGCATCATAACTCTTCAGTGGATAGGCTACAACAGTATAAGTAAAAAAAAAAGAAGAAGTAATAAATACCAAATAAAGTGTTCAGTGAGTGTATATTGTAGAATATGAATCCCATTACTTTTCATTGAAACATGTGGACATACCATCTTAGAATATTAAATGATTGTTGTCTTTCCTGGAAAGAATCATAGTTCTGCTCAAAACATTCTAACAATAGCATAACATTTACATGTTTTTTTTAAAAATAGATTTTTAGGTCACTCATTCCAGGTGCAGAGGGGAGGAGGGGCATTTTGAGACCTCATAACCTCTCTATGGATATCCCTTAAAGGCCCAAATGCATCAGCGTTCTCTTCCTGGCTTTAGTATCTAAAACGCCCACGAAACATTTGCAAAGAGCAGGTTTTTTTTTTAAGTCCCTATGCCTGCCCCCAGAGTCCAATTCCCCCTCCCCCTCCTGTGGTCAGCTCTCTGTTTTAACATGTAGCAACGTCATCTGATAATTAAATTGCACTTGATTTACTTGAATCCTCAAAAGCTCCAGGATGATATGAAAAGCTCAAAAAAACGAAAAGTATGCATGTGGGCAGTTTTTTCCTTTTAATATCTGATGGCTTACTACATCAGCACCACTTGGTGTATGACTTCCAAACTTCTAAGACTAGTAGCTATTTTGGTTAAGAACAGCCACAAGGAAAATAAAGACAAAAAGTTGGGTCCAGACAGAAAATGACCAAAAGAAAGTTTCCTATCAGAATGAAACTATGGCAAACTACTATGAAACTACTAAGGTATAATAGGTCTACTTATGTACAAAAAATGTAGTTGATACATTTTGATCAGTTGACACAGGACCTCAATTAACAGAAAGATTTACATGTAAGTAACATACAAAATGTAGCTAAATGATAGTCTTTGGTTCAAAACAATGATCACATTTTTTTTTTTTTGGCATTTGTGTATTTAGTATGAGATTTTTCCATAAATTGAAGATTTTCAGGTTTTTCCCTGCTTAATAGCCAAGATATGACGCAAACTCACTCGCAAGTGACTATTTGGGTGCGACAAATCCAATGAGGCTTATGTATAGCATGTTCTCTACTGAGTATATAAAGAACATTTACACAAAGTTTGAGTAAAATTGGAGTGGTCACCCCGCACACGGATGATTTTTCCACAGAATGACAGGTTAGCTTTGTAAAAGTATTTAGGCCTACTTTTGTTTATGATAATAACTGTTGAGTTGATCTGCAAACATTACACTTAATTAGAAATGGGCTTTCCGTGCCGATTTGGCTGCATTGTATCTTTGTATTCTGAAACAGTAATGCAAATTCAAAGTGACAGTAATGTCGTAAAATGCATATGAAATACTGCATGTAATTTATCAAAGCCTGGTGTAATTGCAGATTAATTTACCACCTGGGGAAAGCAGCCCTATATAAAAGACCACTGGCATCACAGCTGTAGCTGTCCCTAAAAGGAGATTTTGATGGCTTCAGACGTGACTAATTTTAATGGGCCATATAGCATTTAATGCCAGGAACCAGAAATCAGAACACCCTGGCATTCGAGGAAAACAGGACTGGAAACTATGATTTCTTCATAATAAATATAATTTACCAACTATGAAATCTTCCAAGTGTGACATAACACGAACAAGCCAACGCAATTGCTGTGCATTTCAAAATGAGTTTTCTTTTACAAGCTGCCCCCTCAATGGACGGTATCTAGGATACCTCCCAACTTCACGCACGACCAGCGAGAACAATGAAAACAGCTTCGGTTGAAAAAGTGTGCCAGTGGCTATACAAATGGAATGCATTGGCAATATCATTCCATAACTGCATAGCAAAATTAAATCTGCCAACAACCACAGTAACAAAGAATAATATTTCTTTCTGTATTTTGGGGCCACAAAATCTATACTTGCAAAGGGGGTGGAATCTTCTTCTCAATGCTCACAGCAGACAGCAGATGAATTGCAAGGGGATGTACAGATTTTCACAAATCATTTGTCAAATGGTTTGCGTGACTAAAAAAACAATCATAAAAATATAATCACTGTACTGTATAAAGCATCAAAGCATGACCTGAAAAATAACAGGGAGGGCAAGGCATTGTTTGCAGAGTCACTTAAAGCTCACTAAAGAGTAAACTGCAGAAATTACAAACCAATCTGGAGGAAAAAGGGGTTGTGTCAGCCTGGGACTGGGATATAGCATAAGAGTTCTCATTGCCGCTTATTCCATTTGGAGCTGAGCACATGGGGAGAATGTGCCAAGCAGCTTAGAAAAAAAAAAAAAAAAAGACTGAATAATTTATATATATTTAGTCCCTGAGTTTACAGACTCAAGCATCCAGGCATATGGTCAATGACATCAGTTTTGAGTATCCAGAGAAAGTAAGGCGATGTCTGTCTCAGTTCAGACGTTTAAACATGCAAATGAATTAAAGAGCATAAAACCTGACAAGAGCATTGAGGGGCACTTTCACTTGGCCTTCATTCCAAAGTTTTATGATTTAATTTCCGAGGACATCACTGCACACCACTGCTTCCTTTATCTTCAACATATTGGAGGCCACTAATCACACGCATGTTTGAACACAAAGTTGCAGTCAAACGTGCATCTCAGCTATGAATTAACTAATAAAGCAGTCGGGTGGCATGTGCTCTGACCTCACCGAGGCAACAATTTCAAGCATAGTTCAATTACCTAAGGTAACAACTTTATATTAGATATTAACATGGTGTTAACATATCCTCAGAAATCCTAAAAGCTGAAAGTTTATCAGGTATATAATAGCTTTTTTTTTTCTTTGCCATCTCTTCAATGTAAGATGGAATTAATTTTTCATCTGTTACTACAAAAAAAGAAATTGGCTATTTATTTTTCAACGAACACAGCAATTAAAAAAGTATAAAAGTATTACCAAGCACAAGTATTACCAATTGCTAACAGTATTACCAAGACGCCCCCGACTAAACTATGGAAAATGGATTCAAGATAAAAGGCTTGCTATCATCAAATGACAATGATCCCTGAAATCCACCAATAGTAAAAGATGTACACATCACCCTGAAATCCAAAAATCACAAGTGGATCCAACTTACGTTAAAAAAATCTATTCCAACACTGAAGGGGGCGGGGCTTGGGCGGTTCACACTGCTGCCGGATCTTTGCAGAGGTGCGCAATTATGTTGCGTGAATTACGTTTCAATTAATTCGAGAAATTTAAAATACCTGGCTGGCCCCAATGCAGTCGGTGAAGGCGTTGCGGCGGGTGAAGAACATGAGCAGCTGCTGCCAGCGGGAAGGCGGCTCCTCTGTGGAGCTCCGTTTGGGCCAGTGCTTCAGCTTGGGCCCTGTGGAGGCTAGGCCCTGGCCGGAGCTAGCATTGCCGCGGCTCCTGGGGTACAAGGTGCTGTTGCCAAATATGTAATTCATCTTCCTTCTTCCCTCTGGTAACTGAGACGGCGCTACGGCGTCCGGAGAGTAACGGGGGCAACGGGGAGCGGGTCACACCATCTTCTCGCAGATTTCACGTCTCCAGAAGGCAGAAGGCAAGTACCAAAAAAACCACGGGAGGGGAATGACGCGAACAGTCCCTTCTCCTCAGTGCTGAGGATACACGAACAACGGCATGGCTACAAACTGTTCTACAGAGACTTCATCTGTGCCAGAGAGAGCTTCTTCCACAAGCCACCACTCCCCAGCACCGCAATAAGAAGAAAAACAACAACTCGGGAGCTTGAGAGACAGGAAGTGATCTTAAATTATCTCCTAGGACGCTTCAGCTATTGGATAGGCGGGGTTCTCCAGGGCTTACTAATCTAATGGGGAAGTAAACTAAGAATGCAAATTACTGCGCTTCAATCACTGCTCCTCCTTAAAAACCGGAAGGAAGATCATCGCACACATTAAATATAAATGTCCGGTCGAGGCAGAAAAGCTTCTCTACAGGGACTTCCAGATCACTGGTCGTCCCTCTTTCCTTCCAGCGTTGGTAGAAAACAACTAGCCTTGCTTTAAACTATAGATAGACTATAGATGCTGCTTAGGCCCTTGCTCCCTTTGAAAAGGAGGTCTCCCAGCCTCACAAATACACAGAATCCATCACCAAACAAAATGCAAACCAGCTCCTCGCATTCGAAAGGACAGGGATCCTGCTATAGGGCTTTAAATCCAGGTGAAAGATGGCCCCATCGTGCTGCAGCGTTTCTCCTGCTATGCATTCGCTTTTTCAGACACTGCAGCATTTCTATCACCCACACACTGCCAATGCAGAGTGGGAAAACAACAGGCTGTGCCGTTTGGGTTTAAAAAAAAAAAAAAAAGAGAGAGGGAGAGAGCGAGAGAAACATAAAAAATATCTCCACACATGCTCGTGAAAAATCATTAAGCACGCCTTTTGGTTTCCATGGTGCTCCTGATATTCAGTAAATTTGTGGCAAAGATGCACCCTTTTTGATGAACGTCGTGCACACAGGTGTGCCACAGGTGTCAAATGAGTTAGCGGATATTGTCACAGCCTATGCCTCCGACTCCCCCAGGACCAAATCCATGGCAACTGGTCTCACATCAAATACGGCGAGCAGGAATCCCTACCAAGACTCGGGCCTGCCATTTTTTTCAACATACTAAATATAATCGGCATATAAAAACAGGACTGACTGCTTAACTGCCACCTTGGTTTTCTATTCAAAACACCTGCCTGAAATACACAAAGAATCTTGAGGTCAATATGGATGATAGCAACCATAATGGCTGTAATAAATTAAATACATATAATAAAAAAATCTCTTTTGAGGACGTTAACTCAACAATAATTATCTTTCAGTCAATAACCAGGATAGGCTCACACCAAATTCAATTGCGTAAAAACACAAATCCCATGCAAGGATTTACAATCTGCCAGGGGACCGATCTGCTGGAACAGATGCTGTTAATGCATCCCAATGAGGTTTCTGTCATCCCACATTTTCCACAAAGACAAAGGGAAATGAGTGTGCCCTGGTAACCCTCTCCAGCTAATGTCAAATCTACTGAATAATTAGACGCCTTATATTTTAATTCTGAATAATCACTATTTGGCTGTATTTATCTGACACTGGCAAGCTTTCTGAGCAAAAGATCCAACTCGGCAGAGATTGGTAGGCATCATTTTGAAAAACAATTGTGTTAATAAGTTAAACTGATTTCAAATTAGCTATGAGTGCATGGCATTTTATGGAATTTGTATTTACCTGAAATGCTTAGCTTTCAAAGTAACTGGAAATTTTGGTCATTATATATTTTAAATGCTATGAAATACACAAATACACATTGCAGTACCACCATCAAAAGAGGAAAACATATCCTGAACAGCTTTAGCACAATCATAGAGCTAATAACACTGGTAGTAGTAGTATATGTAAGAGAGTAGGGGTATATACAGGCAAAATATACTATTTCGAAATTGACAGACACTTAATTGCATACAGATTTTTTCGACCAATGATATCAAGAATGCTTCTCTTTTTTAATTCATTGGTAGGTTGTGGACATCCCACAAACGATTGGCACAAGAAATTGGTTAATAGTCTGAAACAAGCTACATTTTACAATGATGAGTGGAATGCATGTCTCAGACAATAACTGCATGCTGGGACCTTCTAGAATCAGCTAGTTCCGAAGAAACAGCACAATGAAAGTTTCTTACTTACGCACAAAATAAACACAATTTTAACGCACATTCACAAATGGACTAATTAACAGCACAAGGAGCAGTTTGAGTTGAGCTGGGTTGTCGGAAGCTGCCGTTGCATTCACAGACCGCTGCTCACCTTTCAAATCCCTTCACTGAAAAGCCATTCCGCCGGAAAATATGGCCCTATATCTGAGGTGATTTACATCCATATCGGGGGATCCATTTTGCAATTACATCCATTTTTATACATAGTCCCCCATTATAGAGGACCAAATGTAATTGGACAGTTGGCTTCTTGGTTGTGTCTGATCAGTCAGATATATTAATAATTTCCCCAGCCAAGGAAGCCATTATATGAGGCTGAGAAATTAGAAAAAACAGTCAGAGACAGAGGCCAAACAGTAGGCCTACTGAAACAAACTATTTGGAAGATCATTGAGCAGAAAGAGAACACTGGTTGTATGTTTGGAATCATTCCTTTGCTGAGGGATGAGACACCATCCAGTGAATTTGGAGGAATTTGAACTTGAGCAGATAAGATGTTTCTTTACTCTTCAGAATTCATTCTACTACTGCTATCAGCATTTGCATTATCAATAAAGGCAAGTGAGCCAGCACCGGAAGCCATACAGGTCCAAACTATGGATCATTCTTAATCACGAGACAATTTCCTTGACAATGATGTCTTGGAGGATAAGAGGCCAAAGCAACCCATTTATTTTTGGGGTAAAACACAGGGGTTAAACTAGGCCTAGATGACATGGCATCCATTAAAAAAACATTATGATGGTGCCCAGTCAATATCAGTTTTCATATAAAGTTTGGATGGTTGACCTGTAACAGAAGAAAACAAAGATCTAAGGGGTGGGGAACTTTTGCTGCAACCCTCAAGGTGTCCTCTGTAGAACTGGGTTGCAACAACTCAGTTCAAACGCAACCAAGTTAGCTATAACTTTAAATCCTGCTAATACTCATGATTTATGCATTCCTATCAGAAAAACACAATGGAAACAAGCGAACAACATAAGTCACTCAGTCACACAGTCACTCACGGTAAAATGTTCTGCAGACAGTATAATTTTTACGTAACACCACGGCATTTTGCAACGCAGTAATCAAGTAGACGTTTCATTTATGGATATGATATTTCAGTAGCAATCTAGCTAGCAAACTAGCTACCTATGGCAACTGGAAGTTTCCATCATTGATTATCCACTTGTGTTCTAAATTACTTTACGTCCAAAAGAGCTACGATATACCCAGTTAGCTCGGAGATATAATCATGTAGTAATCATGGTGCCACAAAATTTATTACCTGATTTTGTTGTAAAGTACCTCGTAGTTAGTTTGGACTTTACACTTGGTAAAACTGGTCCTTGGGATTTTTCAGCCCACCGGTTAGTTATATCACTGAGTTATATGGTAGAAGATATTATATATATTAAAAGTAAGCTTACCAGTGATAAAGTGATCCGAACAAACTCGTATGTGTCCCATTTTTCTGGTGTAAGATCTTGCCTACTTAAATTGAAAATCCACTATGACCTTCTTTCTGTTGACAACCTTCACTTTTCTTATCCATGGTGGGTAATAATCATTGGCAAACTAAAAAACGGCTTGTCTCTCTCACAATCAGCTTGATTTGTGCAACCACAAACTGCACAGAAATTAACCGTAATTAATCTGTTATCACTGTATTTTCATCCTTTGTCACAAAAAAAACTTTCGGTGGAAAAATAAAAGTTCTATGGGAAAGTTGTCCTCCACAGGTCACGGTCACATGGTTTGTGATCCATAAAACCCTCAAAGCAAGGGGCGTGCTTTGGATCTTTGGCAGTCCCAATTGGCCTACACACTTTCCTGTTGCCATCACTCTGAATCAATCTGGGTCTTATCTGTCATCTGACCTTTTTCCAGAATTCTGCAGACTCTTACTTCATAGCAAATCCAACAACCATTATTTCCACAGCCTGTATAGACAGACCAACCAATGGTCTCAGAACATGACTGGATTCCGAAAGGAGAAATCATCCATGTTCTCCTGAGGGAAGCCGAGGTTGATAAATCCAGGGTTTTCCCTGCCATTATAAGATAAAATTTGCGTATAGTTTTTGCGTATGGAGTTGAGCCAGAGTGCCATTTTTGACTAGTTAGTGTTATGTGTAAATAATCACCATCTGGACAGCTGTGCATCTTTCGTCTCTGTGAGCCACCTGTGTTTGGATAGTTTTGTTTGGTGACTACTGGGATCCATAAAAAAGGTGGCATCAACGCTTTCTTTTCATAAATCATGTGATCCACATACTTTTAGTCAGCTAACTTTCGCTAACGTTAAATGGGTATTATTCAGACCCGTGTCTGCCGAGTTTCTGATCACAAAGTGAGAAATTGTGGACAAGGCTCAAAGCACTCCTTACTAACTAGCTAGCTTTGTTAGTCTAGCCAAAAACTAGCTAAATAACAATAATGGGGGATAAAAAACACCACCTGCCAGCTATTTAAAAAAGACACTAAATAAACCAAACTCAAATACACATCTTGTCATGTTTATTTTCTTGCATAAATACATATCCTATAATGAAAATGCGCCAATAGAGTAAAAAAAACTATTTTTAGTTTAGTATAAATGAATGTCATCACAGCCACTGAAAATTATTTAAATAATATTAAATAATAATAATAATATTATTTAAATAATAATAGGTAATTTCGGGCTCGTAACGGTCAAGGGAGGGAAATGCAGCAACAATCAACCTCAAACCACAACACGTTTTATAACTAGATATGTATTCTTTGCTTGGATTATAACCAATACTATACAGAGTTTTAGTGATGGCTTGTCTGGACTGCAATTTGGGCAGCTATGCATTCCTTTTATCTCTTTACATGTTCAATTATGCGTGTTCAGCTAAAATTTTATTTGTCTCAAACTCTAGTTAGAAAACAACACAGTTTGCTATCAGTAACAACAAGAAAATGAGCTATTACTAGTCAGTTTCCCAAATGTACAAACCTGAAGCACAACGCTTGTGCAATCACTACTATGTTCGTATTGCGTATATTTTATATTTTGAAATTATTTTTGGATATTTGTAAATTCATCAAGCTAACTATAGCTAATTTGCTTGTTGCTACCGATAACAAACTGGTATTGTTTTATTACTAGATATGTAGTCTTTGCTTGGATAATAAGCAATACTATACAGAGTTTCAGTTATCACTTGTCCGGAGTGCAATTTGGGCAGCTACACAAAAAACCAAACAAGCCCCCATGCCATTGGCTGTGGCAGTTAGAACCAATTTTCAACCAATTAACTCTTGAATTGTTTTGATACAGAGTGACGGCCCGACAAATGTACATATTGAAACATTTTAAGGACTATAAACACAGCCAGAGTCAACATGTCAGTGAGCCTTTTTCAATGAAGGGATTTACAATGGTCTTGTAACAAAGTTTTAACACAAAAATCTTACTTATTGTACCTTTAACCACTGTTTACAGCCAAAGTGTAACAGTAGAGAAGTCCAACCTAGAGGCTAAATCGACCCAGGCTTAAATATGCTTATGCAGACCTCAGCGCTAGTCAGGAGGTTTGACACAGACAGAAACAGAAGGGTCAAATGCTCAAAAGAAGGCAATAATTTTGTTCATATTATACATACAACTAATTTAAATAAATCATCCTTTTTCCCCACAAATATACACCTTTCCCAGCGCCACAGCACCTAAACCCTCCAAAAAGCCAGGGAAAACCCTAGATAAATCCCAGTCTCTCAAATGTATTACAAACGAGTGTCTGTACTGTACATCACATCCTGTTCTGTGCCCTTCCGCACCGATAGTAGAGGTTGTGACGGTGACAGCCGAGACATACGATTGAGCATTGTGGAGAAAAAAGAAAGGCATTAAAGAGTACTATATATCAGTTCTGCAAATCATTAACAACGAAGAAAACCTCATTTCTTATTTCCGACAGCTGTGACAAGACAGCATTGTGTAAATATTTTGGTTTAAAAAAAAAAAAGTTTAACATATAGCAAGCTAACTGTAATATTTTTTCTGCTTTTGGATTAAGAATTTTGTGTCTAGAAATTTATAACCAAAATGTGGCAATATTCCCATTGCTTCACAACTATAATCTCAACTTGAAATTCAAAGTTTTTAGGTAATGAAGGTTTGAACTGGTCTTTAAAAGTGCAAAAATTCACTGCAAAAAAACTTATGCTTCACAAATTCAAACACAATAGTATTGGGTGCAGAATTACACCAGATACAGCAACCGTTCTACAAGCCAGTCACCATCCCTCCACTCCAGTAAAGACTAATTTAGTGTCCATGTAAAGGCAGTGAACGCTTCCTGGGAGCTTGCTACAGACAGTCCTTCTAGAACAGTCATAACCGGCTAAGAACTGCAGTATTTATCAGCCTTTCAATACCCACATGCTCACTACTCTACTCTGCCTCCTAGACTTCCACACAGACTTGCATGAGAATTTCTCATCCCTACAAAACAAACAAACAAACAAAAGAGAAGTCAGGGACATTATCACCATCCACATGCATCGGCATTGATTGCCGTGCGGAAGCCGATACGGTACGCGTTCACGGAAAAATAATCTGCACGACTGTTTTAACAACAACAGGGACGGGGACGAGAGCACCGCACCACACAAAACCGATCGGTCACACAGCGAGTGTTAGCATTAGCGTCGCTGATGGGACTGCGTCTCTCTGGCTCCTTCGATGTGAGCGGCAGGGAACGCTCCTCCCCCCCCCACCCCCCCACCCCAGAGCGGCTTTCCCCTCCATCACCTACCAACAAGTGCAGCCACAGTCTCTTGCTCCTTCTGATGGTCCTCATGAAGCGCCGGCCCATGTTCTTGCTTTGCCACGCCGTGGTCAGCATGTCTCGCCGTTCCGGCACTTTCCCTAGCTGTGGGTGGGGGGTTCGGCGGGGAAGTTTCGGCACGCAACGACTACGGATGCGTTCCACGGGTCAAAACTTTTACCTGCTCCTCCGTTGCCCTCAGCGCCTCTGAACGCAGCCTGCCCGCCGGCCGCGGTTTTTCCGGCTGACAGACCGGAGATGTGACAGCGTCACCGTCTGATTCACCGATACAGCTGTAACAAGGAGGGAGGGGGGGCAGCAGGTCCCTGGGAGCTTTTATTTTCCCTCTGTTTTCTTCCACCCCCCCATTCTCTTGTTCTCTACCTCTCTCTCTCCTACCTCGCTGCTTCTCTTCTACTCCCCTCTCCCCCGCCTCCGCTCTCTACCTCTCCCCCTCTCTCACCCACTCTCTGTCCCTCCCTCTCACTTCACCCCTCTCTCGCTCTCCCCTTCTCTCTCCCTCCCTCTCTTCCCCTCTTCTCTTGCTCTCTCTCTCTTTCCCCCTTCTCTCTTCTATTTCTCCCCCTCTCTCTGTCCCCCTCTCGAGCAGCAGCAGGAGAACCACAGTGGGCTGAACAGCTGGGGGAGACTGTAAGCCCGGCGCAGTGGTGAGTCAGGGGTGTTTTCATACCCCTCTCCGGAAGAGTAAATGCCCGCTGGGGCTGTGTGGTCTGGCTCAACCCACAGGGGGAGGGTGAGGGGTTGGATTACTCAGAAGGGTCCAGCATGAGGCCAGCTAACCAAAGCTCTTCCTCTTCAGTCAGCCTTTCTTCTTTCATTCCCCAGCACATTCAACATCTTTATATTCTCCTTAGAAACCCTGTCCTTGGGCCCTGTGCAATTTCTTTATGCACGCTGCTATTCAACTGTGCACATGGATGAGAGTGTGACGGAGTCATGGTTAGAAAGAGGGGCCCCTCACTGCCTTCCTCTATTCCACACCCCTCAGTTTCATTAATCTCAGATTAGCTTCTCTTTTCTTCCCAGTTCAGCGACTACCCCGGTGGGCACAAACTACTGTAGCCAAGCTGTAGGTGACCACTCAAACTGCCGAGGTCTGCCGAATTCTGTCTCTGCAGCGATACACTACGCTACAGGTCGCCCCTGAAATGAGATGTTATCTCAGTAGCTGTAAAGTTAATTATCGTGTTAGAATTTCCATCATAATCATAAATGAATAGTAGTTTGAGGGAAAAGGCCAAAGAAAAATTGATTTGACAGGAAAAGACAGAAAAAGAAGCCTAATGTACTATTTCAGGAGCTGTAAATATTTCTTAAGAGGACCAGGGCTGTCATCAACACCAATGATGTTGACCGCAGTATGAGAAAATAGGGTCAAAATAAAAAGATAAAATAAGAGCCATTTCGGTTTTATTTCTGGCATCTGTGATGTGTAAGCAACGGTTTCCTTCCAAAAGGAAAGTTTTATTTATTCTACCACCAAAGTTTGACGAGGACAAAATGTTAAACCAATGGAATGCATGCAAGAGAAGAGCAGGTTTCAACCAGGATCATGTTAAAGGAAATACATTGCGTCATTCCATCACTACCTGTTTCACTAGACTATAAAATTTAGGTAACAAGCATGCAAAATCCCTTTGTCAACCATCATCATGAAATCCAAAGAACCAGACACAGATGGTAATTGACCATCACAAGTCGGACCATGGGTAAAAAGAAATACATACACGGCTAAACATACCACTTAGCACTGTAAGAGCAATCATAAGAATGGTTGCAAACTTGCCAAGATGAGGACACAAGTGCATATTATCCCCACAGACAGTAAGAAAGATGGTGAGGGAGGCCATAAGTAACCCAAGGATCACAGTTTAAGAATTACAGAGGTTGGTTGTGTCTTGGGGTCACCAAGTCTCAAACAAAAACATAAAAAGACACCTCCATACCAACAAACACAGTCCTCACTGAGCACAATTAACAAAACCACGCATCTTAAGTTTACCAAACCTCATTTTAATTATGACAGGAAGAGAGTGCTATGGACAGATGAGACCAAAATGGAAAGTTTCAGCCATAGACATCGACATGTTTGGAAAAAAAAATTGTATGCATACAAGGAGACCTACTGACAAATACAGCAAGGAGTCATTGATGTTTTAGAGATGTTTTGCTGGCAGTGGTCTAGGGACACGATTTAAGATCTGACACAATAAATTCAACATAGTACCAGGAAATCTGGGCAAGCCTCTGCCAGGAAGCTGAGACTTGTCCAGCAGAACAATGACTCCAAGCATACAAAAATGCTTAAATAAAAGCAACAACTATGTTCTGCAATGGCCACATCAGTCCCCGGACTTAAATTCCATGAAAAACATGTGGTCTGAACTGAAGAGGGGGTATCCCAAGGATATCAATAATTCTGAAAAGTTCTGCATGGAGGAATGGTCTCTAACCTTATCACAAATTACAGGAAAAGACTCAAAGGCTGTCACCTTTGCACAACGTAGTAAACCAGTAATTGTGAAACCTGTTTTTCAGGGAAATAAATGTTTTATTTGAAAAATCGAAGACTTTGTTTTGATTTAAATGAATCCTTAATGAAGCACACTGCTTTACACAAGGGTGCCAGTGATTCTGGAGCCTACTGATTCTGAATATAAACCAATCAAGACCCAAACTCCTAAACAATATCCCTTGCTTGTTAACAAAGGCCAAGATAATTTTGTCACAAAGATCAAACTCAAAATGATTAGGGGGCATTTTATTTGAAATTAACTATATCCTCCTACCTTTTTTATTTTACAATTTATTGACTGAGTGTCCAAAATCAGCCAAAATAGCAGTGCTTTGCAGTTCATCAAATCTCAATTTTATCTGATCAAACATTCAGCCTTATATTGCATCAGGGTTTAGACAGATTTCCACCCCTATTAGATAGATTACACTATAGTATTTATTCATTTATTAGTGTATATCCAACTCTATTAATTTATCCAAAATTAGCTCGTAGCATTTCTAGATGAAGGCATCTTAATAGGCAACTATCAGCACTAGGAAACTAGGAAATATCAGCAACATGAGGAACTGGCGCGATATTCAGAACAGTACACCAGCCATGAATCAAAACTATAAGAAATTCCACATTTTTATACCAGAGTTAATTTGTGAAATTCCATTATCGAGACTAGAAGCCATTATTTGTCTAATTGCTTGGACAAATCACAATCGGGCGATAGTCAGGTAAATCCAATCAGTCCTACCGGTTCTAGCAAAGGGCACTTTTCAAAGGTAGAATGAGATGCTACGGGTCTCGGTTCCCACTATCACTCACGACCCACAACTTAAAAATATGAAATTTAAATAAAAAAACTCAGTATTTATTACTGACCACACTGACCAGCCAGAGAGAGACAATAATTACACCCTTACAATTCTTACCCTTGCATACAGATATATATCATGGCTTTGGACAGGAAGAGAAAGGAGTAAAACCATTCCACATGTTTAATCACATTTCAAAGCATCCAAGGGCTGCATTCAGAACACACAGCTTTAGCAGTCAGTCTCTGTGTCAGGCAGAGCTCTATCAGGTATTGTATCAAGTGTTTCTTGTCAGCCCTTGCAGACATATCACTGGAACGTTCCAGAAGACACACGGACAGCCACAGGTCAAACATGCACCTTGACGGCGAGGGCAATGCCCATGCAAGCCCACATGCTATTCAGCGATGTTCAAATCCCCTCCAACAGAGGGGGTGTGCCGCATTTGAACATTCGATACATTTGCCAAATTAAAAAAAGCAACTACTTGCGCATTCAAATGGGCTTGCTTTCAAACCAGACCACACAAGAAATACCTTACACACATCTTAAGTTCTGAAGACAACATAAACAACATAAAGAGGGGTAACTGATAACTAAACGGCCGGCAAGCTTTCATGCACGCTGGCAAGGCTGCCATCTAGTGCTTGCATGGCATACTGCATGGCGTAAAGAAAGAAATCCCACACAGCTCGCCGGAAAATGATGGACAGTGCAGTCGGACGGCAATCATTTTGCAAAGGTCCGCAGACCAGGGGAGGTGTGGCCGGCGCAGGCCGGCGGCGCACGAGACGGCAACCATGGACCATCGGACAGGGTGACAACAGGCGTTACCTGCAACAGCGTACTGCTCTGAGGGTACAAGGTGGAGAAGGCAGGGGCGGGGACCTCTTCGTGTCCCATAGGGGGTGGCCCGTCGAAGATGCACTCCAGGGACTCTACCTACAAAGGGGGCACGGAACTGAACCGGTCACAACACTGCCAAATTGCAGGGATAAGAGCTAAAGAGGCAGAAAGAAGCAAGACATGAAAAAACAAAGGGGGGAAGATAAAGACAGAGAAAAATAGAGAAGGAGGGAGAGAAAGTGTCCAGACAGCTTAAGTACTAATCATATTCAGCTATAAAAATAAGCTATTAATTATGTGGTCAACTAAGATGAACTAAAGTTGATCCAAGATGATTTTAATTTATATTTTTATAAACTGCTGTTTTCTATCCAGATGCCTCAACGGTTCTTCTGTTACTCTTATACTCAAAACTGTAAAGCATAGACTGAAAATCAGACACTTGGTAGTGCTATGACAGTGCATTGGAATTTCTATTTTCCGAACAGATTTTATACGGCATAAAGCCAGTGTGAGCACCATAATTCATTGGGCAGTGACAGGTTTTTTGTTATTTTATTTAATACAGTGAGGTTGAAGTGCAGACTGTCAGCTTTAATTTGAGGGTATTTCTATCCATATCAGATAAAACCGTTTAGAAATGACAGTACCTTTTGTACATGGTCCCCCCAGTTTAAGGTACCACAAGAATTAGTTTTATTGGCTTTACAGATGTGTTTAGTTAGGCAGGTGTATTAATTTGTCGTTCGTGAATGCAGAAGAGAGCTGCTGATGTCTTGATTCTAGACCTTGCAATTGCCTTTGGAGATTGTTGTTGGGGTATGACAACATACAGCAATGTCGATGCAAAATAAGCTGGCCGTGATGAAAATGAAATGAAAATCAATCAATCAGGAATATAGCATAAACCCTGAACATGCCCAAGTCAACAGATTGGTTCATTATTGACAAGAAAAAACAACTGGTGAATTATGTCAAAAGACCCGGTAGACTGAGGAAGACCACTGTAGTGGATGACCGGAGAATGCCCTCTATGGTGAAGAAAATTCCCCTGGCAACAGCCCAACAGACCAAAAACACTCACCTGGATGCAGGGGTCCATGAGAGGGAACACAAGATGTAAACCACTGATAAGCTTGAAGAACAGACAGGCAAGATTACAATTTGCTAAAAAGCACCTAGAAGAGCCTCAAGAGTTCTGGAACAAAGTCTTGTGGACAGATGAGACAAAGATTAACATGTAACAAAGAGGGAGAAAAAGGAAAATCTCATGATCCAAAGCATACCCCCTCATCTGTGAAACATGGTGGAGGGGGTATTATGGCTCGGGACTGTATGGCTGCCAATGGAATGGGCTCACTTGTTTTCGATGATGGAACTGCAGACAGAAGTAGAACAATGAATTCTGAAGTCTACAGAAATATTTTATCTTCTCAGATAAAACAAAATGCCTCCAAACTTATTGGACAGCGCTTCATCATGCAACAAGGCAAGGACCCGGAATACACTGGGAGAGCAACGAATGGGTTTTTGACAGCCAAAAATAGAGAAAATCCTTTCAGGTCATTGGATCTGAATAAAAATTGAACATGCATTTTACATGCGGAAGAGGAGACTGAAGTCCCCAAAACAAGCAGTAACTGAAGATGGCTGGGGTACAGGCCTGGCAGAGCATCACTAGGGAAGATAACCCAGCATCTGGTGATGTCTATGCATTGCAGATTTCAAGTAGTCATTGCATGCAAAATATATGAAACCAAGTATTAAAAATTATTACTTTATTATTACTACATTATGTTAAACTGTCCAATATTTTTTGATGCCTGGAAATGCAGGGGACTACATTCAAAAGGTTCTATCATTTCAAAACGTTCATCTGATATGGATAAAAATACCCTCAAATGAAAGCAAACAGTCTGTACTTCAACTTCATTGTGTATCCTTTCAAACTCAAAGTGCTAGAGTACAGAACCAAAATAACAAAATATGTGTCACTGTCAAATGAATTATGGTGCTGACTGTAACTAGCATAAAGCGGAAATTCCTGAATTGCAAAACCATATGTTTTCTTCACAAGGAAATATCTGACCTACAGTAAATAGGGTGCCTTCATTTGGCGTTTTATCATTTAAAACAAAATTTCTAGTCTATTTCAAGTATTGATGTTAATGTAAATTTCTGAGTAAACAAGGTTTGAATTTAATGAAACATCATCAGGATGAATTTCAGCAAATAAACAGTGGGTTTTCTGTGCTGGATAAGGTCAGTGAAGTAAAGGACCGCACTACCATGAAAAATATGTAATTATTTATTCACACAAACGTTTTTGAAAAGATGCCCTTCTGCAGCATAAGAATGTTTGTGCGAATAAATAACTAAAATCTTTTCACAGTATCGCGCTTGTTTACATCACTGACTTTATACTTTTTGTTGGTCCAGTACCCAGATACATTGACAAGGAGTTGAGAGAGTTTCTTTTTGTAACTTTCTGGAATTACATAAAAAAATTAATTAACAATTCACACTGGACTGAAACGACGGACAACCTATGGTAACTGTAACATTGCCAGAAACTGCATGGCGATACAAGTGTAATACAAGCAGGACTCCTGAGGCGCTTACAGACAGTACAGACACGAACAGAGCAACTCTGCTACTCATGTTTGAACACCTGACCATATTAAACACATTTCAAAAGTAATTGAGAGAGGAAGTTCTGCTCATGGCAGAAAGCAACATGATTATGCATTTAGAGATAAAAAATAAATAAAAATAATAAATAGAAATACAGATTTGGGTCTGATTGCTCTTGACTGCAGACATGTCTACACACTACAATACTCTCTTCCACCATGTTTCACAGATGAGGTGGTACAGTATGCTTTGGATCATGGGCATTTCCTTTTTTTCCTCCATACGTTCCGCTTTCCTTCACTCTGGTATATTTTCATCTTTGCCTCATCGGTCCAGACTTGGTTCCAGAACTTGAGGCCCTTTTAGGTGCTTTTTTTTTTTTTTTTTTTGCAAACTGTAATTTCGCCTTTCTGTTGTTCATACTCTTCCAGACACCCATGAAAGGAAAAGGGAAAGGGAATTGACAGTTTTTGAGATCTGTTTACATTAAACTGATTGGTCCCTGCAAACCAACAGTGTGTTATAGGCCAATGGCTGTGCTGGCTCAAAACTTTGCCTCAGATCGGAGCTGTAACCCCATATACACAAGACCATGACTTGCCAGAAGCAGTAGTAATAGAACATTGGTTTATTAGCAAAGAATATCCCAGGAAAGTGGCCAGGCTAGCATGAAGCTCAGAGAAGCATGGTGCTGCGTGCCTGACAAGTGAGGCTGTATCTATTTAAACTGACCATATGTGTAGGCAAATCCGGCCTGCTCTACTTCACACACATGCGAATGAACATGCATGAACAGAGCAAGACATAAGCTCTAAGCAGGTAAAGCTCCTCATAAGGGGAGCCCTTTTTGCACGGAGCAGCAGTGAAGCCAGCAATTTTAACAGGCCTAAGGTAAACACTGAGGACAGATCAGCGCAATGTACTTTCCTTCCCTCAGTGAAGCCTGGAAGGCAGCAGCTTGTAGAACTAGAAAACTAATTGCAGCAGGTTTAGCAAACTAGCTAGCTCAGTAACATAGATACAGATACTAGGGATGGGCATTTTCAGTATTTTCATATTCCAGTTAACTGGCAACATTTAATCTATCTACTGATTAAAAATCAATTATTAGATCTCCCATTACAGACCAAACAATTAAAGTCAGTATTAGCACATTAGATATCTTACTGCACAACAGGGGCATTATTTTAGGAAAAAGACGTGGGCAAATGACTTGCTAATAAATGTATGGTTGCACAAAAGACAACATGTCTATAGCAGTGTGTCACCAGTAATATTTCAAAATATTTCAAAGGCATGACACTGACAAGGGGTGATTGCATGAAAATGGCAAATCAAAACATCAATACCAAGCAATAGGCTACTGGCTGAACAACAGATATCGTAACTATAATACACTACCTGAGGAATGGCACAGAACAAAGTCCAGTTTTCAGATGTTTTTAAGAAATGTGGTTGCTCTTTTTGCATGGAAATGTAACAGGCAACCAGTTTTTCCACATTTATGGCTAGTCTACTATTGTTCAAGGACAACAGCTTGTGCTTTAAGTTTAGAATTGATTAGGTATCTATTCTACTCCCAGCCATGGTCCGAAATCGCAAAATCCTATCCAGTTGGGCTTGAAAGCTGGCAATACCACTTGTCAAACTGAACTTTGATAAGTGTCATTTCTCATTGTCATTTTTCCCATAAAACCTCATGCTGTTTTTCGTTTCATTTCATTTTAACAGTAAGAAATATACAACTTACATTTCTGATTGTAATCATATCTAAGATGAGCAAGTAACGGAAAAGTACAGGTACAGACAGCAGGAAGGTCGGATTTTATCTTCCTGACTTCACTGTAGTCTGTTACTTCTCAACCTGCACGGCAATGATCGTGCGCAATGGCAGCTACACTCAGTGAGCAATCATTAGGTATTTATTATACTTCTACTGATTCTGATGGTTAATGTGAACATTAACTGAAGCTCCTGACTCGTGTCTAAATGATTGTATACATTGCACTGCTGCCACACAATTGGCTGATTAGATAATCACATGAATAGTGGAGATTTGTGGTGGTGCCTTTGTTGAGCATTATATCACGCAGTTGTTGAACATATGTTTGATGCAACACTTTACACTGAAGTTGTTGCTATCCTCTTCAAAATGTTGCTTGTTACAGCCTAGCCAACTCCGCTGTGTTTTCAAGTCAGTGGTGCCGCAATCATGTTAATTTGGCTACTCTTGAAATTCTATGACCCCACTGCTGTAGGCTACCCAACTCCAATCAAAATACAAAAAAGAAATTATATATATATATATATATATATATATATATATATAAAATAGCAACTGCTACAATGCAGGATTTAATCATTTTAAAAATGATAACGGGTTAATGTCCATTTAAGTTAACCGGTTAATCAATTAAACATGCCCATCCCTAACATTTCATGGAAATACATTAAAAAGAAAAGCAACCTGCGAAGTAATATGTACACATAATCTGTGGCTGGCTGAGCTGAACCTGCTGCCTACCAGGCTTCACTGAGGGAAGGAATGGGTGGACAGATGTGATCAGACGTCATATTTTAGACCAATTGCAGACAGTCTCCACTTTGAAGTCAGTCTGTGAACATCTTTGTCTGGTCAGGCACTGTATGAACTAGCCAAAGTTAAGAATACTACTCACTTCACACTGCCTCCCTGTGTGTAGGACTCTTCCAACAAGAAAGATACTTAATGGTGGTAGGAGAGGATAAAGTTTGAAAACCTGCTCAGAATTATATTCACATATTATGTGGCGGCCTGTAGCGTAGTGGTTAAGGTACATGACTGGGACCCGCAAGGTCGGTGGTTCGATCCCCGGTGTAGCCACAATAAGTTTCGCACAGCCGTTGGGCCCTTGATCAAGGCCCTTAACCCTGCATTGCTCCAGGGGAGGATCGTCTCCTGCTTAGTCTAATCAACAGTACATCACTCTGGATAAGAGCGTCTGCCAAATGCTATTAATGTAATTAATGTAATATAGGAGACAGAATATCTTTGTCTTATATCAATGCTTCAATACAGCAGGAGGCAGTGAATATATATCGTCTTCTCCTACTATGGAGGAAAGATTGTGAGCGTTCAATTTCCCCAAAAACTCAATATCACAAGTCAGGACAGCTGTATTGAACTGCTACCCTGGGACCCGTTGCTGAACTAAGACAATTGTAAGTTACAATATGATCTTGGTATAAATTGTGATTTTGAAAAACCATGCAAGTTTACATGAACTCAAGCACTAAAATGTCTGCTGGTCCCTGGCAAAGCGTATAATGATGCCAACCCATTTCGCTGGCAATCAAAGCAAGGTCAGCAGGGGAAAAACAATCCAAAGATGTAAAACTGTGTCATATTTCCATCAGGTATTAAAATGAAAGTAACAAAATAGAATTTTAGTAGCATTCCATTCAACAGTACCTGCAGAATATATGTGCACTGATATCAGTCAACCACTGGGTGGCAAAAGTGATCTACCTCCAAATGACTGAGCTGTTATGCTTATTCAGAATTTTTTTTTTACTTGTTCAAACAGTCTTACTATTGCTTGGCTGTGAAATGAAGTAAAAATATTTGCAAAAATGTTGGTTAATTCAGTGAGTAAGAATTTCCACAAAAGGACAATCAGAAGCAAAAAAACAAACAGAAGCTGGCAGGAGCCTCTGACATTTGTCGTGGTTCCTTTGGTTTGGATGACCAACAGGGGCTTGAATAAATGACGATCATAACAGCAAAGATTCAATGGGCGACAGCCTCTACTCCAAAAGGCATAAAAAGCAGACATACTTAAAGACAGGCAGCCAACCCCACACCCCCTCATAGCAGGCCAGAATCCAGAAAGAGACGGCACCACTAAGCCTGGGCTGATTTAGGGAAACCGTGTACAGGCAGTGTTGTAAAACACCAGCGACAGAAGCATACTGGCAGCCCACAGCATTGGGTTTGGCAAAAGCGCTAACTCAGTATTGCAGGTCACATGCGAGGACAGGCATGATTTGTAAGGCATGGTTCTGTTGCCGGGCAGCAGACGCTAACGAGGGTGTAAATCTCAGGTGGGCAGAGGGGGGGGTGGGTGGAGCTTTGCAGGCATTATCATGGCTGTAGACGGTATACCTTTGCCGACGTGGCTCATGCATGTAAAAACTGTGGCTGCTGTCATTGTAATCCAGCAGGGAAACCCTGCACTGTGCAGTGGACTGAAATTATGTCTCTGCTCCTAGTCTTTGTGAAAGAGACAGGTTACTCAGTTGAATCACTGCATTTCAAGGGATGTTTCTCTAAGCTGGGTGCTAAATCTTCCCCAGAACATTGGGGGTTCTGAGGCTGCCGGATGGCTCATTCATTCAGTTAAGGCTGGAAACATGACAACAACAACACCACGTATGCTTACGTGCGCTTACTTTCTGTCTGACCGGAGGTTTAAAAGGTATACGCATTAGGCGGCAGACCAGGGCTTCTCTTCAAGGAATTCTGCCATCCTTCCTGGCTTCCTAGCATCTGTCGTGTCACTAGGCATAAAACATACGCTGCCGCTGCTGTTCATACGGGTATTGCACCTTGTGGAGGCGTAGCGTTAATTTTTGAAGATGCACACAAATAAGAACACTCTGAATAACCACATGATACTCTACGTGTGACAGCCATCTTACGTATGTGTTTGTGTAATTTAAATCAAGTATGTTTCCAGTTTAAGGCACCACGCTGTGGCACATGGATGAGCCTCACCGCTTGAATCGAACCCAGACAGTGCCAGTGCCGACTGGCCAGCTTCAGAAAGCGATGCAGCATTGCCGTTTGCGTCCCCCGTGGTATGTGAGGGTTAAGTCCGTTTATGGGGCCGCATTTTTACCCCCGAAGGTTGGATAGGTGCACGTGGACTGCAAGCTAAAGCCACATATGAAAGGTCTTCCTCTGACTGAAACAAAGCCTGAGGGCTTGTTTAACCCACAAGGTAAAGTGTGCATGAAACCGAGAAGATAAGCCTCCTCAAAACTCTGAGAAGATAATGGGGAGTGTGATTCTTAAGCAGCTGTGGTGAGGAGGAAGAACACCCAATTTCTCACAGACAGTTACCACCGTGTAGATCAATAAAGGAGCCCACCAGCCACAAAGGTAGTGTCCAGGCCTTCTGTCAGTTTGGGAAAAGCTCCATGCAACACGAGAAATACCATCATGCTGAGGACCAGAAATGAGAAGCAAGACACTGTGGGGACACTAGCCTGAGTTAGAGGTAGGTTAGCGAAGAAGGCAACCACCAACGCAGCTCTAATTACTTTAACTGCACATTGACTTCTCCAACACTATAAGTCCCCCAACTGCTCACTGCAGAGAAGAGACACTGCAATTCCGTATCAAACCCTCCTCTGTGTCTTCGCCTGAAACCAGAATTCATGTTGTCGGATGAGCTTACATATCGGAAGCTTTTCCATTTTGCTTAAGAGTCAAAATCGCCTATATGTACAATCTCTCAGCTGCACACAGTGACAGTCAACGGTTGTTTATAAACAGAACCCACCTGTTAGGAAACTGCTCCTAGGTTGCTTTCAAGAAGGATATTTATTTTTCCTCTACAGAACAATGTGGATGATGGAGGCAGACGACTGTAGCCGCATCAGCGTTTCCGTTTATATCAGCGCACTCGTTTATATCAGCGCACTCGTTTATATCAGCGCACCCGTTTATATCAGCGCACTCGTTTATATCAGCGCACTCCTTCCAACTCACACCCTGCATGAGATTTCCATCTGTGGGTGCAGATTCCCATCTGTGGGTGTGGACAAGTGTGTTTGTTTTGACAGGGGAACACATTGGAGATGAGATGCACATATAGGCCACAGGGCAATGAGGAGGGGCTTACCTTCATGGGGGAGATATGCGAGTGTGCGACGAAGCCGTGTACATTCTCGATCTGGGACAGGTTCTTCTCCGAAACCTGCACCAGCTCAGGCCCTTGGATCTCACTGGTGAGCTGAGGGGAACTGTTTTCTTGGGGTGACGTGTCCTCATCTTGCTGTCTGTATTTCTGAGAGAGAAGAGAGATGTTGTTCGAACATAAATTACCCTAGGTAACTTAGAACAGTAAAAGATTTTTCCACTTAAAATGTGTTGCCCCTCGACCAAAATTGAACATAAAAGGAGTTGGGAGAGTGGACAAGCAGAATGAACTCAGGAATGGCAGTGTATACCAGCATGTTAGGATGTCAGCCTACATATTTACCAGCATAAAGAATATCTGTGTATACCAGCATATGGAATGTTGATGTACTCCAGCATGGAATGTCAGTGTATACCAAAACGCGGAATGTCCATGTATATCATCATGAAGGAATGTCAATGTCTTCCATCTTATGGAATGTCAGAGTATACCAGCAAGAGTGTCATAATCTCTCCAGGCTCACCCCGCAAGGGGGAAAGGGAAAGTTTGGAGGAGTTTCCATAAGAAATGAACAATTAGCGATTTTCTAAATACCAGAAAGCTACTCTGTGGCTTATTGCACAGAGAACAGATGTAAAACCCTGTTTTTGCACTTTTATTTAATTGCCAAGAAACCAGTGGCAAACAGAATTTGCAAAAGCCCATAAAATGTCGCTAACAACCCTTCTGCAATGGGATGTTAAAAGTGAAACCAAATTATTATGATCAACTAAATAGTCTAATTAGTCAAGCTAGTTAGTCTATTTTGAATGGTTATGAACCATAATGAAGTTGATAAGATGGAAGATGTCAGGGAATGATACCCTCAGGCGATTTGGATCATCTGTCCTCTCTGTAACGCATAAAGACAGCACTAGAGACCCGTTCGGTTTATTTAGCTAAAATACCTCTCCTGGTATTATTTATTAAAATATTATCTACTGTGACTCCCAATTCAGAACAATGGCAGACGCAGGTTTGCTTTTTCCCCTAGCAAGGATCCACCAACATGCCGATGACTTGTTGCCAACTGGATCCATACTGTTTGTTCCCCAGTCATCCGAGACATCTTCCACAAGCATTAGGGAAAGGAAATATTCAGATTCCTGGGCAAGATGTCCAGGTGATTATTAAATCCAATTCCAGGCCTGCCCTGAATTACCCACAGTACCTCAGTACAATGGACCAGCTTGCTTCAGCAGTAAGCCGATATGTAAACAAAGAAGCTTCAACCACATGTTGTACAGCCAACTGTACTTCTTAAAAAGCAATGAATCAATCGGTCTACTAAGATCAAAAAGTTAGGAAGGTGCAGATGCTATCTACGTCTTTCAAAAGGCCTCTTTCTCGAATGTGATTGGCCTGTTCCTCCTGAACAAGGACCAACAGACCACACCATTACACCATTGAATGTATATTTTCATTGAATGTCTCTTTTAGTGTAATAGAATATATTGTTTTTGGGATAGAGACCAGATACTCATGCCCCCCTAGAGGAGACTAATTGTATTCATGGGTTTTAGGAGGACATTTCTCCTTCACGCTGGAGCTGGGCTTGTGTGCGGCAAGCTGAGCCAACAGCCCAGTCTTGCTCAAGGGCCCAACAGCTGTGTGGAACTTCTTGTGGCTACCCCGGGAGGATTGAATCACCAACATTTCAGACCCCAGTCATGTACCTTACCCAATAGGAGAGTTACATTGCTATATAACATTCACTTCGCCAAGACTGGTATCAAGTTGAATCACCCACATTTAATTTGTACTATGATCTGACCACTTACAGTACAACAGGGGGAGGGGATAAGGATTCTATTGAAATGCTTATCACAGTCAATGACAACACAATCCAGTGAGATCAATCTCACACGGGACACCTTTTCCTATAGTATAACACTTTCATACACAGAGCACTGTTTATAAAGCTGGCTGTGTTCAGGAGAAGTTCAGGTAAAGTTCATGCCTCATCATCAGGGTACATCCGAGAGTGCTGCCTCAGACGCAGAAAGGTCCAAGCAAGATCCCAATGCTCCTTCCTTGTCGTCTTCTATTAGGAACCATATTGTTCATTCTGCCTTGTGCTCTGCAGGTTGCTCAAAATTCCAGGGACTGTGTATACAGTCTTATCTCTTTGCTCTTGTGTTTTGGTGTTGTTCTAGCTAATGGGCACATAGTGGCGAATGAAAAGTGCCCGTTAGCTGGAACAACACAGTAGGGCACCGGCTCAGTGTCCTTTGGTACAGGGCTTTACCTTTATCGCCGGAGTAAATATCACACATTTAGTGTGATGAAGCAATAGCACTACGGCAGAAAGTCCCCACGCAAGTGCTTTATTAGCTGCTGCCTGACTCCCTATGCAGTTGTTGGATGCAAACAGAAAGATTTGGAGATCTCTGTGCAGTGTGTATGCCAAGGGAGAACTTCTTGGCAACAACCAACACGACAAGCTCAAGTAACCTGCCAACATTCATTATTCATATAGCCAACATTGCACACTCTCTACAGTAGTCTATACTACTAGACGCAATCAATAGTGTCTACTACTTTGTGCAATGCATCAACGCCTCTCTCCCACAGCTGATTCTATTCTGAAATTATTCTAAAATAATGAAACTCTGAATGGCAAAATCAACATTAATCTTACAAGGATTTAAAGTATAAAAATCTGAAGCATTTAACTTCTGATAATAAAACAGAGCAGTCAAGAAAGGCATAATCTTAATTCACTCAGTGAAACCATATAATGCGATCAACACCGAGTTTGGTAGGCATGAGGTTCTGAATTCCTTTCAGCATTATACATGCTCTGTCAACAAAAACCAACAAACGCACACAAACACACAGACATGTACACATAGGCAAACCGCACATACAAGAAGGTCACATTGGTTATCAAGACCATGCTCTCCATTGGTTTTAGAAATACGTTTTTTTTCTGGACATGCTGACAGACTAATTTATTCAATAACACTGAAGGAGATAAGGAAAGTGAGAAGATTGGTTCTTTGGAGATAACATGGGTTTGTGCACACTCCCCGTTAGACAGACCAGCCTGTAAATAAATGGCCAGCCCAGGACCACAGATAAGAAAACAATAGCAGCAACACATTAAAGCGACTAGCCGGTGACAAAAGAAATACCAATGATGTCTATTGCAGCACAGCAAAGTGGAAATTGGTAATCAAATTCAGCCATCATTGAAAGCGTTGAAGGTTAAGCCTATGAGGGTGGCACACAAGTACCCATGCCGTCTTCCAGAGTCTTATCACAAGTTCTCTTCACCGGTGCCACGGAGTCACGGCAGGGTCACGCAGAGAGTAGAACATGGTAGATGAGACTGGGTACTAGCGTGCCCACCTGGCACGAACATGCACAAAGTAAGCCTGTTTGCTGTATTACTGTATCGTGCGTTGACTGGCTCACATAATGCCGGAAGGTTCCACTACTCCCTTCCCCCCTCCCCATACGGACTTCACATTATGACAAAGCGCAGCTGGCTCATTCACAACAAGTGTAGAGATTGGCTGAATCAATGCAAAAACGCTTTACATAGTCCATTCACTGCAGACATAATTAATGAATGAGGCTGGACAGAAAACGATAACAGCTGTCATTGAGGGAAAGGGCAGAGAAACGCAGCGTTTCCAGTGTTGGCCTCTGAAAGGTGTACTGCATTTTCTGCATGAGGGGATACGTCTTTGCAATTCCTTAACCTTTAACCTACAGTTAATAATGCATCACTCAATGAATAATCCACTGTCCTATCACCCACAGTTGACTGTGCTGTAAACTTTACATTTAAAAAGACTGATGGTCTTGTCAAAATGTTGCCTGTTTGTTGTTCTACCGCCCAGATACCAATAAATACAGGTCCAGGCTGCAAGAACAGAAATGAGACTCGCTGTACATTTGATTAATAACAGCTCCCCTCAGGTGGAACACAACACAAAATGGATGTAAATCCACCAAGAAATAAAGCAGCCTGGAATCTCAATGTGAAATGGGGCCCGGTGGCTGATGAAACCTGGACTGCAGGCCCATTGGAAGCACTGCTCAACAATAAAGTGGGTTACTCCACCTTCAGATTGTATTTATTTGCAAAGAGGGCCTTCAAATAAAAAATTTTAAGAGAGCCGACCCCCACTGGCAGGGTGAATTCAACTGAGCTCACAAACACTGCATGTCCTTCTGACTCAGTGAATTGCAGATGGATGTGAATCATCCACTTCCCTTGTGTCTCCTGCTACAATAATGAATCGCTGGTGTGATTAAGCAGAGAAAAGCAACTCGGTCCCACTGGGATTCACACATCCTTCTCCAGTCTTTCCCACTGATCTCAGATCAGCCAGGAACCATCCCGCTTCAGGCTCACACTCTACTCCAGTCTTTCACAACAGTCTCCGATCAGCCATGGAGACCATTCCCTATAGTCTCACACCATGCTCCAGTCAGTCACACTGATCACAGATCGGTCACAGTGGGTCTTTAGGACCAGCCTTCATGAACCCTGGCTCAGAAACACTGGAAAGAGATTAGCCCTTTCAGAATAAAATATGTTGAGATAAATAAAATCCATGAATGGATAACACAATTGGAAGAATTTAATTTTACCCTCGATGCAGAACCTTTCAGAAGATTTTTGTGTGGATCTTGATGTATGCTTGGAGTCACTGTCCTGCTGAACAATGTACCTATGACCAGCAGAGGCACATTTTCTTCCAAGGTTTCCTGGTACTTTGTTGAATTAATTGCGCCATTGATCTTAAATGGTGCCCCTGGACTACTGGCAGCAAACCATCTCAAAAACATCAATGACCCACCTCAGTAGGTATGAGGTGACAGTAGGTATGAGGTGCTGGTATGCATTACATTTTTTTCAATGAGGTTTGGCAAACTCAAGATGCTTGGTTTTGTCTATTGTGCTCAGTAAGTCGTGTGTCGTGTACCACCCTTCCAAAGACCCAAGACACAACTAGTCTTTGCAATTCCTAAACTGCAATTCTTGGGTAATGATGGCCGCTCTCACCATCTTCCTTCCTTAAGAGTAATATGGACTTGCATTCCATGTTTTTCACATTTTTATTATTGCCCTTACCATGCAAAGTGGTATGTTTAACTGTTTATGTATTTTTTTTTTTTGGTACCCATTACCCAACTTGTGATGGTCAATTACCATCGGTGTCTTCTGAATTGCCAGTTCTTCAGCTTTTCCCATGCTGATTGTTGACAAAGGGATTTTGCATGCTTGTTACCTCATTTTTATACTCAAGTGAAAATGGAAGTGATGGAATAAGAATACAGTTCCTTTAGAATGAGATTAATTCAATGAAAGTAGAATTGTGCCAATTTCACTTTGTTTGATTTTATTTTAGGGGTGGCAATAATTTTGACACCGGGGGTTTTCAGGAAAAAAGGAGATTACTAAAAGAAAAAAAAACATGAAAGTAAATGCATTAAAATAAAAGTATATTGTAGCTAACCAGTATGTTTGAACATAAAATATATGATCATAATATGTAGATCATTAGCAACTGCAGCCTTTTTCTCTATTTTTATTCAAGGCAGCAATAATTCTGGAGCAGACTGTATGCTAGAGCACTTCATCTCATTCTCAGCTCTATCACCCTTTCACACTCTCCCACTCCCAACAGATAGTGATGTTTGAGGAAGATATGCCCTTAAAGAACCTCCTTTTCAGAATTAATTGGGACCATGGCAGCTTCACCTTCATGAATACCACTTTTCTTTATTCGTTTTATTAGCCCATTATGAACAGAAACCTTCAGTGACAAGAAAAAAAAACACAAAATCGAATCAAACTTTTTCTGTCGGCTGCTCATTTTTATTCTTCCAGAGCAGGATATATTAATGGTCCTGAAACTGAAACAAGTTTTTCAGTCATGTTACATAAGAATTCAATTTTTATCTCGGCTTAAAGGCAAGAGCCACAGAGAAGGGGGGAGCTGTTCATTGCATCAGTCTTTCAAAAACATTAACAAAATTCATGGACCTGTACGGCCCTGTCAAACTTGCATGTTAGAAAACACACCTCTAAAAGACGCAACAAAGCTAAGGAAGAGTGATATAACACAAGAGCCACAAAGTCGGGATCATTCCAATGGCTTAGGGCAGTGGTTTCCAACCCTGGTCCAGGAGAGGTACTGTGTCTGCTGGTTTTCATTCTCACCTTAAAATCAGCACCCTGTTGAGACCCAAGTAACAAGGTGAGGTGAGTTCATGTGTAATCAACTGCTCGAATTGATTAAGTGCAGAGTAACAGCAAAAAGCAGCAGACCCTGTAGCTCTCAATGACCAGGACTGGATGGGTTAGGGATGAGATTTTCTGGTAAAAGTCCTGGAATTGGTATCACTTAAAACATCTGAAATAAAGAAAATCATTCCCGACCCAAGTCTGCCACACCAGCCAGCAACCAGGTTGTTATCCCATATGGCTAACTATGGACTTTGAAATTGTTTTTTAAAACTGTGTTGTACTAATGTAAACTAATGTATTAACTCACTTTATCAACAAACAAACATTGAATGTGTCCTGCCAGCTCTGCACATCAAAAGGAATTTATTTTGCTCATGCTGTGAGAAAAAACACAATGTGCTGGTAATTCTTAAATTTACTCAACTAAGGAAGTTTCCTTTTTGAAACCATCAACAAACTATCAAACCCTGTCTCAAGTGCTGGCCACATGCCAGCCCATGTCTATGTAGGCAGCGAGAGGGTTCTCCGATTTGCAGTCAATTTGTCATGCAACAGTAGGTGCACTACTGAGATGTTGTTAAAGAAAAGAATAAAGGATTTGTAGGGAAGGCTGTGAATGGACTCACACAGGAAATTACAGTCTATTCACTTTATCTTTTAAATGTTCCATTCCTAATCCTAAAATGATAGGTGAGCAGAAAACAATTTATTGTGAACTCTTAAAGGGGACCCACAGCTAATTCACACACAATATGTTGGTTCTCACCTCACAAATACCTAATTTGCACAGCGCCACATATTATAAAAAGAGTCACACTTTACAATAAGGTTTATGAATTGGCATAAACTAATGTTGTAGTTGTTAATATGAATTAATAATGGACAAACACATTAAGCATGAAATCAACTTTGCATTAGTTAATTTGTGATCAACTAACCTATTTGTTACATGATATTTATACAATAGCTTGTATTTGGAGGGATCAGTTTTCAATTTCTGCTCATCCTCATTTTCACACATGATCTTGAAAAAGACAATGGTAGAAAAATATTACATTCACATATGACACTACAATAAGTCAGGCAGAAAGACATAGTCTCTTCAGGTTCAGAAAGGAGGCATTTCACACTGAAATTGGGAATACATGGACCAACACGCCAGGCCAGAAACCCTTGTGGGGCATTAAAGCCCAGACTTGATGCTCAGACTCAACTCTCAAAATGCAAAGCATTTGACATCAGGAACGTGTGCAAATTAGGATTAGCGATATTCTTTGTCTGTGCTTTAACTCACGGCACCCAAGACATGCGGCCTCAGCACTCGTCACGGCATGAAGTGAAATATGCACTCACACCGCCTACACACGCGTGGGTCATCGCCGGGTTGAGGCATGTGGCATGTGCGCAAACTCAGATCCACGTCACCACTTATGCTTTGGCAATGAGTCCATTTCCATTTCACCGAATGAACGCATTGGCACATGTGGCCGTTGGGAGTCACATGAGAGCCGCGTGGATGGGCGGTGCCGGGGGGAAGGGGGGGATAGGTCCTGTAGCATTCATACAGCGGAGTCACCTCCATGTGCCCGCAACTACGCACACAGTCAAGCAAGGGAGGGACTGCAGCAAAGAACAAGAGACCGACAGGCTTGCACAGTGAGCAACAATTACATTTAAAAGCAAGTAATTACTGTTTCTTTATAGGAAAACACAGAGTTGAAAAAATGTAAACCTTTATATAACCAAATGTCACATGAGAGACCTCACCAGGCAGTATGCCGCAGGCCTGTGGCCTGCCACTCGCATTTTAAGTATAACCTCCGGTTATGAACGCTATATGCAGTCCTACTGAACAAGTTTTCTTTTATCCAGTGGCTTCACAACCAAGCTGTAGACAGGGGTTTAAAAAGAGGTCAAGACCAAAAGGTTTACATTCTTCATGCCCATTACTGGGCTGGTTCTCAAACAGTGTCTGTCTTTAAGAGACCACAACTAAATGACAAAACATTTTACCAGACTGGCATCATTGTGTCTACAGCTGTTGGTAGATTTCAAAATGGTAAACTCCTCCAGACATTGTTGTATTAACAGTGTGGTTTCCCAAGAAACACAAAAGTAATGTATTAGAGGATTTTATGATGTAGGGTCATCAGTAACACTTTACAGCAAGGCTCTTTGAATTGGCATGAACTAATGGGAGTTGTTGGGAATCTGTACAGCTCTGTTAAGGTAATTGTACATAATTAATAATGTTAACAACTATGACTACCAATTAGTTATTGCAAATTCATTTTGTAATGAAAAAGTCAGCTAATGTATTTGTTAACGACTAACTAAGTAGAAGCTCATCCTGTGGTTTGCTAATGTTTAAATATCATGTAACAAATATTTTAGTCAAATGCATCAACTAATGAAAGGTAAATTTCATGCTGAATTAATGTATTTTGCCATCATTAATTCATGTTATACATCAGTCTTGGTGAATACTCGATTATAATTGGAGGCTAGGTGGTGATTATTTTTGTATAATCATTCAATCTTTGGCAGGTAGTCCCGGTAAAGCCTAATCACCATTCTCAATTAATACACTGCCTGCAGTTTGCCAAGAAGAGACAAAAAGCCAGCAGTGTGATACGAGTTAAACAGGCATTCTTTTTATTTACTTTTTTATAAACCATGACTTTGTCATACCAGTAAAGTGATTTGAATTTAAAAATTGTGAAATGGCATCTGATATAACTGTGAATGGTTTTGTGAAGTACAGTAATGTTACATCAAGATAGGAGCTAATAGCCGTAAGCTCTCTAATGTTTTGGTAGATTGCTATTGTTACTATTGTAGATATATAAGTGATGTCCGTAAATGGTTGTTCGTAAACAGACAACTCTCAATGAGCTATCTTTTCTTTTTTTGGCTATCACCAGCACAAAATGGAGAAGCTGACTAAGTTAGTTAATTGCATAATGTGTAGCCCAAGATGAGTTTGGTGTTTAAAAATGTTGGCGTGAAATTGCGAACAGGTAGTTTCAACAGCAGTTTTTAAAAAATGGTGTCCCAGGAACACACCTCTTCATACTGCCTGTACCCAGCAGGGCCTGGCGAGAGGTTGGTGACTCACTTTTAGGACTTGCAGCAGAGGGGAGTCAAAAACGTAATAGTTTTGGATTAAAATCCTTTGTTTGGATTGGAGTTGGAGGTTTGGAGGTTTTTCTTTATCATGGTGAGAATTCTTCGGTCATCAAATGTAGGGGTCTTCCAGGCTTAGCTTACCAGGCTTTTGTGATTACTGAGCTCACCAGTGCTCTTACTTGCTTCCAAACTGTTGGGTCTAAGGTTTGGCACAACCCTGGTCCTGAAATGGGGGCACTATATCTAAAAAGTGTTTGTAATTTCTACAAAAAAAATATAAAAACATACCCTTTAATAAATTCTGAACACATTAACCATATGTGGATTGTTTAATTACTAATCTAAAACCATCAGTTGACACCTCAGAATGTCCGCTACTCTTCAGGGATGATACACTGATTTAATAATGGCAAGAAGAAATGCTGCAATCTGATATAAAACAGAGGTCACACCCCGAGCGGCCAGAGTTCTTTGCCTCACTCTTCATTTGACAAGGGTGCACTCCTTCCGAAGCACATTTTCTTTACACATCCTATATAGCTTTTTGGATGCATTAAAATGCAAAGAGCGCCAAATGTGTCTCCCACCCCCCATTTTACATCTGTCATCAAATCAATTTCCCAACGAGAAGCTGTGGTGGGGGAGGGGAGGCCTGCAGTAAACAAGCTGCACTGGCTACACGTAACCAGTGAAAACAATGGCCATGAAATCTACTCATTTACTTTAACCCCCTTACCCACCAGGCAGATTCACGACCAAACACATCAGCCTTTGCCTGACTACATTTGCTTCCCACTTTCCAGAAGCACAGAGGGAGATTTCTGAAAAGCACAAAATTATGTGTTGGTGCAAATGAAACATTTGGCTGTGCATAAACATTTTAGTCAGCACTTTTTTTATTTTTTAGTTAATTTTAAAATATAAAAAAAAAAATGTTTTGTCTAATTATGCAAGATGTTTACTGCCTCCTAATAGTGGCCTGGGGTAGATTCTCTTTGTGCTCTCCAAACAAAACATTGAGAAATTTGAGCTGATTAGTTATTCTCGGCTGTAAATCACAATGGACTGTTTAAATTATCATCTATTGTGCAAGGCTATCAAATTAAGTCTTGTTTATTCAGCTTGAGACTCACAATCCAGACAGAATCCAAATATTCAAGTAAAGCTGTTGCTCTCGATTATCACAGCCTGAAGTATCAGCCAAAGTGGGTTTCTTTAAGTCCTGTGTCTTCCACCCTGTTGAGAGCTGTACCATCATGTCCATGGCCTGTATGACCTGAACTCTTGTGTCCAAGGCCTGTTGTTGTGACCTGAAACCCACTGTTCAAGGCCACACTCATTCTAGTCACTCAGTTCTCCATCTGTTAAAAGTTAATCTGCCCTCACAAAATTGTGCACAAGGAGCTTAGTGGATTTGCTACAGCAATCATAGAACACCAGCAAAGCCGTGTCATCAACACCTGCTGGAAGCCTTCATTCGGTTCGCCCACCTCTTCTCCTGTCTCCATACCCTTGTTGCTGGGGAGTACCTAAAGTCTGCCCCAATGCACTCTGAGCTCTAGCTGCAAGTCAGACCTGGGTCATATACAAAATTATTTTGGATTCAAATACTTTTCTGTGCTCAATTGAGCTTGCCTGGTGAAATTGAACTGACCAAGAGGACCAGAAGGAGGGGTTTGCACTTTCATAGGTTCCAATAGACCAGGCCAGACAAAGACCAAACAAGCTCAGTGAAGCATAGAAAAGGATTTTAATCCAAAACTATTACGTGTTTGACTCCCCTCTGCTGCAAGTCCTAAAAGTGAGTCACCAACCTCTCGCCAGGCCCTGCTGGGTACAGGCAGTATGAAGAGGTGCGTTCCTGGGACACATGCAAACCAATGAATCCCGCTTCAGTTTGCCATTGGACTAGAAGGTGAAACTGGAGACAACAAGCTGGTGGATACATTTTTGTTACGCCTTGTGTTTCTGCTTTCTGCTTTCTGCTTTTCTGCCGTTTGACTGTTGAATATAGTATTAACTGATGACCCGGTCACACTTTGCAATAAGGTTAATTAATTTGCATTAAGTAATGTAGCTATTAAAAGTAAGGAATAATCCACGACGAGGTGGTCATTACATGGTTTTGATGCACAATGCAGAGGCGAAGAACCACCGAGGGTGGTTGCCTCTGCGGAGTGCGTTTTTTATCTTGGTTAAAAATTCAAGGTTTTAAACACGGCTTAAAACACGGTTTCTTATTTGCAACTTCTTATCCGTAATTTCTGGTTGTAATACCATTTTTTAAAAACTGCTGTTGAAACTACCTGTTCGCAATTTCACGCCAACATTTTTAAACACCAAACTAGTCTTGGGCTACACATTATGCAATTTGTAGATACAGGTCAGGAGCTTCAGTTAATGATCACATCAACCATCTGAATGGGGAAAAAATGTGATCTAAATGACTTTGACTGTGGAATGATTGTTGGTGGTTTGAGTATCTCAGAAACTGCTGACAAAAGCTGACAGGAAGGCGAGAGTAATGCAAATAACCACACATTACAACATTGGTATGCAGAAGAGCATCTCTGAACACACAACGGATCATAACTAAGTGGATAGGTTACAGCACTAGAAGTCTAAAAAATAAGTATAAAAAAACCTAATAAAGTGCTCACAGAGTGTATACTGTATATAAAAATTTAGAAGCGTGTGAATAAAATAAATTGGTCAGAGACATAAAATATAAATGTTTCTCACTTTCCGTGAAATGTTTCTGTAAACACTTGAGTTATTTTGCTTGAAGCCAAGAACCAAAATGATCCAATTCACAACAAATCTTGGGACAGCTGGTAGACTCAAATTCCCATTCACAAACTATTTTCTTCATACAAAATGAAAACTAGCACAGTGTCTGACACTGGCACATATCTTGTCATGGTAAACACGTTTAGTGGCAATATTAGGCAATATACGCCAAAGTGGTGCTGGAGTGTTTCTTCATTTAGGTAGAATCAGTTTAATGCTTTAAATGCATGCAATTTCTATAATTATTATTCAATAAAGAAGGTTATCATCTTCTAGAACTTTGATTTGAACATGATGTATAATTCCGATTCAATATCATTTTATTGACATTTAGATTCAGCTTGAATTCTTCCTCCAGCACCTCTTCATGCTCCTAGTTCATGCATTCACAGTGTGATTCACACATTGACTAATTCTGATGCACACCAGGAAGCAATATGAGCAGGATTCTCCCACATACACACATACACACACAAAACAGACAGAAAGATGCAGAGAGAGAGAGAGAGAGAGAAAGATATATCTTAATATGAGATATCTTATTAATATTAAAGATACTTAAAATATGTTTTCAGTTTAAGTGTTCAAGCTTGTGTTGTAAGTGTTCATGCATGTTATATATTTGATTTCCATATTTCCGCGTGTTTCTATGTACAGGATTATATTGTATTGCTTTGGCAATATAAGTGTAGTTGTCCTGCCAATAAAGCAAATGAAAATTAAATTGAGACTGTCTGACCATGGTTTAAGCAAAGTTTCTCCTGGTCAAACAGATTAACAGGCACTGTTAGAGCATGATTAATCACACTGCAATCACAGACTCGATCTCTGACACGCTTGCCATTAAGATCCTTTAAATCCCGCTGAATTAAGCACGGAGCTGCAGGCAGACACACAGCACATGCACAAACGCATCACAGTGGAATGCGCAGCATCGACCAGTTACCATAAAAAATGGTACTGATAAATCAGAAGTCCAGTCTTCAACTTATGATGATAAACATCGACAGAGAAGTATAAGCGAGGACTCTGATCGAGGGAGCACTGCTCCTGTGACACCACCTGCATGCCCTTAATCCAACTGGGCTCAAAGCCATCAATTTCCTATCAATTCCTATCAATTTCACATACCGATCATCCGGTGTTGCATCGGTTACAAACTCAGTTTTTTAACACTAATGAGTGATCAGATCTGAATCTGAATGGTGCTGCCCAATCCTGGCTCGATTTACCACTTAGACTCATTGAATAGAAGGTGTGTCCACATGAATCTTGGCTTGAGACTTACCCATATCCATCTCCACATCAACTGACTGTACAAAGGTGTGTTATAAACAGGGCAAATGGGTTTCTTTCCAAGTCGAAGACAAGGGATACCATACTAAAATTAAAATGACTCCATGAAATTTTATGTCAAGATAAGCTTTATGTCAAATTAAGTAATAAAACCAGTTCTATGAGTTAAAATGGCATAAAGGAAAATACATATTAGACAATCACCATATTTGGTAGCTTTTTAATAAGGAATTGCTTTCATCTTTAAAACACAGTATCCAATGATGACATTCCTAGAAATGCTATCCATCCATCCATTATCTTAACCCGCTTATCCGGAACAGGGGGGCTGGAGCCTATCCCAGCATAAATTGGGCGAAAGGCAGGAATACACCCTGGACAGGTCAATTCCTAGAAATGTTTTTTATTTATTTATTTATTCATTTAAAGGGACACAGGCACTCTTATGAAGCCAGCCCTAAAGGGTACAGTGTCTATAGAAGCTCCTTTTTTAGCAACACTTCCGCAGCATCAGTCACCAATGTCACCAGAGACGCATGCATTTTTGTACAGATAAACAGTGCCTTCGCTCAATTGGTATATCTTTTCTTGACTTAACTTATGCCCATCAAATTTTAAATGTTGGGGAAACAAAAGGCATCTACTTTCTAGAATCAATGGTGGACAGCTCACAGCATGTGGCTCAGGTGGAAAATGGCTGGATTAGGCTGAATATATTATCAGTGGTTGTGTTCCAGCTGGATTCAGTGATAGCCAATTAAATGAGCACTTTTTATTCCCTTTGAGACCCATGTGCTCTGCGCCCCTGCGTACTGCCACTTTTTGCTGTCGACCACTACAATGGAAGACACGGATACACTTGTATTTGTTTGAAAAAAAACATCAATAATCAGTTAAATATATTAATGATTGTTAGTTTGTCCCATTACTTTTGGTCCCTTAAAAAGTGGGAGGCACATATACAAACTGTTATAATTCCTACACCGTTCACCTGATTTAATAAATTAAAGCTGAAAGTCTGCAGTTAAAGCATATCTTGTTCGTTTCATTTCAAATCCATTGTGGTGGTGTATAGAGCCAAAAAGAGGATAATTGTGTCGATGTCCCAATATTTATGGACCTGACAGCAATTGTTATGGGCCAGTGTTAGTTTCCTAATAAAACCAGTAGCAAAATAGGTTAGATGCGTTATGCGCTAAGAAGAAATAATGAAAAGTCGGCACTCTTGCAATTTCATTGAACTAAAAGTCAGGAAAGATCATAACAATGCTAATGATGTCATTTTACAGCAATCAAATGACTTGGTCGATCAACTGTTGCTCAAACGGGGAAAAAAGGCACAAGACCATCATTAATTCACAACAATGGCATCGCTGACTTAAACTAAACTTGAACTGACTGATCTCATTTAGATGGGGAAAAAAACGGTTTAGAGGGTAAGTAGGGCAGTTGCATATTTCCAAATGTGTGCCAGAGTTACGATTTTTCTTGGCTCCCCCATTTTGAATATACACGCTACAGGCTACACAGGAGGCAGCCTAAAAACAAAGTTCATGTGTGGGTCAAGCTGCCCAACAATATACCCTCCAGACAAAACAATAACATGGCTTGTTGTTTACTGGTGTCTTTGATATCCAATGCTAGGCGGAAGAGCACAGAGCACAGAGCACAGAGCACAACTGGGGTTCTTATTTTACCTAGGCAACAATATTAAAATGTTTAATTTTCCTGAGATCAAACAAAAAACTATCAAACAAAAAAGTGACAGCCCTCGAGAATCTATGAATCTGTGGATCTATGGCACCTCAAGCTGACCGCCAAAAGCAGATGATGTTAAATGAGCTACGATCTTAACGACAGTCACTTAAAACTTAAGATGAAACGATTGTTCAAGTTGTATTTTTTGTCATCCTTCTCACTACAGATGGGTGTAAGAAAAAGAATGGAATACAGTATCACGGGACCGCAGTGCAGTACAAGAACAGCCATAAACTACGGGTTTACACCATGGGTACGTACAGAGAACAATCAACACCCCTTCAGAAGATTTGATGCTGGAGGCAGAAATCGGACAAGTGCACTGTTCCATTTTTTTTGCAAAGGCCTCAGCTTTTTGAATGCAAATAGCAAAAAATGATGTTCAAATTCACAGATGGTTAAGGTAATATACACTGTGGGTAATACTGACTAATTGCAGAGTGACCATATTCATGTCCAAATAATATGGTCTGTATAGGAATACGGATACCAACCCCACCCTCTATTACATAACTTACTAACAACTTGTCATTAATTTTACACTCAATTATACTAATTTACTCTGCAATTAAATCAAGGCTCTCACAGGCAATAAGAATCAGTGATTAAAACCAGGATACTGCCAACTTTTGAGGACAAAATGGATCAGCTGGAATGACTTGCTTTTCTTGGCATATAAGGTCTGAAACAAATAGCTGCACAACAGACAGAGCCATATTTCAAAAGATTAATGATAACAGTTTTTTGAAAGAAATTTAAAATACAATAATAATGCATAAACCCAGGAGGAGAATTCAAGTGAAAGACTAAATCAGTGGCTGAAGCAAAGCGGCTATAAAGTCCTGTTAATTCTGGCAATACGTCAGGATTTAAACCTGAGAAACTTCTCAGCTGAAGAATCAGCAGCACATCTCGGACATTAATTAATCAAGAACGGCAGTGCTTTAAATCTTGCGTGCACCAAACACGTCCTCCGGATTTATCATGCATTACTGAGAACATGACAGCTGTCTTATATAAACAAGTACTTGCACCGACAGTATCTCTCAGCCAACAATTAGCTACCTTTAGCTGGGAAAAAAAAGTTCTCAGTCAGCACAGACCTGTCCGGGTTCCCTGGAACAGAACAGTAAACACTAGACCTGCATCTGTGGCTTCCCTTCAGCAGATTATTCGAGAGAGAGGCAGTGGGGAGTGGGGAGTGGGGGGACGAAATGCACTCTCACCCACCTTGCATCCGAACATGAGAGAGATGGTGCTGTTTGTGCAGGCTACTTTGCAGTGGCACAGCATCGGCGAGAAGCAATCCGAGTTCTTGATGCTGGGAGACATGGTCTCGGAGCGCGGGCACCTCAGACGTTCAGCGAGCGAGCCTCCGGAGGAGGAACGATTCCGCCTGCCGCCTGCTCTCGGCATCCACCCTCATTCCCCGGCTCAGAGCGCGGCGGGGGGGAAGGGGGGGGCGAACGAGCGGCGGAGCGCGCTGCCTTCATCCGGCGCTCCGGTCCCCTCTCTGGTCGGAGGAGACCTCCGGCACCTCCTCCTCGCGAGCAGGGGGAGGATCAGCGGCAGACGGAGAGGCGTCTCCGGGGAAGCTGGGGAGCTGCCATGCCGGTGGATGCAGGGGGGGGGACGGAGCGGCCCCTCGCGTCGGGGGGGGGGGGGGGGGGAGAGGGCAGAGATCGCACCTCTGGCCGGACTCGGGAGCGATACCGGTCCGTCACTGCTGCTCCGTCTGCGGAGGAGGCGCAGCCATAGCGACTGTCGAGGGGGAACACTCCGGAATGGCCGGCAAGAGCGAAAGCTGGGAATGGGAATGGGAATGGGAATGGGAATGGGGCGGGTGGTGGGGGGGTTGGTCTCATGGGGAGCTGAGGGGGGAGGAGCTACTGTGTTTCAGCGTGGGGCTGATCACATGGACCGCAAGAGATCGACTGAACGTTTTCCCTGCGAGGGAACTCCGCATCACAGGGGACAAAAAAAAAAGAAAAGAAAAAAAAACTACAGAGCACTCAGGGTATTGAGACATGGGGCGATGCTGCAGGGTAGACTAGGGAGATGCAGAGAGATGATGTGGAGTGGAATACAGAGATGCAGGGGGATAATGTAGAGTGGAGTAGAGATGTAGGGGGATAATACAGGGTGTGATACAGAGATGCAGGGGGATAATTCATGGTGGAATAAAGAGAGGCCAGCTGGAATCCAGATGCAAGGGCAGAATGCAGCAGAGTGGAAAAGACAGATGCAGTATGGATGAAGGACATAAGGCAGACTAATGTAGGAGTGTAATGCAGATAACAACAAAGATGGAGGAGGAAAGCAGAGTGCATTTTCCTCACTTTTGCAGCATGTTTACCAAGGGAGATAGAAGGTAAGGGGTGTTGGCAGGGGGGGCGGGGTCAGATGAGGGTTGACACAGAATGCCCAAACGACTGATGTGACCACTGCAACCCCTTCATCTGGGGATGATCAGGTAGGGGTCGGAGGGAATGAACACTTCACTACTTCATTCGCCGACATATGAGAAGGGATGTGAAGGGGAATGGACAAGCTCCTGAGTGTGCTCTGGCAGACAGATGACTGAAAGCTTTAGCATAGCATGCAGCAGTGGACTGAGGAAACACAGCAGTGGGCCTGAGCGTGTAGTTTTTCATCGGTTTAAAAGCCAGTGGAGGGTCAGAGGGGGCGGGGGGCGGTTGCGGAAAGTTCCACATGAATTTGCTAGAGGGAGAGTGACTTTTTGTTAGGCACTCTTTTGCATAAGAAACGGTAATCAGACTGACTGTTGGAGTTTCATTCTGCAGCAATTAGAACCGAAAGAAAACCACCTCCCCATTTTATCTGTGTTGGTGAAAAATCTATTACAAAGAACTGCAAACCACATACAAACCTCAAAGACCCATAGAGACGTTTTCAGAACACAGGGAATTCATGGATTTTTTTTTTCTTCCCCAGATTAAAACATTCTGGCTTTATGGTTTTTTCGAAGGTTTTCTCAGTTTTCTGAATCGGCTGCCTGGCCCTCGAGGAGGAGCTATGCGACGTCCCAACCCGTCCCAGCCCCCCCCTCCCCTCCTCTCCCTGCCACTGTAAATCATCGGAGCCAGAGGAGCGGTTACATCATCGGCATGCTCAGCCGCCTGAGTGCAGAGGGACACGGGGCTCCTGCAGGGATGGCACGTGTGGGCGGCCCTGTCGCCCCGGCGACGTGCGCCACCCCCCACGACGGCTCCCCCCCACCCCCCCGGGGACAGCGCATGCCAGGCTCGCACCTCAGCGGTTCGCCTCGGTCGCGTTCCCAAAAGAACATGGCCTGACCCGAATTACCCTCCGTTCACGAGCCTGTCTTCATTACCATAATGTGAGCAGTCAGCAAGGGGAAACCCTGGCAAAGAGCTCAGAGCACACACGCTGACAGACAGTGTAGAACACAGAAAGTGCACGGCAATTTGTCCCTGTAACTAACCGAGACAGCGTTCCAGCTACACAAAATTATGTGTACACGTATAAGTCTGCTGTGCTTATAATGCTGTAGCCTCAATGTTAAATCACCATTACCACGGGCACATTGGTAAATGAGATGAGACCTGCTATTGCTATGCTAATGTTATCTTCTCTCCTGAGCCATGCATTTCTGCTTCCTCTTTCTCAGAAATGCTCCGATCCACTAGCTTCTCCAAATCCAGTGTCACAGCCTTGAGAGATGGCACTAACCATGAACCCCCGACTGACTGAGCTGATAAAACGTGCTCTCTGTCAGCCCTGGCTGATAATGCTAACCAGCAGTGTTGACCAGCCAACCCTGACCAAGTTAATTGTGTGTGCTGACCAGTAGTGCACCCCGATCATTCCCGTTGTTTAGGAGAGCACATGCAGGGTTGTGAGCGGTTGGCTGTAAGAATTTTTTTTTTCTCTGGTTACCGCTGTCATCCTTTATGAAGGAGCTCAGCAGGTGTCGTATTGCTCACAGCCTCTAATGAACACACAGGAACAGAATGCGTCCAGGATAATGAGCATGTCTGACAGTGAGTTGATTGACAGCACTTCAATCAAAAGAAATCTGGCTAGAAGGAACAAGATGGAAACAACAAAGCAGTGATTGCTCAAATCGATCAGACAGTCCATGAAAGGGAAACCACAACAAACCCTTTTCCAAATTACATAAAGATTAAAGGTAAACTGTAGTCACTTTCATTACCCAACTTTCAAATGTGAACACGGCACAAAATAATTCTATATCAAAGAATGTGTTGGGAAGTTGTCTACTATCAATACAACAAATCTTTCGGCTTCATCAGCTTTTAAAGGAATGGAGAATAGCCTACGTATATGTAAAATGTGCAGAGACTGTAGCCTATTGTGGTAGGTTACTGCCTTTGAAATTAGAATTGTCCTCTTTTCTGGGATGCAAATATTGCTGGGAAACATGCCTTGTCCAAAGTGTGCTTTTTTTAATAATGGAAGCAGATTATGTCATTAATTAGCTAGGTTTGGTGGTGTTTGAACATCAGCTAGTTATGGAGGAAGATGGCTACAGCAGAGAAGTGAGCTATCAAAGGAAATCAAATTAGAAATTTTAGAGACAACAGACCAGCAGAAAATGTAGCGAAGTTGTCGGAAGACTTTTTTTATGCAGTCGCCAATCAACAACAAAGCTTCACTCAAACTACAGCAGGTTCCAGCTGTATAGAAAATAACATCTATGCTCAACTTCCAGACCCAGAATGGTTCAACGCACCTCTACAAACAGTCAACAAACTTAAGCAAAACTAGCCAATAAGGTGGGTGAGGGTATGTTGAGTAAAAGAAATCTTTCTGATCTTGAAAAGTACTCAGGCATGATAAGAAATGGATTGTATGGTTAGGTTACATTGATCCTCACATTATAGGGAGTAATCTTGAAGATTATATGTATTTTGTCATGCTGGGCGAAGACTTGCATGTTAGATTGGGGAATATTTCCTGTGTGTTCCCTGTAGTTTTTGAGTGTTTGAGGACCACGAACATCAAGCCGATAATAGGTGGATCTTATTGCAAGATTATTATTAGCTAGCTAGTAGCCTATGATTAAACTTTGTGCAGTTTTTGGCTTTTGCAATGGACTGGCTAGCGAACTCATAGCCCAGTGGTCAGGAAATCTGTAACGTTAAATTATACAAACTGTATAAAGCTAACAAAGTGCTTTTCCATAAGATTAAGTTATTGCCTTGTTTACCTCTCATAAATCACCACAGTGGTGTTGCATGTAAAGCCATTGTCTTGCATAGACCTGCAAGGTGACTTCGCTAACGTTATTCCCTAACAATCGGTGGCATACACTTGTTTGCCATATAACCTAAAATAATGGAATTCCTACACGGATCACGCAATATGGATGTAAATACCTTTCAATCAGAGCCAACTGTAACCTCATATTCATTGGTTTGTTTAAAATCCAATGTGCTGGAGTACACAGTCAAAACCCATTGATCCCTGACTAAAAAGTTGATCCCCTAAAATCTGCGAATGCCCCCTCCCAATCAGAGCAGTCGAGATCCAGGGCTGGTATCTGTCATTTTTTATTTATTAGTCTGAACAGTGCAAGCACTTCTGCAAGTTGCCACCTCGCAGCAGAGTGCCATCTAGAATTATTTACACTCTTGACAAAAAAACTGAGTCAATTACATAATACAAGTACTGAGCTTTATGTCTAAATGTGACAAATGATTCAACCAACATCAAACTTTTCTCAAAATATAACCGTCACAATAAATGTTTTTGTTTATTTCCCACAGTAATTGCTTTTTTTCTGGCATCCCTTCCAAAAGGCCAATTAGCATGGAAGTGGAATCTGATGGTAGATTTTGAGACGTTGTGTCCCTAAGTTGCAACCAAGTTTTCCTCTCTAACTGTGACCCTTAAATATTTATTTGGCTTCCAAACCATCTGCCTCACAGTATGTGGGAGTAAGATGTCCTCTACCAGGCAGGTTTATAGCTGTTCCAGTGGTTTAAACCCCCTTAATTACTGACCTACAGTAATTGTGGAAAGTGGCATCTTTAGTTTTTCACTTATTTGTCAACAACCTTTTGTCTTGCTTCTTGGAAGCAAGTTGGATTGCAGTTACATTAACTAATTTATATACCCATTTGTACAATTGTGGCATAGATTTTATAATTTTGGGAAAAGAATACTTGTGAAACAAATTTTTTCTTTGAGCACTAAAATAAGAGAGGATTCCAGTTTTTGATCACAGAAATAGAGATATCTAGCTCCTTGGCCAAGAATCTTCTAACCCAAGTTTAACCCAGGATGAATAGTCAAGCTCCTTGTGCTACACTGCAGCAGACATCAGATCCTCTTCTTCACACAAAAGACCACGGAGCCACTTGTCCACTGCCATGGCAATGTTTTTGTTTGGACTTTCGTAACGACGGTTTATCTGCCTAAAATCACACGCCACGCCACTTTTGAACGCCCTTCACCAGCTTCCAGTGGCTGTCCGCATTCAATTAAATGACTCACATTGGCATACCAAGCTGCCAAGCTGTGAACGGAAACGCCCCCCCCTCCCCCCATCTTCAGACAACACTCCAACCAGACCTCTCTGTTCAGCATCCTCATGCCAGCTGGCTGTCACATCTCTTCCTACAGCTGGTATCCACCCCTTTGCGGGCCAGGCTCTTCTCTGCCCTTGTCCCCCAATAGTGGAACAACACCCCACAATCATACAGGAAGGCAGGTTCACAGGCTGTTGTCCACAAATGTCTAAAAATGCACCTCTTCAGACTAAACTTCAACATTTCCGTTTTAAAAATAAAATCCCTCATTATCTGTAAACAACCACCAAGATTCACTCCAGTTAAAATATCTACCCTTCATAAAACTGTAAAAGACAAAGAAATCAAACTGCTACCAAGATGCCAGACCTGGGTCAAATAAGAAATTGCTTTGGATTCAATTACTTTTCTACACAGTACTGAGCTTGTCTGGTGTATTGGAGCATATAAAAAACTCCGCCTTCTGGTCTTCTTGGTTGGCTCAGTTGCACCAGGCAAGATCAGAAAGGTATTTGAATCGAAAACAATTATGTATTTGACCCAGGTCTGCAAGACGCATAATCCTGGTTCCTTCTCCCTGGCTCCCACTCAACACAATTTTTCCTCCACCACTAGGTTAGGTCATACCTTTATCCCTTTTGGAAAATAACTGCCTGTGCATTGCATGTCAACACACAATAAATGCACCCAACCATACAATAAATAAATAGCCCACAGAAATAAAATGTCAGATCCCCAGCCTATCACAACCAAATATAACCTCTCACAGAAGAACTGAATATTTTTAAAGAACTATCTTTTAGATATTAATCCACACAATATCTATAGGGCAATTATATTCATCCTTGAAATAGTGCCAGAATGTGGTGGTGTTTTTTTTGTTCTAAAAATGTATTTGAATTTGCTTCTTTGGAATTTCAACCTTGAAAAAAATATGAAGAGCATTCATGCTGTGTAATGTAGGTAAATATGTAACTGTATATATTTCACAGTAGGCAGTACCCATCCACCGAATCGGTTAGCGAGGCTGAAATGGTGGACACACAGTCAGTTTTATTTTATACCAGAATATGGGGCAAATCAGTTCACTTGACCCCTGTGCCTTAACAGCCCGCCCTCATTATTAAAGGGATAGGCTCCGCAATAAGCTGGCCATAGGCCAGAAGAAAAATGCAGGGCACAGGCAGAAAACCGTGTCCTTCAGATAGCAGGGCTGAAGGTCACGTGCCGCATTAGCCTACATGCAAACAGCTGTAAAAAGCCAGCGCATCCATGACTACCCTCTGTCTAAACAGCTAGTGTCCACCAGGCCTAGTGCTGTTCGGCTCACTGCGCCCACCTCTCTGACGATTCAAAGAGTGGAGTGATCCTTTTTATCTGCTGGAAGAGAGATCCCCCCACCACAAACACGGTTTCTCCCACACACACCCCCCCGCCCACTCGCTCTCCTCCCCAAAGCGCTTTCACTCCAGCATCCGCTGCTACACACTCCCAACGCCTTTGAACGGGCAGCTAATGACCAAGCTACAAAACAACGCCAGTGATTTTCAGATTTCCCCAAAATGGGTCCAGGCACTGAACACATGGTCATAAAACAGCAAATACCATGCACAGACGCTCTATGGAGAATTCCTACAACAAAAACAACAACCAAAAAAAAGCTCTTGGGAGTAGGTCTGAGATGTGCTGGGAGGGAGCCTGAGGTATGATGTGCAGGAATCTATATATGGGCCTTGGTACAGGGCTGTTAATCCCTGAAGAAAAGCAATTAATCTTACACACCCAGGCTATCCACGCCCTCCCCCTCTTTCTTACTCATCACTGTGGGGCATGCTGGGAAATGGTGGAATTAGCTCTACTGCATTAGTGTGTGACATGTGATCAAGTCCCTTGGTGAGATGTTGTGAAAGGAGACAATTGGCTGGGGATGCACCAAGTTCGTTACCCACTGTGAGTGACAGCAGCAGGAATTTCCTTGCTGGCAGTTGAGCTGAAGGGGCCTCTACAGGCCAGCTTTCAGTGTATGAACACGAGGAGCTGCACCAATCTCTACAGACCACATTGCTGTTGCTACCACTGCTCAGCTGAACCACACAAATTCAACATCAAAATCTGAGCAAGAGACAGGTTTGCCAAACTGGCACATTTACAGAAATGTTTCAGTGTGCACTCTCCCTGTAAAAACCATTTCAGTTCCAGCCGTGGCAGATGCTTGGCAGAAGGGGAGAGATCCACAGGTCCATCACTAATATGTCACACTTTAGGAAAGAATACTTCTGCAAAGGATGTGGTCCTGTTTCCTCACAACAAAGGAAAGTTTGGGCGCTCTTAACTTCTACTTCTAGCTCCTTGAAGGAACATTTAACAGGTTGGAATATCCTTAAAGATGGCGGACCTCAATCAATTTCCGGGTCAGGAGCAAGTAAATGATAAAAATGGAGAAAAACAAGCGATTGGAATGAGCTCATGGGTCAAAGCTTAGACTTACTAAAATCAATGGCTTGGAACATAATTAAGTAGTGGTCAGCTCAGTTATCACAAAGGGCCCAGCCAGGACAGTTGATGACATTCAATTCTCACATGCATGGAAGAAAAAACTAAAAATAACCCCGAGCACATGTGCAACAGATCAGAAACGATCTTCAACATGCAGGCGTGGATGTGTCAGTGACCACTGTCTGCAGAAGACTTCACAAACGGAAATACAGAGGCTGCACTGCAAGATGCCAAATCAGGAAAAAATATTTTTGTCCCAGCATTAAAGAGCATACAGTATAAAAAAAGTTATCCGTGTGGTCAGCACATTTACATGTTCAGTGCAGTCTGAGAGAATTTGGACAATGGTTCAATTTCTGTTCATTGGGCTCTGTGTTCCAGCACATTGGATTTGAAATGAAACAATGAACATGAGGCTAAAGTACAGACATTTGAGAGTATTTATATCCATATTGCGTGATCAGTGTAGGAATCTCCTTTAATACATAGTCCCCCATTTAAGGGGACCAAAAGTAATTGGACAGTTGGCTTCTCAGCTGTTTTTGATTAATCAGGTGTATTCAATTGCTTGCTTAGTGAAGGTATAAGAAAGCTTCCAGTATCTAGACTAGATTCTGGGCTTTTGATTGCCTATGGAGTCTGTTATTGGTCTTTGTCAACATGAGGGCCAGAGTTGTGCTAATGACAGTCAAGGAACATATTAATCATTTAATTTCAAATCCGACGTGCTGGAGTACAGAGCAGAACGGAAAATGTACCACTGTCCAAATACTTACGGATTGCACTGTATGCTTCAGGCCCACCCTCAACACCCGCTCCAGTCAGCAGCAGGATGAAGCCCAACATGGAGACGGGCACAATACCATGCGGGTGCTGACCTCACTATTGCTACGACAGGCCCCACAACGGAGCTGCGTACTGGAGTCACAACTGTACTGCAAGCCAATAGTACTGACAGGAATTTGCTCTGCTTTTGTGTCATAGGAAATGTGTCTGCTATTGCTATCGGCCTGCAAAGCAGGGACACCACCCTGTGGATCGGGCAGGATGTGCATCATAAAGATCGGAGTGGGGTCATCACGCAGAGAGCATGAAATCTCAGTTTCATCTGGTACACATTCAAATTAAGACAAGTTTAGGAATATTTTGGTTTGCATGTTGTCCTTTGTGCTTATCTTCGTTGAAGTACCACAGAATATTTTCTTGTAGAAATGAGAGGAAAGAACTAGTGAAGAAGAAGAAGTACTTAAAACTCCTTCAGGCTACTTAAACTGCATTTATTTCTAAACAAAAATGTAAGAAAATGCTTGTTTTTGTGAAGATGAAGGTAAGTGGGGAAATTAAAGCAATGATTACTCTCCATCTGGGTTGAAACCATCAATGTCACCGAGATGAAAGTAGTTTAATATGTTCACTCACGCATGAAGGGTAATATTTCTGCTTGAAACAAAAAACTGTAAACTGGAATTGTAATTCGATGCATTTAAATTCCTCAAGAACATCTGGGCATTGAACTTCAAACCATTTCTGACTGAACTGAACTGAACTGACTGAATTAAAATGGAATTAAGCACAATTCTCGGTACAGCAGAACATTTAATAAATGTAAAATGTGTTCCTTTGATTTTTATCTACCTTTCCTGAAACAGAAAGAAAGAAAACTGGCAGGTGTCTGCATTTTCCCTCCAGCCCATCATTTCACATCCAGGAAATTTGATCTCTGATCAGGATTCAGTGGTCACTGCTGCTAATGGATGAGGATGTGAATGAGCAGGGAAATGCTAAACCCTGGCATTGGACACCTGATCCTGGCAGAAGAGAGATTGTCCTGGTACTGAAGCTACAGAGAACACAGAAATGGCCTCTGCTGCATTGGAAGGGGATTCAGATGCACTCAGCATGCATCCGTTTCACAGTAGATGGCGGTATGCTGTTGCTAAAATTACATCAAATGTGATTAATAGAAACTCTGGAGAAGTAACATATCCTCCCAACACATGTCAATTCATTTTTGTACCCTGTAAGGGACACAAGTCTCGGGTTAATCTCAATAACCATACTATGCCATACCCTACACAAGGGATATTTAATTTTATTATATATATATATATAATATATAATTAAATTAAATATCCACAAAACAATAAACATATATATATATACTAAAGTCTAGGGTGCCTAAGACTTCCGCACAGTACTGTGTGCGTGTGTGTGTATATATATGTGTATACACACACAGTACAGTACAGTACTATATATATATATACACACACACACACAGTACTGTGCAGAAACTAAGTCTACTGTGCTTCACTTAATTTGATCAATTACATTTTTTATTGAACTTTCAATATTAAGAATCTTTCTCAGTGTGATTTGTATATATAAAAAATTTTAATTGATCAAATTAAGTCAATCATGAGGCTCCCACTTTGGCTGTTCGACAAATGTGTTTCAGTTCATTCATAATTTTTTACTTTGGCTGGAACAAAAACCAGAATACACGAGGGGTCCCCAGAACTGAGGTTGGGAACCACTGCTCTAGATGAAGTGGAAGATTCTGTATAGGTGGGTAGGTACAGTAGTGTGTGTCCAACACAGCATGAAAGACAATTCCAAGATCATGGCCCCCAGAAGTGCACACTCCTCATTGTGTTGAAGTGGTCACATTTCCAGATATCCAAAGCATATGAGTTTTGGTATATACGGCCCATGAAGAAAACGGGTAAAAGACCACCTACTGAATCATTATTATAAAGATGGCAAATGTCATTTTAAGCCATACCTTGATAAAACCAGAATTTTCCACCAATCAAGAGCTACACTTCTGAGCCAAGACTCGCTGTCTTAACTGGCTTCTTTCCATCCGTTCATTTGCAGGACCCCTACAATTCATCACAAGAGTTTAGCCACGTACATCAGACCATGGACAGTGTCCAGCTTGCATTCACGGCATATTCCTAGAGTCCCATGCAACGGCCACATCGCAGGGACAGGGAATCGATAAAGCGAGAGTCATTACAGTCTTAATCTTGCATCCTTTATTGCAAAACAAATTAACTGGATTCACGTCTCATGAAACAGTGCTTGGTCAGAGGCTTGTTGGTAAGGTGCCTGGAATTCCATTAAATTCTCGTTTTACGGGACTGCTGTGCTGTGCCACAGGGAGCAGAGATGCCTCCCCTCTCTGAGGAGTCCACACGGACACCATGCCCATTCACTGCAGCTTTTCCTGATGATGCTAACCTTGCAAAAGCTACGTGGCTAACACAAGCCCACATGTGCAGGGCCTACTGTGCTAAAAGAAGCACACATGAACAGGGCCTTCTGTGGAAACAGAAACACACATATACAGGGCCTACTGTGCTAACAGAAACACACATATACAGGGCCTACTGTGCTTCCAGTTAGTTCAAGTGGCTACCTGTAGCACAAATCATTTGCAAGAAATCTGAAAATATGTATTGAAAAATGAAAATGAGTACATCGAGTTGGCTACGTTGCCAAGTATAAATAAAATGCAATGATAATCTTGCAAAGCTTGAACAATTCACACTAAAGCTGGAGAATGAACCTACATCAGCTGTGATCATGTCCTCCGCATGCATGACAGGCGAACACAGGATACACATACTCACACAAAGCCATTTTTGTCATATGAGCAAGCTGGGAAGGATACGCAATGCTTTAAATAACATGCTCAGATATGGGTACTAATGTAATACCTCCAACAGCAGCATAATCCATATATGCAAAAATACATAGTGCTAATTACAATCATAGCACCCAGTCAGTGCAAATGTATTTATCAGTCAGAATAAGCATGCTGCAGCAGATATGGCAGTACTATAATATGCAGGAGCCCAGACACCTCATCACCACAAATAAAAAAATGAAGAGAAAGCATCAACCATGGATGCGGCTATGACGCATGCTGAGCTTCATATACGAACGCATTTCCACAAAACACCCATAATCCATTTCTTCTTAAGTCTGCGCTTAAACGTGAACAGCCAAGTTAAATATGTGCACATTTGAAATTCTACGACTACCGTTATCTGAATGTTCTCGCGCAGTGTTTTTTTTTTTTTTTTGCACATTGCATTCATTGTATTCATGTAATACAAGAAAAACGAAATGTGGTATCCAGTCTACAGGAATATTTGCTTATGAACCTTATTATTACAAGCACTTCAAACCCCACCCCCATGGGGTCATACAACCCTACTGCAGTAGGCTACTGCTTAGCCTCAACAAAGTAAATTAAGGGGGTGTTACCAAACCTGGGACAAATTGCTTTGTGTGATTTGTTTTAAACAGATTTGAATATCAGATTGAATATGAATATAAATATTGTGTGATTAATAGTGGAAAATTAAAGCATACATTTTCTCAAGTTGGGCAAATTTATTTTAACATTTCAATTACCAGGAAGATGTGGTACTCGTATATAAAATTGAAATTACATTTGGGCAATAAATTAGTGTTACAAATTAGTGCTCTCAAAATTTCACCATAAAAAGTAGATGAAACCGGAATACCCAGAAGCATCTCACCTCTCAATTTCTTCCACCACATTAAAATGTTGAATCTACAAGACTGTTACGCAAAGCTAATTCACAAACCGACACCGTCAGGGACCGTGCTTCCCTATCGTTGAAATTTGCGCTCAACTAAATTATATTTAAGCCATCTGTACGGTAACAGGATTATAAATGTCTTTTTCAATGACTGGCTGCACCAAGGTATATTTTCATTAGGGATTACTCAAGCGAGCGTGAAGCGCTCAGTAAGCCTTGACATGAAGGCAGCCCAAGGCTCTTCACTGACAGCAGCCCACAACTACCAAAGAGGACTACTCTATGGAAAGGGCTGCAAAATTGTGTTTTCTTGTAGTGCACCATGAGGCAAAAATGTCACAAATGCCGCAGAAGTACTCAAACTGCTGTTACCTGAAACGATACAGTACATATAGCCAATCCACCAGGTCAGGGCACAGATAAAAATAAACAAATGGTAAAAGCCAGACTGGTGTACACATCTGAAAAAGTGCAGGTGTTAAGAATGGTGACCCATAACATTTGCAGTTGTGCGTTTTACACCATTTGAATGTTTCGGAAAACACTTAAAAAGAGAGCTTTAAAATACAGCCTGCATTTATTTAAAATATGACCTGCACCAAACTGGATGATTTGAATGAAGTCACGCTCTATTGTTTAATTTTTTACGATAGGCTAATGCATTTGATTTGTTTTCAGGATGCATCATCTTTGTATTGTAGCAATTCCAAACTCTGGAACATCAAATAAAGTTACTGCACACTTCAGACAGCCTCTGAAGTTGTCTCCAATGCAAGACACAATGTAGCATTTCTCCACAAACCAATCCTTCATTTAGGCAAAACAACACACTTGTATTGCAAACTATTATAGGGATAAGTGTGATAAGTGTGATTTAAAGAGAGTGCCATTGAGTGCCACAGTATAAGCAGCATGTGTTATATAAGTCCATACAATATAATGCACAGAACATGTCTACAAACATATTTTTGGGTGAATCAGATGAAACGGTCCTCCCCAGTCACACAGAAAATGGATATCACCAGATCGCAACACTAGGTACACATACAGTACAGTTCATATGAACAACAATTTACTCAAGAAAAAAAAAATCCACATTTAAATATCATCTCATCTTCCACCTCATACTGAGAAGATGTGAGAGAATCCTGAAGTATAACTGAAATTTCTATGCTTTTTCAGACAGGGAATGGTTGTAGTATTCAGGGGGCCCTCCGTCAACCAATTGAGAGGGTATTCCTATTATCCAATAAACCAGTCTCAAAACACAGGGGCAGAATTGGGGGGTGTTCTCTGTAACTGCCTGCCCTCACTGCATGGCCCGCCTTTAGTGACTTCCGCCACTTGCTTTTACTTGGCCACCATACATTTCAAACTACTGGCAACTGTCTGCAATGTAGAATTTTAATTAGCATATTAGCCATTATCAGCAAGTCCACGAATAAACCAGAGCAGAAATACCAATTTTTAGCATGTTACCATGGATTACTACTCCAGGAGACTAACAAAAAAAAGCACAGAAAGTGGAATAGAGCCATTCTGTTTAAAATGGTTCTCTCGTTTAAATTATAACAAACGCATGTTATGACGTTTTGCATCTTCCGACAAATTACTCAATACTTAGAATATATCTATTTTTACAATTTTTTACTTTGGAATAAATACGACAAAAACACAGTAACATGTAAACAAATTTGCCCATAATTACAATAAAATAACAGTTACTGCTGAGCCAGCATATAAAAATAAATAAATAAAAAAAACCTTCCCGTTTTACACCGACCAGGGTTCATAATTTGTTTGGGAGTGTAATAGGCTTACCTTTGTACTAACAATGCACAGACAGTCCATCTTTTCGAGCAAGGCAACACCCTGTGATTCTCAGCATCTCATTTTATAGGTTTCCCATATGCTTAGAAAAGCAAAGCTGCCCAACAAAAATGTGCTGAACCAGTATCTGACAGTCCGCGATTTAGTGATGGTCCTTCTGCAATAAACTCGAAAGGTGAAAAAGTCCACATCTTATACTTTCTCCGTTTGTGGGAACTATTGTAAGAATGGCAGGGATATCTCGTGAATTACAGATTTCCCTATGATTGTAACACGCAGCTTGGGCGGTTACACGCTCAGATCCAGTCGCTCAGAACCATGCCAGTTCTGATGTTCAGTGACACGTGCAGCTGTGTTTATGCGGATTCATTAACCCTCTAGGCACTGGCTAGCTGCAGAAAATCTGTTTTCACTTTGGTTTACTATCAGTCGCGAAAATTCTGGATCAAGAAAAGCAATTTGTCTCATTCACCTTTGAGAGTAGGCTACTCAAAATAATGTCAGTTTGCATCTGTGCAGTTGCAAGCTTAAACTATTGCGCTGTTCAATGTTTGCAATTCCCCTGCAACGCAACCTACATTTCCCCTCTGAAATTGGCGGCATTTTCGATATCGGAGGCCTGAGAAACATACCAAACCCGTATTGGTCTAGGTATTTGACATGAACGACACTCGGGAGAACTCCGTTGAGTCTGTGCGGCACTTAGTTCAATGTATGCTTCCAAGCAGAAAAAGAGAAAAAATGTAAACGTCTAAATTGCTACACGCATGTTAACGCCATCATTTTCAACATTATAGGAACAAAGTAGACAAATTAGGTATTTTCTACATGCATTTCATTTAACAATTAGGCTACCTATTTATATTTGTGCACACTTTTAATTTCTTGGATTTGACAGTATTTGAAAACCGAAAGCTGAAGTTCATGCGAGTTGGAGAAGGAAGAAAGGCATAGCAAAATAATGGAATATTAAATATAATTGGTTGGTTTTGCTTAAAGTCAGAATAAAAATTTTGAATAGTTAAATTCTAAGGAATCAAAGAATTCGAATTCTGATTTTTTGTTTCACCCTGAAAGCTCAGTGCTGCAAAATGTTATATGGGTATTTTAAGTACATTGTTTACAACGTCACCAGATGATACTTTTCCTTTGAATTCAGTTCTCCACCAACAGCTCAGTTTTATTAAATAGGTAGCTTTCTCCCTATTTTTAAAATGACACCAATAATTTCACATAACAGAATAATTTACAAAAAACATGTAATTTATTTATATTGGAAATTTGAATCGTCAGATAAAAGTATTGGATTGTGCATTTTGGTATGTGTATTAATTCCTCCTGGCAACCACCATAATTTCTAATGTAACATGGCAAGCATAGATACTGAAAGTGCCTCAATAAAAATATTAAGCAGCATGAGACATGTGGCGTAGTCTGTAGGGTGGCCTGCTGTGAGCTATACGATTCCCCCACAAAGAGAATAAATAGCATTTCCATGTCAAATGGTCACATTTTTTGAACACCAAAATCCAAATGTTCATTTTTTGAGAACAAAAATTTAATAATACATTTATTAATTCTACTTTTCTTGAACTTTAAATGTTGACGAGCCTTACAGTGACCATCTTATAACAAAATATATGTTAACTTTAATAATAGCAGTAGTTCATAAGCCACACTTAATCTTTGGGTGATACTTCAGACCATATGTTTTTATGGTCTATGGAGAAACATGAATTTGCCAACATTGAGTAATTTTTACTACAATGCAAAGATAACCTATTAGATTGCCTCCACATGGTAAAGCAAACCCTCAAGCAAATTTATTCTCAATTCCTTTCATGGAACCTATGGTCCCGTAAAATGCCAGAGAAGAGAAATAGTTTAAGTCGAATAGGTCATACAGGTGTTCAATGATCCCTGACTTCATTAAGGAATAGATCTGCATAATTAACTACTTTCATATGAAACAAAAATCAAGAAGTTCAGGGACCTGTAAAACTGCATGCATGAGAAAGCAGCCTGAATAATGGAATGGAGGTTTTTATAGCTGGAAGCCTAATGTTTTTACCAGTATTCTTTGACAATACCCTTCATTGCGACTTCTCTTACTTGGATAATGAATAATACCATGGCATTACTTCACTATGAAGATCCAAAGCATAGAAAACCCCAAAAAATATAATTTCCTGTTGATAAGCTGCATCAAAGTGGTTGGAACACATGATCCAATAGGGCTGGCAGGCTATTGTTTCCATAGGTTTTTCCTTTTCCTTGTAGTATCCCTCCTAAAACTCTGTAGATAGACATACAACTGTTTTCTCAGAGGTCAGCATTTGGCAGGCATTTCAAACTATATTTGCAAAACTATTTGGAATAAACATTTCAAATTAAAACAATTCTACTAATGAACAATAATGGTTAATTCAGTGCCATTAATTAGAGGAGTTTTCTGAAGACATATCAATGCACACAAATTAAGATTTACTTCCAAGATGCAATAACCCTGTGTAACAAGCCACATTCAGCCATTCAGACAGCACCTTTCACACTCCAAGTAAAGAAAAGAAAAAGAAAAAACATCAAAGTCCAGTTAACTTGATCACTTTCTAATTAAAACATAGAAACAGAAATGCCATTTTACATACACAGAATGAAAAGGCACTTCTTTCTGGTAAATATTACAATATTGTAGTAACACCAGTGTGTGCTATTGAATAGCACAGCCAAGAGTACGAGTTCATGCTGTGTTGTAACTATATCACGAGGTGGAAAATTGTCAAATGTCCAAAACGGTGTTCATTTCAAGCAATGGGACCCGCAGTTACCCCGTGTTCATTACCACTTTCCCATTAACACCGGTGTAACTTCCTGGATTGACTCTTTTTTCACATTCTCAGATTCTTCTAATGTATGCAAATTGGCTGTTGTGAGGAATACAATAAAATTAATTCACTCAACATTCTGTTTTGATCTTAAAGCATAATCATACTGAAATGTTGCAGTATTGCTAATTCAAAACACATAGGGAAAAGAGCCCTGTGAAACAGCCATAGGATGCCTCTCCACTCACCATACAGTGATTAGCAACAAACAGTGCTGACAGCCAAATGGAAAAAAGGATATGAAAACTGGTTTAAAAATGGCTTCATTTACGATTCAAACACTCCCCATATATAATTTATGACTACACTCAAAAGTTGGCACTGTTCCCTTTATGAAGTTTAGAAATGTAACAATATTTCCAGAGCATGTACAGCAATAAGGTGAATGTTGCCTTTAACACCAATTTACAGAGGAGACAGTGGACCGAGCAAACAAGGAAAAGCTAATAGGCATTGAGCTATTCACAGAAAGAAAAAAGAATTCAGAGTACATTTCAGCACCAAAATGATGAGTTTTTATGAAAATGGAACTCAAGAGAGCATACCTGATTCAAAAAATGATGGCAAATAACCACATTTTTAAGAAGTCTTGAAACAGCTTAATTAAAAGCCATGCAATCTGTGAATCACTAACATATTAGTTGTGCATGAGTGAATCATAGTTTGTCAATACAAGCATACTAGAATAACTAACACTGAATACAGTGCTTGCTCAACTTCAAAAACAAGTGTAAGCAAAAACTAGTCTTTTGCATTATGTTTGGAGATAGACTTCTTTTTAGTTTAAAAATAACAGCTTAGATGTGATACAAGGCAACAATTTTAATGCAAACGTATGCAGCGGAGTATACAATATGAAATCTGATATGGCACTTCCCCAAAAAATATCTCACAAAGGCTGATCTAATGGCCTAAACATCATATTTCACAGCAAGACTTATTAGTGAGCTTGCTAAATATGTGGGTGTGATAGGGCGGTTATTTGATTTGCTTCAATGCCCTAGGGAAACAGTCATTAATATGACACAGATGCCATTGCCAGCTATTGCACAACAAGCAGCGCCCTGTGCTAGATGTTTATTCTTCGTGGACCCCTCAGAATAAAGCTCTGAGGTATATACAGGTGGAGCTCACAAATAAATTGTAGTTTCTTTTCTGCGCCTGATCTTTCTTAATTAGCATTATTAGCTTCTATCCAGATTAAAATAAAATGTACAGCATTACATTTAAGCATTCATTTGGAAAGCAGTATGGTAATTACGGAGGAGAAAAGGCACTTGTGTCGTGCTGCTGTACATTTCAGACGTGGAACAGATGTTCTGCGAGCCTCCATTTTGTACCCGCTGTGATGCAGTCTTGTTACAGCTGCTGGAGAGTCAGAGGGTGAGCATGGACACCCCGCAGTTTGTGCTGAGCCCCCATGACTTCACTTTGATAAGCAAGTGCCATGATCATAGCAGCGCAGATTCATCCTTTCCATTATGCATAGTCTATACTCAGTATCCTGTCCAAGCACCTGATCAATTAAGGATGCTGAAACTGTATAGGTTCTTTCATTTATTTTTTTACCCCTTAAAATAAGGGTCCACATACTTCACCGGTCAGTCTACAAACATCAACTAGTTGAAGTTCTGGGATATGAATATGGGACATTATTTTTCTTGGCCTACATAGCAATTTGTGTACCAATAGACCCCATCTTGGACTCAGCGCAAGGCGGCGGCAACTTACTTTGCGACTTATTTTGCATTTGAATTATCAGCTGTGAAAACTAGAAACTGAAAGAAAAACTAGAAAATCTAACCACGCCCTAAATGTATATAGACTTGGCCTCTATTTTCATAGTCCTAACGCATTGTGGCTTAAGATTGTAGGTCGTGGGACTACTGGATGGCTTGTCCTGTTAAGGCAATGTTCAAGAGTGTGGATGAGCTCCACCATCTGGTAACAGATCCAGACCGTATCAAGACTGACTGGGTGGTAGCAGCACATGCATAACTGGCTCTAACCTTTCCCAGGGAGGGAGGACGGTCATGATTATGTCTCATCAAGGCAGAGCAGAGCATTCACTGCCTTTAAGCGTTGGTCCAAAACTCACCCCTTTAGTCAATGCCTCTTTAGCTGAGCGGTTGCCCTGTCACTGCATGCAAATGCTCAGGTTTGTTGTTCTTTTCCACCTGATATTTTCTTTCCATTGGAGAGTTTTTCCTCACCGTTTTTCTTTCCAATGGGACATGGGGGGGTGGGGGGTGGGGGGGGGTTCAGGTTTCCGGTTTTTCACCATAAAGCATCTGTGAGAGTGTCTCTGTAAAAAGCGCTAAACCAATAAAACTGAATCGAATCGAATTGAATACTTTCAGAGAAAGCAAAGAATCCACAAAAGAGGTTGCAATAAGCACTGCAGCACAAGTACGATCGGACATTCCAGATTTGGGAGAGAAAAGGGGGTAAAAGCATGTATTGCACAATAGTGTACATCATCTTTCCATAGACATTATAATACTTAATTTAACAGCTCAAGGTAGGGGTAGGAACATGTGATTGAAACCGTTGTAAAGCACCTTACATGGGCCCTCCCTCCCCATCATCTCAGCATGTCAAGACTGCATAGCAGCAGACAGTAAGAGACGGGAGATGGAGCAGCCAGTGCAAACATCACGTGACCCACAGAGTGTGGCACAAACTACACCGATAAATATTTTATGTGTCCAAGGTTCTGTGACTAACATTCCACTTCAAAGGGAATCCTTCTGCCCCTGCCGCCTGTGTATCTTGCAGAAGAAATGTAAACAAATGCTACAAGACATTCTGTGTCAGCATTTTCAGACCAGCAGAACCAAAAAAAAAAAAAAAAAAAAGGATGTTTTTGTTTTTCCTAGGATTCAGGTAGTTCAAGCTATGCGTGCAGAGAATCCTCAAAATCGGAATCCTGCCAGTTCAGTCGGTTACAACATGTCCCTGAAAACCAGGAGAAACCTACTGTCTCAGATGAGTAACTTATCAAGAGCCGAAGCAGTGGTGCATGAGGTCTTGAGAGCTTGGCAGCCTGGCGTGTTTGCAGGCCACTGCAAGTGCTCTATACTGTAGGTGAACACTGCAATAACAGCTACACAAAGGACTTGTTTTAGCCAAAGTCCTAAAGGGACTTTTGGGACAAGGCCTACATGCACAACTGCTCCACAACATCAACCACCACCAACCCTTTAAAAAGCTCAAGCCTCCAATAACATCCACCACCCCGTCAGAGAAGCACAACTGCAGTCTACATGTTTGCTGGCTTCCGCTCCTAAGGAACTACTTGGACAATCAGGGGGCTACTGGGTAGTGCAGTCCGTAAGAGTGCATGAATATTTTAGCGGCCTGCACATAAATTGGTTTGCCCCATGACCGTACCATCCTCATGTGAACAATATTTGAAGTGAGTGCTGACCAGCTAGACGGGAGATGTGCAACCCTGAGCAGAAACTAGCATCTGCAGATGAATGGACCCATTCGTGACACGTGATCCAGCTTTGACGGAGTCCAACCGAGGGGGCGGGCCCGGAGGTGGAACCCGCAATGGCACACCAATGACGCGGAGGAAGATGACATCACCAAGGCATGCGACAATGGAAGATGCCCAGCTGACTTACTTAGCGCAGTACTTACTTGCCCGTCCAAGGTAGATAATGATTGCTTTCCTAGCACATGTAGTATTTCGTTTAGTAGGGGAGACTCCTGAAGAGGCAGTGTAATAAAAGAGGGAAGAAAAACAGACATTCAATTCTGAGGGATTAGCACATTCCATACCCACACTCATCATTCACCCCTGCTCATTCACAAACAATTCCATATGAAATTCATAATCATGATTCTATCATTAACTGGTAAAAATATCCCCAGCTCTGTGGGATGATGGTGAATACTGCATTGCAGGGTTAAAACTGAACAATTATGAATACGGACTTCATCAACCAAAAACACTTCAAAGGTGAATTTAATGGTTAAAAGAGGCAAAACAGGGATTTTCAAACATGAACATATTGAACGAATCACTTACTTGACGCACTCAATGACATGATTGCGAGAGAGCTGACACAGAACTAAGAATCCTTCTCCTACTAACGAGTGCCGTGTTAAAATCTCATGCATGGTTCCCCAGCGTAAATGTACTTCTGGCCTTTATTCAGAACATTCTTCAGCAGATTAATCGAGGTCCAAAAAAGGGTGGTGGGGGGCAAACAGACAACAACAGCGCCAGTTCCCAAGAGTGAGAGTTGCTCAGAGATGGAATATAGTGCGGCATTCAAACGACCCCTGGGAAAGCACTGGTACTTTACTGCAGACAGGTGTACTTTCAAATGAATGGGTATGTGTGCACTTGTGAAGAAAGCAAATAAGGGGAAAGTCCAAGAGTGCTTTGCATCCCTCCACTAGAGCACAGGGAAGAGGTGACACAGGGCGCCATAAACCTACAGTGGGAGGGTGTGACCCTGCGATATAGAGTCGAATAGAGTTTATTCTCATCTAAATAGTTCCCCCTCTCACTTGTGAACCTGTCACCAGTCGCTCTTCACCTAAAAATGACCAAAGACTGAGATGGCCAGTCCACTGAAATAAAGAATAATAAAATAAGTGATTTCATGATATCAGCTTGAATAATCGGCTGAAAAACACAGGTTGTATAAAAGGAGCACAGGCACCAAAATGTTTTCAGGACAGTCACACATGAATCAGTAAATGTACTTATCCACTGAGAGGAAAATGAAATATTAACCAATTTTTTTGCCAAAAATAAAAGTGTGCTATGTAATTCCAAGAACGTACGGCACAGTCTGTTTTACATTACTCCCTTACATTTCATGATTGTACCAATCAGTGCCATCTCACAGTGATGTTGCAGCCATTCTCAGTATCTGTAGATTTCCCCAGAAACAAGAAAAACATATTTTCCGTGCAGCAATGAGGGTGGTGTGCGACACTTCTATCTATAGATAGAAGCAAGCTTTTAATAATGAGCTTGGAAGACCCAGTAGTTTGATTTCCAGACTGCTTTGGGGAATGACAAAGCCAGTAAAGTGTGGTACATTATGTTATTCTTTATGATAACCAGATAAGGAGAGCCATAAAAGCCATGAAAAAAAAATCTATCTCCAAAAGTCTTCCACTACTAATTAAATGAGATGGTTAATCACTCGTCCACATTGTGCACGGTTCATTGGAAGCCTAAGGGTGGAACAAATAAGAAAAATCATAAGCTCCAGTAATATCAATGTTTGTCAATAACTTTGATATTACTGCTGTTCACCCTACTGATAAAATGAAGAGCATGTTTTCAGAAAGGCCGAATTTTCCTCGAGCCATTGCAGCCACTGTTTCTGATACACCGTTGAAATAAGCAGTATTGCAGTGAAATTACATTCTGTCAGCAATATGCTTAAATCTCCCAACAAGTCGGCAGAATAATTCAATTTTTCCATTTACAGCAGAACTGCATTTCATAAATGCGTTCTATAAGCTGGCGACAATTCAAGTCAGCAGTTTTGGTTTAAGAATGAGGGAGAGATGAGGGAAACGTAACCGGGTTTTATCATGTTTCATCAAATAATTCATTTCCGTTCTAGAAGTGAAAGCGCAAGTGTGGCCTTGCTGCCATGTTCCTGCGTGGCCATGAGCGCCATGCTTCTCACAAATGGGTCTGGCTGTCGACAAAGAATTAATCCTGTGCAATGCTACAACAAATCACGCTGTTAATCTGTTCCAACTCTGCAATGGTGAGCACTTACACACAGATTACCTTGGGGAAGATAGAATGACGTTTTCTCAATGGAATACACAGGCAGAAATTATGTAATAGTCTTACGATCCCAAGCGAGTAAATAGCATTCAGGGGGGGAAATAATTCCTCTGTTTATAATTGGAAATTATGTGGCAAATTATTCTCTAAATGGCATTCTTAACCAAAAAGGCATAACGCGTTAAACCAGGAGCAAACAAATTATAACAGAGCTCCTTTTTCTTTTACTAGACTGATTTCTGTATTTCAAAATATATTTACCCCTGCCCCCCAATTTCCTCTTGAATCTGGACTGTCCAAATTCACTGCTGCAATGCGCTTCATCTAGCAGCACAATCCAACAAAAACATCATTTGAATGGTTGCATGGTTGCTGCACTGGACTGACCAACTGCTACAGCTGGCACAGGCAAATTCCAGGCACCTGATTGGCATGAGTCTAGGAACATTGCATCTACATAAAATATGCAAACAAAACTATGAAAAGCAGTAAACTGTACATTATGCTGATGCAAGTACAACATGCAAGTGTGGACATTAAAGAAAAATAACAACAGAAGTCAGTCATGCCATTCCAGTCTATAGTGTAACTTGACTAATTTGCAAACCATAATGCCTCGTACACAATTAATTAGTCAAATGAACGTTTGAATTTCTAGACGCAATCCCACTGAAAAACTGTACGTAGCAGTGCCATGTATCTTGAAATATAGCTTTGACGAGATGTAAATTATTACTTATTACGTTTAGCGTTTCAATTGTGACTCCTTGCCATCACAACCAAAGTTTGCATGATGCAGCTTGGCTACAAATGGCAAACTTAGTAAAAATGCAGTTTTAAGAATTTCGAGCAAGCAACAACCAGGAAGTTGGGGTAGCAAGCAAGCGCTCGCTTGTCGATAGTAAGCTCTAGCATGTTCTAAAACTAAAGACATTGGTCTGATTTAAAGCAAGCTAGCCTGTGACTTGTACTCTCTAACCTGCCCTCTCGCAAGGTTAGTAAATACTTATGAAGTATGGCAGGAATGATGCTGCCGACAGATTATTATCAATAATAAACATGAAGGGAGAACATTTTCATCTAAAATAAATGTCATATTTGAATCATCAATATCATTTTCAAGAAAAAGGCACATCATTCAATATGTTTGTTAAGCATGTTTCCAATGTAGTTGATCCTTTCGTGGAAAGCAAGCCCACAGAGCAAACCAGGCATATTTTCATCTTCTTTAATGGTTTTACTAAATCCTGTGAAAATGGATTGTGACTGGTCCGTTACCAACACAACGTTTGGATTTTCTCGTTGTTAACCGAGCCATCATCCCCCAGTGGGCGTTGAGATTTCATTCCATTACAGAGGTCCTACATTTACTGGAATGACTTCCAGTGGAGCTAACGAAACAGGTATCCATCAATTGTGTATGAGGCATTATGCATTTCACAGCCTTTTCAATGCAGGCATAAAATTGATAAGGGCTCCTGCTTTTTTTTTCTCCCTTATATTTAGTCTCTGACAAAAGCATTCTGTTAAACAAACTTTGGTTTACACTAGTAAGTGGAGCAAACTAAGGTAGCCATGCTTAAAAAAAACAGGACAGATTCAATAAACAGACTCAATCCTAGTCAGTATGTGTTAAAAAATACGGCCAAAAATACTCTACCAAATAACAACGCCCTAACATGTACAAAGCTGGGCCAATTACACATTGCCTCATACGACTTCCATGCCAGAGTAGGCACTGGCATAGTCTAGGCTTGATCATGCACCGTTAAACAGATTGGTGACAGTGAAAGCGCAATAATTGTTGCCTGAATATAAACAGACATGCCGGACAAAAACATGTATCTCACCACCATACCATGACATATTTCTGGTACACAAATATAGTGTGGAACATTTCCAAAATTGATAGGTAATGTCCTTCCAAAGGGGCTATGTATATAAAGCAATGTGCTTCTCTTTACTAGAACAACAGCTGGTGACGCCTCCGTTATTCTTAGACAGCATCATTAAAAAAAGGGTTCCGTCAGAGTGGGATGTGGCTGGCAAACCTGAAGATCAGCCTATGATGGGACATGGCTCTTTGTGGGGAGGGACGAATCTGAGTAGCGGGGACCATGCCTCATTGCACAGCAACGCCCCCCTCTGGCCGATGTCGGCCTGCACAAGCTGCAAATTAATTGTCCTTGTACCAATCTTAACGCGCAAACCAACAGTAAGAAGAAGCAGTGGCCATGTGTCCGAAAACAGCGCCCCCTTTATTGCGCTCTCCCAAACTGACAGAGAAGATTCCAGCGTTGGCAAAGTGGCCGTTCCATATTAGGAGAAAATAGGGTTAAAATAAGAAAAGCAGACACACTGCCGAGAAGCAGTTATCCACTACAACAAACCGACGCCTTCTTACCTCTACACTGGTACTAAGGCTGGGCAGGGTTTGCGAAGTCACAGTTGTGGTCGGGAGGCTGGACAGATCCCACAAGTTGACTGGGGGCAAGGGTTCGGGCAGCTCTGGAGACTCTGCACATTTCCCACTGTCCAATAAGGTCACTTCGTAAAATTCCTGGATATCTAGAGAAGAGATTGGGAAGTTACTCAATGACTGTAGACGGAGAAGCATGTTTATATTTACCTTACTGGCCAGAACAGTCACTGCTGTACGTGCAGCAGACTTGGGTCCTGCTGGTATTTTAAACAGGCAAACTTCTGAAAATGCAACGGGACAGAGCAGCAATGTCACCCCAATTACATTTGCGTTACAAATACAATATTACATATACAATATTACATACAAATGTATGGTTAAAGAAGGCATACTAAAGATATAGGGAGAGTTTTGTTTTATATACATATCTTATATTCAATTCAATTTTATTTGTATAGCACTTTTGAAAGGTTTACAGAGTAACAACACATTTTATTAATTTCTTTAAGGATACATTTCAGACACAAACATCTGCTTTAATGTACACATTGTTTAACTAGAGATACTGAACAATGTCTATAAAGACCAGAAATGTGTTGTGGTAAATTGACTGCATTTATATAGTGCTTTTATCCGAAGTGGTTTACAATTAATGCCTCTCATTCACACACACTCACATGCCAACAGGGAAAGGCTGCCATGCAAGGTACCAATCAGCTTGTTGGCAGCAATTTGGGGTTTGGCGTCTTGCTCAGGGACACTTTGACATGTGCAGGGCGGGGGAACCCGCAACCATGAGACAGTCAGACAAACACTCTTACTTCCTGAGCTAATGTCGCCCCTGTACCATCTTGTGTAAGTACCATTGCTATGGGAGGTCCAGGGGTCTTTGAAGGTCATTTTTAGCTTGGAGAAGTTCATCAGGTTACAATCACTCAAGTATCAGATGTTCACACTTGACCAAACAGGCAACGCGGTGCTATATATGAAACTTTGCTGATATAAAAGGATCGTCACACTCAAAAATAAACATTCAGAAAATGAAACTTGCAGAATGATCAGCAGGTAAATGCCTCTGCATCCTGTAATGACGGCATACCACCTGACTGCAAATAAGCATAACCCCCCCCGGAAATAGCTTTGTTGCTTATCCACAAGTCTCAGGCTCACAATAAGTACCGCACAGCCGTTGGGCCCTTGAGCAAGGCCCTTTGGACAAAAGTGTTGGCTAAATAATATGTAATGTAATGTAATGTAAAAAAAATGAATGAAGACAAGGCTGCAATGTTACTTATAGATAAGCAATTGAAAAGCATGTTTCGGAAGAGAAAGGACGCAGTGGTCACGGACACAGTGGTATGCACATTATGTTAGCTTGTAGCTAACAGAAGCAGAATGAAATATTGGGATGTAAGATACAAATAGGCTAAAGTTCTGCCATTCTAAACAAAAGGAATTCTTGCCACACAGGCTAATAATATAAAGAAACAACCCCACGGAACGATTTCCGTTTTCATTTACACATGGTGAGAAAGCTTAACTTACTAGAGTGTGACAAATAAAGCGGTCAGTTAGAGGTCTTTCTATGAGCACAAAATGTAGAGGTATATTAAAATCATAGCTATTTGCTAAATATCAGAAGGCTTACCACACAGAGGGTTTATTTGCACTTTTAAATGGCAAGAAGCCCATGGCTAACGACAGCTAACAGCATTAGCCTATAAAATTAAATCCGCTTGCCGACATTATTATAATTATAATTATTTATTAAAATACTAAAATAGCAATTATCTTCATAGCAGATATCCTTTCCCCTTAGAAAGCTCTGCCTACATGCTTTCTGACCAACATGTTTCCACTGATGCAGTGTAGCGATCAAAATAAATTATCTTCCGATATAGACAATAACAAATGAATGTGTTAACGTTCAGGGTAGAGGAAATTAATGAACAGAACATTACTATATAAGAAAGAGGATATATTCAAATGGACATCAATTCTTCTACACAGCGGTTTCGCTATGCTTTGATACTGCCTACAGAAGTAGAAATGAATTATTCCTTGTATGACATGGGTTGGGTTGCAGAACTTAAAATAAGACTTGGACCACATGGAGGCATGACTGTAATCAGAGTAAATATTTTTATAATACAGACAGGGCGGGGAGATTCCCTCAGCTCCAGTTTCTCTATGGGGCAGGAACTGCCTGCCGTACTCTCATCCCCTAATATGGTACCTGATAAAACAGGCTACCATTCTAAATTCAATCTAAATTCAGACCGGGACCATACACTTTGCGCCATGAGTCCAGTGAATGTCTTCATGCAACCAAATGAAGTACGACCAGTGGATGTGCATTAAGCTGACATTTAGGAGGAACTGTGTTCCTTCTTAGTTAGGAACACATTTAATTGTATAAAAACGTCTGGGCGTGAAGGTTCCCAGTTGGTATATCCAGTAAAGGCACTACAAATTTCAGTGCACTGATGTGGCCCAGATCAAATACAGACTGCCATTGCCAAAAGCCCAGAGTTGCCCAGGAAAGCAGGGTTTTAGAAAGCCGGATTTCCCTAATTCAGTATGAATTGCAGGCATTTGGAGCAGCAACAATTAATGTGAACAAGTTTGCCAAGTTAGGACCAAATTGTGGTTAAATAATTTGTGCTCTTCTTTTGAAAACATCTACATATGAAGGAGGTCAAGAAAGCTGTTGAGGGGATAAGAGCTATAAATCCAATGATAGAAATAATTGATCTAAAATATTGTGGCATGTCTAGGCACAACTGCATAAGAACACATTGGGAAAGTGCACAGAAATTCAGGTAAAAGGGACAGCTGAAAAAGAGCCAAAACCAGCAAGTCAATGACATTCATCAGACACCACGGAATGGCCTGATGAGATTCTGATTACCACAGGTTTATTATAGATTACTATTTATTTATAAGATACCGCAATGAGAGTAATGATTCCAACCAATAAAGTGAAACTCAGAAATAAAAGAAGATATATAGGCACTACTTTCAAAGTTACAAACATTTCAAATAAAATCCAGCAACTACCACCACTCCCAATTTGTTCGCAGGTCCAACTGTATGAGAAAGAGTATAAAAATGGCAAATAAGCAGTTCCAGGTATGACAAGTTATCAATAGCAGAAAAAACATTGAAAGGTATTGTTGAAAAAAGCATATCAAGTTACATCACTTCCCTTCAGGCCAGCAAAGAGTTTCTCTGCAGCAGGTTTGGACAGCTCAATTGCTGTACACCATCATGGCACAAACGTATGGTCCTATCCTAAAAGTATGAAGGCACTTAAATCATAATGACCCCATCAAAGTTCAACTTTACATAGCACTGCGTCATTTTCCCACATTTCAATGCATGATTTTAGTGCGGGAAAGAACAGACAGAGAAGTAACAGGGCTGTGGGAGACTGTAGTTTCAGTCTGCAGTTGAGCAGGAAGCAGCAGGAAGTCCACAAAACAACTACATCTAAAGTAATCAGTTGATCATATAATTTCTTTAGCCAGTTGTTTCAGAGTATATCTACAAATCCAAACTATTCCATCCCAGAATAACTCCCACACACAGTCAGTCACATATATTAATAATGCTTTTCCCTTTCTTCATCCAGAACATTTTTAGATATGCTTGAAATGGAGCTGGTGTGTGCTAGAGAATGCAATAACAGAGTGAAGCAGCTTTAGATTTGTAATCTCGTCTTCAGAGAAAATCTGCCCAGTATCAGATGAGGTCATGACTGAAGCAAACAGGAGGCTATGTTGTAAACAGGGCTTAAGTAAGTATGACTCTACATTACGACAGCTTCTCGTATTGCTTTCCTATACATGGCAAAAATATCTTTTTTTATAAACACACACACAAAAATAAAAACTTGCCAGTGATAGCCAAGGACTTTCTCAAAGCCTGACAGGAGCCACTATATGTAAACGTATTGTTAAATGGTAATTGTATGTCTTATTTGACTGGGTTTATCCTGATTTCAAAATTGTAAATGTAACTTTACTGGTCACCAGGAAGTCAAGGATCCCAATAATCCATTTTGATGTCAAAAAGAAAGCTACTTCCTCTTTTGTCTCAGCAGTGCCCTCTAATTGGCTAAATTAACTGATGTGAACCAAAGGGGCACCTATTCTGCATGCAATCAACAGCACAGATAAGTCTGCTGTCACTAGCTTCATGTGGAGTCTCTCATAAACCAGACTCGAACCTAAAAAAAACCTGTCATTTACACCAGGGGGCCCCTAAGTCCCCAGGAGGTGCATCCTTGTTAAGGGGGCAGACTGTCACTGCAGATCCATCAAGTTGATTTGTGTGTGTGTGTGTGTGTGTGTGTGTGTGTGTGTGTGTGTGTGTGTGTGTGTGTGTGGTGTGTGCACACGCATGTTTAACGTTTCATATAATTACAAGATCGAAATTTTTAAGATCGATAATTATAAGATCGAAAGGCACAATGTATCACTGTTTGTAGAATAGCTGTTACTATAGACTTCAAACTATTGTGAATGTTTTACGTGTTTCAATTGTGTTTTTAAAACACAATACCAGAATGCTTGAATGACTACACTCCCTTAAAAACAAACTTGTGTCTTCCCCTTTCCCAAACAGAACTGCTGCCGTTATGCTGTCGCTGCCACAATGAAAAGTAATCTTAGTACTGGGCTTGCAAAGGCAGGGAAGCTACCAGTAAATTTCAACATTTTCTATTGAAATTTTCCACAGGAATTTTGCCTAGGCAGCTTTTGGACTTCCCTTTTTTAATCCTGCAAACACAAGCACACCGTATTCTCAATTTGGATCAGGACCACCTTTCAAATATAGGGTGAACCTTGAACCCTAATTTTTGGATCTTTAAAAATGTTTCACGAGCAAAGTCAAGTCACTCAGTGACATGGGCAAATCTGTTACGTGTAAGCAATGAAGAATTTTTTTTTTTTTTAATATATATATATATATTTTTTCAAGCAGTTCATATAGCCAATTTCCTGCAAGTCTTCAGAATAATTACATAGTCCCCTAAGAACTTATTGGAACAGGTCAATTCCTTTGTTTTTGCTATACATTGAAGACAATGTACATCAAAAGATGTACATGTATGACAGATTTTGTACCAGACCTCGCAATTTTAAGGTTAGCAAAAGTATTGGAACATGTGCCTGACAGGTGTTTCTTGTCGGCCATTGGTTATTGGTTAAACAATAAATAGTTCTGAATGTCTACTCTTGGTTTTAACCTTGGATTTTGCCTGTGAAGACTGTATTTGTGTTAGAACAGATAAACCAACCTGAAGACAAGGGAAATAAAATATTAAGTGTCATTTACTTTCATTTTCTTAAATAATCTCTGTTCCAATCCATTTTCTCACATAACAATTGGGTGGTCTGATACCAAATGTGCTGTGTTCTAAGTAGTTTAACACGTCTGGGTGTAAATACCAGGAAACAAATCTGAAATGCCTTGTGTTCTTCTTTTTATCTCAACCCCAAATGTATTTGGTGTATTGCAAAAACAAAGGTATTGGCCTTGCTGCCCAAAACTTTTGGAGGCGACTGTAACTGGCTTGCCAATTACTGGAAAGTCTGAAGGCCAGTTTATAGTCTCTCAAATGAAATCACACAACATTCATGAATGTTCTATTGTCAGCCGACAATGTCATTGTCGCCCAAGGTATAAAACAAATGTTGCAGGACATTTTCCAACAGTGTTTCACACTAATTGGACTTCAACTAAATGTATAAATAGTAATAGTCGACTGAATGGTATTTCTTGACATTTTACTGAACTTATTACAACAGGGTTTTGTGCATTTTCAATCAAACTTGGCTAATCAGTGAACAGTTTTGAAGGGTCACTCTATATCTCATTTAATTAAAGTCATAGAGATAAAAATATTTTAAAAAAACAGAATTCCCATAGAATATTCCCATTTTGAAAATTCTTGGGATTTTTCAAATGTACTAATCACATTTGTGTATTCAACAGCTTTTGGAATCATTTTGTATAAAAAATATTTCATATTGTGGCAGAATCCACATATTCACTCATGCATTGTTTATGACCAATGCTTTATCTGACCCTTGCATATCTGATGCTCCCTCATATCACACCGAGAGTGCAACTATTGTCAAATAGATAACATCACGTCAATCTTAATAATATACCATTTCAGGCACCAGACACTTGTCAGGACCTGTGCTTTATGGTTACACATGTTCTTTCCATATTAAAGAGGCACAGTTGAGACCACCGGACCCCAATAGCAGTTGAGAGATATTTTCACGTTGCACCATCCAAGATTTCCTATATATAGCTGAGCTGATATTAAGAAAGAAGTAGAGCAAAGAGCAGAGCCTGGGGAAGCATTTTTCCTAAAGCAACAGTGACCGAGGCACACAGATGGGTTTCTTGACCATTCACACTGAAACTACTAGGAATGGGCATTTTCAGTATTTTCATGTTTCGGTTAACTGGCAAAATTTAATCGATAAAAAAAAATAAAAAAATACTTTTAGAACCCCGGTAATTGGCTGTGCATACTTCAGTTGGCTAGACCACAGCCAGAACAATAAAATTCTGTATAAACACATTAGATATGCTACAGGACAACAGGGGTGTCAGTTCAGGAAAAACCTTGGGATGGCCAAAAAAAAACAACAACATTAATAATAAATATAAATTATGGTTGCACAAAAGACTATAAATTGCCAATAGGGACGTAAAACGGATGTATCAAAAACAATACTATCGGTATACTGCCCCATATTATATAGCTGTGAAAGCTAAATATAAGCAAACTACACAATGTCGAAGTCAGAGTATGTGTTTCATTGTTTAAATACATAGCTATATAGTGAATACAGTGGATTTCAGTTCATAAAAATGCATGTTCTGCGTTTTTAGATCGCCGAGATAGGTTAAAACTCAGCCTCCCATAATGCTTTCCCTTTCATAGTTCCGACTCGTGCGATTTTTAAAAATCTGACCTCACTGGCATGATTCTAACTTATAAACTTGATTACAAACACGAAACATTTGTGTAATCAGTGGCCTATCGATGACAACCTGCAACCAATGTTGCTGGCATATAGGGCATGCAGAAGGGTTTAATTCAGCAGTGTAATGCATGCATCAGTCTGAAGTCAAGCAAGGCCAAATTATCAGACCAACTTCAATAAGCTCAGCCAATGAGCAGAGAGAAAGGTTACCTCATTGCACAGTAACTATATAATAGGGAGACATAAGCACTTCAGGAGCACTACTTTATTATATTACTGGAGGTTTGTTGAGATCATGCATTTCAGGTCTCTAGAAAGTCTGCTTGAGGATATTTTTTTACCTGCTATTCAGCAAATAACCATTTTTTACTTGCTATTCAGTAGCTCTGAACTGGCCAATTGCACTTTTACATAATCTCAGATATCTTGAAGGCTACTGGTCATGAATTCTTAAAAACAAAATATATCATCAATGCCCAATTGTCCTTGTGTCAGTGCTCATGCTGCAATCCCAACGGCTGATGCAGGAGAATGAAGACAAGCATGCACACCTCCAGATCACACAGAGTCTCCAGCTGCTTCTTTTCACACCAGGGCCTGCAGGTCACGGTTGCACAGACAGGAGGAGGACACTTTACATGCAGCGTTAGCAAGCAAACTGCAGGCGTCCGACTGGCAGGAGTTGCTGGAGAGCAATGAAACATGGGTCCTGGCCGAGCGAACCCTCCCTAACCCTGAGCAAGGCTGCTGCCAATTATGTGTGGCCCTGAGGGGCTACTGGCCACAGACAGCACTGGCACAGTCAGGATTCAATCCGGGATCATGGGGCACATCAATGCATGAAATATCCAAAAGAAAGCATTTGTGTCAATTACAGAGTAACTATAGACTATTGACCAAAAAAACTAGGCTAAAGGACAGCCAATACAGAGCTGATACTGACTGTGAGTAACCAAGGAATAATTCTAACCACATCATAAAAGACATGCTATTAATGACGAAAACTGAAAATACATAAACAGTTAAACATACCACTTAACACTATAAAGTGGGCAATAATAAAAAGGTGTAAAACATATGGTATGGTTGCAAATTTGCCAGGAAGAGGACACAAGTGTATAATATCACCAGGGACAGTGAGGGAGGCCATAAGTAACCCAAGGGTCACAGTCTAAGAATTGCAGAGATTGGTTGTGTCAGGGATCAACAAGTCTAAAACAAAAACATAAAATGGCACCTCCATAAGAACAAACTCTTTAGAAGAGTGGCACAAAGACAGCCCTTACTAAGCACAATAAACAAAACCGAGCATCTTGTGGATAAATTGGAATTATGACTGGAAGAGAGTGCTATAGTCAGATGAGACCAAATTAGAATTTTTTGGCCATACATACCACTGACATGCTTGGTGCGAAAATGGAATGTGTACAAAGAAAAGTACCTGATACCTACTGTTAAATATGGCGGTGGGGCATTGATGTTTTGGAGATGTTTTGCTGCCAGTGCCACTAGTTAAGAACAACGGCACAATTAATTCAACAAGACTAGGTCGTATGTAGATGACTTCAAATATACATCAAAATCTACACAGAAATGGTTAAATAAAAAGAGCAACCATGTTCTGCAATGGTCATCTCAGACTCCAGACTTAAAGCAAATGAAAAACCTGTGGTCTGAACTGAAGAGCGCGTATCCCAAGGATATCCATGATTCTGAAAAGTTCTGCATCAAGGAATGGTCAAAAATTTCTCAAATTGTGTACTCTAACCTTATCACAAATTATAGGAGAAGACTCACAGCTGTGAAGACCCAGGGATGTTTGCACAAAGTATTTAACCAGGGGTGCCATACATACATTTTGTATTTGAAAAATATTAGATTTTGGTTGATACCATTGAATCATTAATAAAGCACACTGCTTTACATATGTTGGAAAATAAAGCTTATGTCAATAACTATTAAGTTTTTTAGTTTAAAGCATTTTTCATGCCTATTTATCAAGGGTGCCAATAATTCTGTAGCCCACTGTATGTGTTACACACACAAGCAAACTGCACAAACAGGAAGAAATGCTGCTATGGACAGTATCTGAACAGTACAGTTAAAAACTTGAAACATTTGCAGTGACTATGCAGTGATTGGATTCAAATCTCAGACTGTGGACTAAAGGCAGCAATACAAATTAATGTACTATCAACATAACAATGGAGGTACCAAAAACCCTGGTTAAGAGAGCTGAAAAATAGATTTCTCCACACAGAAAAGTCTGAAAAGCTTAATATTTTCCCAAATTTCAAAATGAGTTTGTTTAAAGCAAAAGGAGCAGAGAGGCACGGAAGCTATGGAGCCGCACCACAGGCATCCGCATAAAACATAAGGTCTCAATACAATATTTTGGAAGTGCTGAGAATTATTGCACCCTTGCGATGGTGCTGGCTGATGTATCGCCCATAAAATCAAAGAAGTGAGCTGTTCACAAAAATAAAAAAAAGATTCATTTTAAAGGAATAGTTCAGTTTGGAGGGTCCTTGGATATTTTTACAGGTTTTAGTGAAAGCATTCAATTGGCTAATATATTTCAGGATAATTTATATATCAGCAAACATTTCTGAAGACTTTCCGGCATTACCACAGCTGGTCCTGGGGTATTAGGGGTATTGCTGGACTACAATGGCTCGTGAGCATTTTAGAAGCGATTGTTTTTTTGGGGGGTTTTTTGAGCACCTTCATCCATTTCTGACTAAAAAGTTTATTTGAATATATTTGGCCCATTCACATTTGTCTTTTCTTATGTTTTGCTCTTATCTTTACTCGTGTTATATTTTTTCCCCCATTCTACTTATTACATGTCTATCTTCTTTCCGATTACCAAGCTTTCCTGTCTCATACGTGTATTGAAAGTAATTAATTTTACAAACTGAACTATATTTATAGTCAACCTCCTGGTTCCTGCCAGGTATAGTGGAGATGCTGGGCCTCCGCTGAATTCACAAGCACTTCCACAAACATCAGAGAAAATCAATAAACCTCAGACTCAGATCTCCATTTACAGTGGCTTCATAAAGTATTCAGACCCCATCCACCTGTGGCAAATTGAATTGATTGGACAGAGTGTAGAAAGGCACACACCCATGTATATAATATCCCACAATTCACACTGCATGTCAGGCCAAAAACCAAGTCATAAAGTCAAACAAACTCTCTGCACACCTCAGCGATAAAGGTTTAGCGAGGCATAGATCAGGGCAAGGGTATAAAACCATTTCTAAACCTTTGAGTATTCCCAGGAGCACAGTGACCTCCATAATTGTGAAATGGAAGAGGTTTGGAACCCCCAGGACTCTTTGTAGAGTTGGCGTTTGGCCAAACTGAGTAACCAGGCAAGAAGGGCCTTAGTCATGGATTCTTTTCAATTTATTTTTTCCACTGACTTCAACAGGAACATTCATCAGGAGAAACAATTCTTGTAGTATCTACTGCATATCTGGCAGCAGCATGATGGTTTGAGGCTCATTTCATACCTTGGACCCATGATGACTTAACCCTAGCCGCACCCCCCAAAAAGTGAAGGGGTCTGAATATTTTCTGAAGCCACTATATGTATGTAATATTCATTCAGCCTGTAACCTAGCGGCCAAGGTACATGACTCAGACCAGGAAGGTTGGTGGTTCAAGCCCCGGTGTAGCCAAGATAATATCCATGCAGCTGTTGGGCCCCTGAGCAAGGCCCTTAACCTCACATTGCTCCAGGGGGGACTGTCCCCTGCTTAGTCTAATTAAGTCACTTCGGATAAAAGGGTCAACTAAATAACTGTAATGTAATGCAATGTTTCCAGCAGGTCAGGTGTAGGCTATACCATGTGAATATCATGACTTGCCGCTTTACGCTGCCCCGGCTTACCCTCTGAGGCAAATACCTCTGCATTGCAACCGTATTAAAATACATGGATAAACATCGGATGAAAAAAATGTCTCTACTGGGTAAACAAAATACGGACCACCTCTCACTGCTAAAAGCACAGTTTTACACAACGGATAGGTCTGGTCCATTGTCTCTATTGGACAGTTTGCATTCCAGCCATGCCAATATCCACGATATATGCACAGCTAAATGTAAAGTTCACACATCTTTTAAAATTATTGTGCATCTGTAGATCACCGTTATCTACTTTGTAATCAAAATGAGCACAACTTAATATTGTTATCATCATCTCGACGCAAGTAGCCTACCAAAGTCAAATAAAATGAGTGAGTTCAAAGTGTTCTTTGAGTTGAAAAGGAACTAAAAAAATACAACTTAGGCAACATCCTCAGATCGAAATGCCAGCAAGACCACCAAACCCCGGTGAAGCAAATTATGACTCATAACAAGTTATTTCAATAAGTGCACGTTATCTGGCAGTGTCCCTATAAATGCCTACTACAAAAACAAATGAGTTGTGTGTGTCAGTGTCGTCTGGTGTAACGTAAACTAGCAAGCTAGCTGACGTTAATGCAGTAGGGATACATTATTGCAATAGCGTTGCTTAGCTGAGGTTAGTGCAGTTGGGATACATTCCTACTAACGTTAGCTAACCTTTGTACCGTTGCTTCGATAGTGGAGTGGGGATACATTATTGCTAGCTGACGTTTGCAATACCATTGCTTAGCAACCAAATACGGTTTGATAACCACCTTTCTGATACCGGGAAAGCCCGATTGCATTTTTGTGAAGCCAGGTTACGCAAAGAAACCCGGGTATGTTAAGGTTATGTTCCAGTTCCACCAAAAACACATCTATGGTCTTCCAGATCATTTCAGAGGTACAGACTTCAATTATCATGAGGTATACTTTATTCAAGATGGCTGAAATTTCTAATTTGTTATAATTATCATTATACTTATTTCAAATTCTAAATAAGACATGTCTGAAGATTGTTTGGAGCCATTTTTTTTTTTTATCACCAGTACCCAATAGTCAGCTTATAACAAGAAAACAATTGTCTCCAAACAAAAAGTTTCATTATGAATGATTATGCACTGAGAAAAATGGTTCAGTCCTGTAATATCGTCCAAAATCAGGTTGAAAAAATCGACTCCAAAGGCAGAAATTGTAAATAATTATACTCATTTCACCATACACATGGTGTAATCATTCAAAAGGTGGTATTATCTTGAATGGGGTGATTTGCACCCACCTGATTGGTGGCAATTAACAACAAATTAAAACCAATTCAATTTATTTATCATTGAAATAAATAATAGGAATGATTCAGCAATTTAAAAATATTAGATTGATACAAATCTTGTCGTTGATGCCTTTTGATCCGAGAAAAGTGGTAATCAGTGTATCCAGAGCCCTCTTTCATCACTGTATTCTGCCATCATCGCAAAAAAGCTGCTTTTAACAGAACGCAAGTGAATGACTGAAAAGGGCAGATTTTTTAATGTTTTGCTTTCCAAAAACGCAGCATTCTTTGGCCACTGATATTGCCTAAACCAAACACTCTGGGTGGTGCCATTCCTACTGTAATATAACATTATAGAGGACACTTAGCCCCAGGTAGGTACTTCACAGTTGCCCTCCAGTGTTTGCAATGCTTTTTTTTTAATCTGATCTAAAACTTTTTTGTAGTCATTTTTGTATTCTAACTACACATATATTAATGACATTGCACAAATAAATGTTGTTGACAAGTAAGAAAAAGGAAAAACATAAATGATTATGACACTATGAAGTGGGGGGGGGAGCATTCAACAGGTTGTCCCACATTCTTTTGAAAATTTTTGAAGCACACTGCAAGCACCTCACCTGAAGAGACAAGTAAACTGAAGGACACCCGGAAAATGATTATATTCTAAGCAGGAATGTTTCTCCATTTATGCTGTTCTATCCAAAGGGGAATTGGGAGTGGAGGTTCCATTATTTACAACTTGTGTGGTGTCACTGGCTCCTACAATTCTGCAGTATTACATGTCATTACATGTCACCACTGCCAATTTTAGAAAGTTGTGTAGTGTGCACTAGACTCAACACACATAGGAAAAAAAACACTGACATTTTACGAGGTAAAGATTCAAGTACATAATACAAGACAATTACTGGATTAGACATCTTGTTTTTCTTTCTAAAAGGCAAGTTGGCAGCGAGTTTGAACAAGTGCCACCATCAAAAACCAATAACATACATACTGATTGAAAAAAATGAACTTGTTGGTTTGAAACATACCACTGGATGAAACATTTTTTAGAGGTTGAGGTTTATAGAATTAAGCACAGCTGTGGTTCAGGAAACTACAGAACTAAAGCAACTAAGTGATATGAAAACCAAAAACGAGATGTTCCACATTCCTGCTGCTCCTTTTCCCATGTCTAGCATGTCAGGTTGGCTAATGCCTTACGGGGTGGACACTCCTCAGCTACTAGAAACTTGGTATTTCCCAGAGAAATCCTAGAGACATGGCACGGCACAACTAATGCATCAATCTGCAGGACACCAACACGCCGTTAGGATACAAATCCAGACCGTGGACCAGATGACTGCACTACAGACGAATGCTTCCCCTGAACATGTCTAGAAAGTCTGGCAGAAGCACTGACAAATGTAGCGTTGGTCTCCAAATACCAAAAAGGGAAACAAAGCCACAAAGAGGCCCACAGAGTATTTTAAAACTCCCTGTGGGCACACCTCCTGAGCATCAGCTTGCCTCTTTTATTGCTGACTGAAAGACAGGCAAATCTTCATTCAGGACTCATAGGTTTACTTTTATCATCTCTATTACAGCTCCTTTAGCTCATTACCTTCCTCACCAACAGTGAATGAGCTAACATGTGAGAGGCAAGAACAAACCATCAGGTGAAAACTAGGTCAGAATTAATTAGCCAACCTAGTTCTCAATGACAAAGTCAACTGACCATTTGATTGTTCATGGTCTACAAAGATACACCACAAAGATACAAGCACCGCTTCACTGGGGGCAAAGAGAATTTCTCAGAGACTTTAACATTATTTGAACAATGTGTAAATAGCCAAAAGCATTATCTGGGTACAAGTTCAAAAGCCAGTTGAGCAAGTGTGTAATCCACCACAGGTAGGAGGGGAAGTAGAAAGAAAAACTGCTTAATTATAAAGTTATAAAACTGTGTGTGATTTATAAGATAATACTGAGCAATAGTAATACTGCACACAAAATGATGCATCAAATATATCTTCTAGTTCAAATTGCCATAAAGTTAAAGCCCACTGATGTTAACCTGGACACGTGAACTGCATATAAGCCTAATCACCAAAAAGTATGACCTGGACAATTCAGCACTGGAAGTGATGGCTCTTTAACCAAAGCACTTGTCAGTTGTTTACAAGTGTTCATAAGCCAACCAATGGAACCGTAATAAGAAATGGGAAAGGTCGCACTGCCAAGAATATAAGTTACCTATTAGTGACTGGAAGAGGTTGCTCTGGAAGATGTCGATGACCCTCTCAATCGAATGTCTGAGTTGTCCGTCCTCCGTTTGACCGAGTTTCGTTCGATATTCCTCCAGGATAATCAGTGCCCGCTGAGCATCTAAGAGACATTAAGTACGTCATCATAAGCCAACTCGTAACATTCGGTCACAACAAAGTAATAGTAAAGTATTTTTTTAACTCTGTGTGTGTGGGGGGGGGGGTAGCCATGCGATATAGTATAGTAATTCGCTCCGCTGTCTACCATTCCCTAGCCAGACAGTTACCTGTACTTCATTATTCAGATATGCATGTGTGTAGTCATCTGTAAATTACTTTATTTTTTAAACATAGCTACATTTGTTAACTGGCGTTAACAAGATGTCCCGTCACCAATTTATTGATCAGCGAACTAGTCCGATCTGAGAATATCCTATTAAATATAGCTAGCTTGCTAGAGAGATAATTTAGTTGCAACAACCACTGGCACTGAACAAGCTGGACAGGGTATTAACTTAGATGGCAACGACTGATCCACTGTAACCTCACGTTAGCCTTCGTGCAAACTAGCTAACATGCGTTAAACCAATAACCCATTTCGACTAATAAGTGTGTACGCGGCACTCACCTTTCTTCCTTACTGGCATGTTTAGGCTAGCTCTCCAGGTGTAGCTAGCTGACAAGTAAGCAAACAGTTGTTTGTTGTTTATCACTACCTTATTAGCTGAATTGGTAGTGTTAAATCTCAAACTCCCCTCGGTTTTCAGACGTCCTTAAGGGAAGTTTCTGTTACCTTCTGTATGCGGGTCGGATATTGCTTTCTCTTGACAACAGATCACGTCCGTTACTTTGATGTGAAGAAAACACTGACCTGAATCCCGGCGTCCACCTCGCCCCTACAACTACATACCACCACTCCTTCCACAAACAGCCAGCTAGCTAGTATCAGCACTGCATAGACGTGACAGCGGCGAACAGGACACACCGCTAGACCAGACACATGCGATATTCGATTTTGCAATCAAAGGAGATACGCAGTTAGTGTTCGGAGACCTCAAATTCCATACGAAACTGTTGCAAACTATCTGCTCAACCAGCAAGAATCAGGGCTGAGTACTACATGCCTAGAAGCCAACATATGCCAACGCATAGGTCTGGAAACTGCCGTTAACTCTAGTGGTGTAAATGTAAGACCACCAAAATAGCAAATCCTGTTTGGGGTTAATAATCCAAAATTAAATCTGTGCATTTGTGCATTCCGTTACTTCCGCCAAGTTTTCCCTCGCAATTCCCCTTTACGACTGATTTTTCCTTGAGTCAAACTTCTCATGCACTCGCCCCCTCCTTTTCCCGTGTATTAGAAATTCCAAACTTTCCACCAAAATGGCGTCCTGGCGCTGGAAACAAAGTCACATGACCACGGTCTCTGCTCTGTGTTGTCCAATCAGGAGTAGGATATCGTCCTGAGCTACCTTTTAATCAAGGAATGAAGAGAAAGGTGAGATTTGTGAGTTCTTGAAGTAAACCATGATGGAGTACTGAACTGTTCCTTTCCCAATGTTGGTAAACCGCTGGAAACCTTTTGTGCACGTAATGTTACGGGATGCATATCTCAATGTGTGTAGACACAGATTAAGCTTTAGGTCCTGGGATAATTGTATGGTATGGAGACTTTCCATTCAAAATTTAGTTTAGTCTTGGACTAGGCTTAATCTGTGTCTGCGAAGTTTGCCCTAAATATTGTGAAATGATAACTAGCAAAGCATACCATTTTCCCACATTTGGTTAAACAACAGCAACAACAGTGATCTAGTAATCTCAAGGGATAAAAGAGATTTTCAGTGGTGTAATCATAGTGTTTTGCTAGATTAGCGTCTGCATGGTGGGCAATGAATGGAAAGATTATTTGAATTACTTTTAATCTCACCTGATTACAGTATTCTGATGAAAAATCAAACTGTTACACACAGCTGTAGCCCTCATATTAGTATGTCTATGTGGAAAACATTCTTTTTTTCCTAGGATTACACCTCTTTATAATATTTGCATAATCCATGTACAAAGCTGGCTATTTTTACTGATGCAATGCAGGTGCACTAGTAATGCAACACTCAGGACTCAGGACTTAGTTCATCATCATGTCTAGTAGCGTACAGTTAATAATTTATGATAACAATGCAGTAAACATTTGGAATTTCCCCAAACTGTTCAGTATTCATTTGACATTGGGTATTTTCTTTGATAACTGTTATTATTCCTATTTTAAACACACTGGAAAACCATTGAGAAGTGTCATCTCTAATGTCATTCAGTGAAAAACCAACCAGAAGTGTAGGGGGTGACCACTCCAATTTTGCTCAAACTTTGTGGAATAGTTTTTTATATATTTAATAGAGAACAGTCAAAACATTAGCCTCATGGATTTGGTTCTTTATATTTTGAAGTGTCATATCTTTGGCAATAAAGTAGGGAAAACCTGAAAATGTGTACTGACATAATTCTGTCTTTTTTCAGATTATGAACTAGTTCTGGTCATTCAAAAATGCTAAATTGTGTGGCTTGGTAATTTAGGTAATTTAGGAATTAATTGGTAATTCAATATTTGATGGCTTACTACGTCAGCACCACTTGATCTTTGACTTCCAAAATTCTAAAACTAGTAGATATTTTGGATATCATTTTTATTTTTTATTTTACAATGCCAAAATTGGGCCTGGCCAGGAAATAACCAAAAAGTGTTAGATATTCAACAAGTATCTATGGTAAGGTAGAAAGTTTCCAATCAAAATTAAAATTTATGTTCTTCAAAAGGTATAATAGGCCCACATATGTCAAAAAAATTTAGTTGATACTGTAATGTCTTCAGTTCAAACAGGACCCCAATTTACATAAACAGTAAGAACTGTTGGGCAATACATTAACACTTACAGCCTTTCAACCTCTGATTTTAATTTCCCAAAAAAATTATTTACTCATACTTGTGATTATGCCGATGTAAAATGCAACTTGAGCTTACAATGGTTACTATTCTTGAACCTTTCTGAGTTACAGAAGCCTAAACACAGTGAAAGAGGAAGCTTTTAGTCTCACTAAAAAGATTTCCTGTTTTGAATGGATACTATAATATTACCAAAAATGAGCATTCTTCATAGTTTTTTCTAAGCAGTGTCTAGGACGTTTTCCAAAAAGGACATTTGGAGACTCCAAAAGGACACGTGGAAACTAAATGATATTATGGGTCTTATGAGGTGTAAAATATTGCATTTTTCTTTCTAAACTATGTAACACTTTTTATCCTGAAAGAAAGTGTTTGTATTTCCCCAAGAAAGTGTTTGTACTTCCCCCTGCCTGACACTCTCCCCCTATCTCTGTCGCAACCTCTCTCTCCTTGCAGCTCTCCTCAAATGGCAAAAGGTCAAGAAGATCATAACAAATAAGTACAATAATGACAATAATAACATATTGTATACTAATATATTCATTGAGGTCCATTGATTGACGTTTTTGTCAAATACCCCATCAACAAGTCAAACACATTCCACAATTTCCTTCTATTTTTTATTCAAAAGCAGCCTCCTTATTTATAAGCTTACTGAATAATAATAAACTATTTTGAGAATGTATTTAGATGCTAGCCCTATATAAAATAGGTTCACATCAATGAAAATGCCCTCTATTGTGGAATCAAAGGTGTTTTCATGGTCTTCCTCTGAAAAATTCACTCAGGCTAGAGATTCCTTGGAAGCCAAAGTGCAACAGTCTCCATGTGCATCTTGAAAATGCTACAGTTCCGTTACGCGGGGAAAAAAATGCCATGTTGTCTTATGCAAACCTAACGAACTATATACCACTGGAAACATCATGTCATTAGCAAAAATGCTTTTCAGTCATTCCTTCAATAACATGCACATAGTCAGTTATTTTCCAGACAGAAGTTATACTGTAGTTTATTGCGCACGGATGGGGAGAATGCCTATACTTAGCAAGTTTACATTACATTACATTATTGGCATTTGGCAGACGCTCTTATCCAGAGCGACGTACTGTTGATTAGACTAAGCAGGAGACAATCCTCCCCTGGTGCAATGCAGGGTTAAGGGCCTTGCTCAAGGGCCCAATGGCTGTGCGGATCTTATTGTGGCTACACCGGGATTAGAACCACCGACCTTGCGTGTCCCAGTCATTTACCTTAGCCACTACGCTACAGGCCGCCCAGCAAGTGCATTACGGTTACTGGTCAGAGAAGTTTGTACGTGAACTCACGGTATTCCAGGGCGCATATACAAAACATGGATAAAAGCATTTCCATGTACAAGTACTTTTGTAGAAGTATGCAACAGTGAAACGGACAACAATGATAATTCCTCCAGAGAAATTCTAAGTAAATAATCAATGACATTCGACATCAATGACAACGGCATATCTACATTTCTCAGAGTTAGCGTGTTTTTAGAATTATAAGCTATTATGCATTTGGTTCGCTGGACCCTGCCTTGAAAATGATACTGACATTACCTTATTTCTTGTAATTTGTGGACTCCCCAGCCCTGACACTAAAAGGGTTAATTTATTGTTGAAATATTTTGGCTTTGACAAAAAGTAGTAACCCGCCTCAGAGAGGCAGGGTTCAAATAAGACATTAAAATGCATGATTGGGTACTCCTTAAAAACTAAATATGGTTAAGCAAAGACCTCTGGGCTCATTCCAATTGCTTATTTTTGGCCACTCTTTTCCTTTCCTTGCTCCTGACATGGAAATTGACCGAGGTCCGCCATCTTTAAGGACATTCTAACTGCCTAAGGTGTTCCTTCTGCAAGCTAGAAGTAGATTTAAAGTTTGAGCTCCGATCCTGATTGTGCTAACTTAGCCATCTGGAACAAACTCCCGCCTGCTTTCCTGTAAGACTCATTGGCTGCTTGCAGCACAGCCTAACACCAAATATATAACAAATCCACATTTCGCATTTCGAATCTAACTGATACTGTTGGAGAAATAAAGCATTCCATGGTAACATGGTCGCATTAAGATTGATCACCAGCTTTACTGTCTTTACTGTCTGTCTTCTTCATATGCCTGCCTGAAATGCATCTTTGTGAAATACCTTGGGCTGGACCATTCACTGCAATTTTTTCTGGCCTGCCCAGGACAGCTTGGATTTTCAGATAAATCACTGAGTGTACTAAACCTGTCTCGCATAACAGTGCCAAAGAGATGTGATCCAATGTAAGGGTTTCTGAAGGGCATTTCAAACTCTCGCTTTTGTCGGGGAAGCCATGATGACAGGAAAGATATTGCAGCAGCAATGCTCGGTATGCCAACTGCTGAGTGGCAGCATGCAGGTTAATCAAATATAATATAATTAACACAATCTCTCTTTCATTGCTTGTCGTACCCTTTTATTAGACATTGATTCAGCTGTGTAGACAGAACTGCGACCCAACATTCCTGATTTGAGAAGTTCCACCGCTCACAAATGCTCTAAACACATAAATGTGCTTATATGTTAGATTGCTGTCAGTTAAAACAACATTGCATCAGAGAAGAATAGCACATTTGCAGTGAAGTCAAAATATATGGTCAGTGGTACAATTTCTGTTCTTTTGGCTCTTTTGGCTCTTTACTCCAGCACATTGGATTTTAAATGAACAAATATGCTTTCATTGGAGGATATTTTCATCCATATTGGGTGATCCATGTAGGAATGACATCTTTTTATACATAATCCCCCCATTTTTTTGGACCAAATGTAATTGGACAGTTGGCTTCTCAGCGGTTTCTGATTAGTTAGGTGCATTCATTTTTACATTACATTACATTACATGGCATTTAGCAGACGCTCTTATCCAGAGCGACGTACAACAAAGTGCAAATTAAACACAAGAACAAGTGCAAAGAGGACCTGAGAGGACAGTATAGTTCCGAGATAAATCAGAACCCTTTAAGAGTACAATCAACTTTCAGACTAGCATACCACAATTGCAGCTAGAATACAAAAAATAACAATACCTATACAAGTAACAATATCTATACAATCTATACATAAGTGCCATTACAGTCTAAGGCTAATCATGGTGGTGAATTGGGGAGGGAAAGGTGTAGCCTGAAGAGATGAGTCTTCAGTCTGTGCTTGAAGGAGGTCAGAGACTCTACCGTTCTGACATCCACCGGGGGGTCATTCCACCACCATGGGACCAGGACAGACAGCAGGCGTGAGCGTGAGGTGCAGGTGTGGCGAGGAGGAGGCGCCAGACGGCACGAAGTGGCAGAACGGAGGGGTCTTGTTGGTGTATTAGTCTTGATAAGGGATTGAATATATACAGGGGCTGATCGTTTAACTGCCTGGTATGCGAGCACCAAAGTTTTAAATTTGATGCGAGCCGTAACAGGCAGCCAGTGGAGGTTGCGGAGCAGGGGGGTGACATGTGAATGTCTGGGAACATTGAATACCAGACGGGCTGCAGCATTCTGGATGAGTTGTAGGGGTCTGATGGCAGATGCTGGAAGGCCAGCCAGCAGAGAATTGCAATAGTCCAGGCGAGACAGGACCATTGGTTGAACAAGGAGCTGAGTGGAGTAGGTGGTGAGAAAGGGTCGGATTCTCCGGATGTTGTACAGGAAGAACCTGCACGCCCGGGTCACCGTAGCGATGTTCTCAGAGAAGGATAGCCTGTTGTCCATCGCCACTCCAAGGTTTCTTGCACTAGGGGATAAGGTGACTGTGGTATCCCCTAGTGAGATGGAGAAATCGGAGAAGGGAGAGGTTAAAGCAGGGATGAAGATGACCTCCGTTTTACCTGGGTTGAGCTTTAGATGGTGGTTGCCCATCCAGCTCTGGATGTCTCTCAGGCAGGCGGAGATACGGGTAGAGACCTGTGTGTCTGATGGGGGGAATGAGAGAAAGAGTTGGGTGTCATTGGCATAACAATGATAGGAGATGCCATGAGCAGAGATAACAGGGCCAAGGGATCTTGTGTAGAGAAGAGGAGGGGTGCGAGGACTGAGCCCTGGGGGACTCCTGTAACACAGGACACCTGGGAGGACCGGCCAGAGAGATAAGATTTGATCCACTCTAAGGCTGTGCCACAGATCCCTGTAGATGCCAGGGAGGCCTAGAGGATGGAGTGGTTGACCGTGTCGAACGCCGCAGAGAGATCAAGAAGGATCAGGACAGAGGAGAGAGAGGTTGCTCGTGCAGCCTGAAGGGACTCATTGACAGAGAGGAGGGCAGTCTCCGTCGAGTGGCCAGGTCTGAAGCCGGACTGGTGGGGGCCCAGCAAGTTATTCTGACATTCAATCGCTTCCTTATTACAGGTATAAGAAAGCTTTCCGTATCTTGTCTCAATTCTAGCTGTTCATTTCCGTTGGAGTCTATTAGTGGCATTTGTCAACATGTGGTCCAGTGTTGTCAAGGAAGCCATGAGGCTGAGAAACAAGAGAAAAAAACAGTAAGAGACATAGGCCAAACAATAGGATTATCGAAAAGAAACATCATAAAGAAGAAAAAGAGCACTGGTGCATGTTTTGGATCATTGTCTTGCTTGGGATAAAGCACCGCCCAATTGGAGGCATTTGATATAATGTGAGCAGATAAGATGATTCTGTACATGTCAGAATAGTGTCTTGTTCCTCAGCCTCATAAAGGCTGCTTTGACTGTCATTGGCACAACTCTGGTCCTTATGTTAACAACTGTCAATAATGCACTTCAAAGGCAATCCAAAGCCTAGAATCAAGGCTAGATACTGAAAGCTTTCTTATACCTGCATTAAGGAAGCAGTTGAATACACCTGACTAATCAGAAACAGCTGAGAAGTACAAGTCCATTTAGTCACCTAAACTGGGGGAGCTATATAAAAAATGGATGTAATTCCTACACAGATCACCCAATAAGTCTGCACTTTAACCTCATATGCATTGTTTCATTTCAAATTCAATGTCCAATGGAGTACAGAGCCAAAAGTAGATAAATTGTAACACTGTCCAAATATTTACGGACTGCACTGTATATGTCTAATATGTATAGTAAATCTAATATACACTCAGTGAGCACTTGATTAGGTATTTATTACACTTATTTTTTTTTACTTATTGGTCTTCTACTGCTGTAGCCTATCCACTTGGATTTATGATGTGTTGTGTGTTCAGAGATGCTGCATACCACTGTTGTAATGTGTGGTTATTTGCATTACTGTCACCTTCCTGTCAGCTTTGACCAGTCTGACACTGGCGTTTCTGTCTGCAGAACTGCTCAATGGATAAAAAATTAAAAAAAACATCATTCTTTGCAAACTCTAAAGACTAGTGAGCGTGAAAATCCCAGGAGATCAGCAGTTTCTGAGATACTCAAACCACCCTGCCACCAACTATCATTCCACGGTCAAAGTCACTTAGATCACATTTTTTCCCCATTCTGATGGTTGATGTGAACAGTAACTGAAGCTCCTGACTCGTATCTACATGATTGTGTGCCTTGCACTGCTGCCACACAATTAGCTGATTAGATAATCACATGAATAAGTAGGTGTAATAAAGTAAAACATGTTCCTAATAAAGTGCTCGGTGAGTGTACATATGACATAAAAAGGGCTATCTTCCAATATGGGCATACTGTACATACCCTCAAATTGTGAGGATGTGCTGGAGTATTGTCTGTAAATAGTATTTTGTGTTTGGTTGAATTTTTCTTTAACTGGTGTACATATCAATTATACATGAAAAGTTACCCCCACAATCCTTTGCAACTCCTCAGACAACCCACCAGGGTGGTCTAACCCGACATATTTGGAACCACATATTTGTCTTGCTCATACGTACAGCATTGTAAGTTCTATTATTCTTCCTATCCTAGCTTTGTGATTTTCCTGTTCATTATAACATAAAATGTATTAGACACACATATGTATTAGAAAAAAGTGGTAAACAATGACATTTGTTATTTCTGTATTCCTAAAATACCCAATAAATATAATCACTGAATAAAGGTAAAGGTAAAGGTAAAGGAATAAAGTAAAAAAAACAGGCCATTATTAGCATGAGGTAGATCATTATCAGCATAAGATTGGCTTTACCTGATTGTATATATCTTTATAGTTACATATATGTGCAGTTAACAGAATCTAATGGTCTGTATGTGTCTGTGTGTGCGTACAGTTGCTGATGCCTCAAGTGTAGGGGCTGGAGCAGGGCTCATGATACAGGGTCAAAGGTGAATAATTTTGATTCCTACTCTGTACCAACAAGGCCTGGCTGATATCTTCCTGCATAACCAGATGCAGAATTTAATCACCAACAAAAATGCTGACTTAGGTTTTCAATATACAGTGTGCACAATTCCCTTTCCTGCAAAAATAAAATGGCTCCAGTGGGCTAGTCAACAGTGTGGTGGTGGCTTCATTAAATCGTCCAGCAGGAAAACCTGGAATGACCAAAAGTGTTGCGCAGTATTCCCTCTCTACTGTCCCTCCTTAGTAAAGTATCTGAGCCACTGGGTCAGTTAAGGCCATGTCGGCTCTTGTCTCTCTCTCTGACAATAATGTATTAACAGCAGTAAAAGTAAACTCCCACAAGAGTCTGAGCTGACACAAATAGTCCCTGACTTGCATGCCAATTCTGCCCTCCTGTGGCCAAAAATGTGAAATACAATAAAGCAAAGTCTAGTATTTCTAGATACCTGGAACCTGGACAGGGCAGCCTGTAGTTAAGGTAAATGACTGGAACATGCAAGGCTGACGGTCTAATCCCGGTGTAGCCACAATAAGATCCGCACAGCCGTTGGGCCCTTGAGCAAGGCCCTTAACCCTGCATTGCTCCAGGGGAGGATTGTCTCCTGCTTAGTCTAATCAATTGTACGTCGCTCTGGATAAGAGCTTCTGCCAAATGCCAATAATGTAATGTAACCTATGATAACATATAGACAGGCAGCAAATTAAAGGAAAAACCAACATATAATGTCTTAGTAAAGTGTTGAGATCTGGTGGCTGCTAAGGCCACTGCATATGATTCACATAGTTTTCATACTCATCGAACCAGTCAGTAACCCCTCATGCCCTGTGTATGGGACATTTTGTCATCCTGGAAGAAACCACTCCCATCACTCACTCAATAAAATTATCGTACATGGTAGGTGTTAAAATGACCAAGCCAAGAATGAATAAGCCAAGACTATGTTTTTTGCGCTTGGCTAAATCTAGCATCTTTCTTTTTTATTTTTATATTTACTATTTTTACTTGCCTATTTTTCTCCCAATTTGGGAGCCAATTAACCTCTTTAATCCAATTAGTGTTAGCTGGGGATAGTGTGTCCACACCCCGTCCCTCAGCGGCCTGAAGGGAACAACACGCCTTCTTCAAGCCATCTCGTCTCATGCACGTGATCGTGATTCCGAGGCGCCTGGGGTGCTGTTGTAGGCGCCGATCCACAACTTCAATGAACTGCAACTGCAAGTCCGCTGCATCTTAGCCTGTTGCGCCACCACGGCTTGAGAGAAACCAATCTTGAGAGTAACCAATATAATTGTACATTCAACCATTGAAAATGCATAAATCTTACTAATATACCTCAAGGAGAAATACCTGTTGCCTTCTGACTAAATGCAGCCGGGATGTGATAGAGTTGCATTGTGGAATACATCATCCACTTTGAAGTCCCATTGCAAAAGAAACAGCAACACAGGAAGTGATTCAATCTACACACATCTACATTGTTTATTTGCATGCTGTGTATGGATTGGTTTAATGATCAGTCTAGATTCATGACACAGCATATTATTTCAGGACCAATCTTTTAATGTTAGTGCAAAGGGTTCAAAGCATTCCATATGAGACTACATCATTATTTGAAATACTTGAGTGTTTTAACTGAACTTCCTGCAGATTATATTTTCTTCACTTGTAGTAGAAACCTCAATTTGTATGACCCAGGTCTGTTCCACACAGGCAAAACAATGAGCATTGGTGTGGAGAGGAGCTGTCTATGATGAATATGTCTAGAAAGTATGATTGTATTCAGTACTTTGTGTTTGATATGTGTACGGCACATGCTGGTGGATATCACATAGGCATTCCGAAGCATGCTCATGCTGGCCCACATTCCCATGGGACACCTGGAGATAGGGTAGTGAGGTAAAATAGCAGGATAGACAACATGTGGATAAAAACATTATAAAATGTGAAACCAGTATTTAGCATTTCATCAAGCATTCTCTTCTAAGGGAATCATTTAATTTGAAGTATATTTTCATACAGCTATTCACAACTCATGCATCAAATTTGAGTTAATATAATTTTTTATAAATGCTTGGTATACAGTAGTGTGCAAAAATCTGGGCACCCCTGGTCAAAAAGCCTTTTGCAATTAATATTTAAGTGAACAGAAGCGAACCTGACCTCTAAATGATACAATGTTAAATATGACACATTTCTTGTTTGAGATCTCTCTCCACCGATTTTCAATAATATTCAAGTCTGGGGGCTGTGGTGGCCATTGCAAAACCTTCACCCGTCCCTTTCTTCCTTCCACCAGCACAAAATTTCCTGTGCCCTCAGCTGCCACACAACCTACAGCATAATGGATCCACCTTCATGCTTCACAGTTGGCAAGGCATACTTCAGAGACTCTATTTTGTGTTGAGGTAATTCTTTCTGGCAACTCTGCCATGTAGGTCTTTATCATTTAACTTATGTTGTATTGTTGTCCTGTGAACAGTTAGACTTGTGTCTGCTACTCCTCTTTGCAGTATGTCACCACTCTTTTATTGCAGCTGTATTGCAGTGATGTGTGGGTTCTTCTGAGCATTTCTCACCAGGTCTCAGGCCATTCTATCTGGTCTTCCAAACCTTACCTTGACTTCAGCTGTTCCATTTATCTTCCATTTTGCACTTCATTCTGAAATCCTTGGACAACTATTTAGAGGAACTCAGTTTATTACATTAAGTAAATAAAATGGAGTTATTGGAAGTAACGGAAAACATTTCTCAATCCCTCCCATATATAAATTTGGGAACCATCTTGAGTATTACATCAAGATTATTAACTAAACCAATGTGTCCTATAGCTCAGGTCATGGCCAAGTTGAATTTAACCAAGAGTTATAACTATTGGGGCCAGTTTCCCAGACACAGACTAAATTTGGGTTTGTAGAATCTCTATTCAAAATGTTATTTTGTCTCGGTCTAAAAAATTGGCCCTTGGTTTAATCCAGTTTAGTATATGCCAGAGTTTAGTATACGATTAGAGGACTTACACATTCATCCTTGCAATGCTGCTACTTGTTACTCAACCATCTGTGTATCACTGCTGTAGATAGCACAAATTCCCACACACCAGTACCATTAGCTTTGAGATAGCTCTTCATTGCTAGGCAACTTATGTGCACTGTAGCTTAGTTCTGAGCTTCAAAAGTTAGTGGCTAACGGCTACATAACGGCTACATAAACTCCATCGTCATACAAACACACAAATATGTCATTTCCACCATCAATGTAAAAGGTTAAATGGGTTCTTTGGTGAAAATTGTGCTGGAAAATCTTCTGCTGCATATAGTGCCCTCCATAATGTTTGGGACAAAGACACATCATTTATTTGCCTCTGTACTCCACAATTTTAGCTTTGTAATAAAAAATATATATATAAAAAAATTCAAATGTGGCTAAAGTGCAGTCAGATTTTACTAAATGGCATTTTTATCCATTTTGGTTTCACTATGAAGAAATTACAGCAGTGTTCAGACAGTCCCCCATTTCAGGGCACCATCATTTTCAGGACACAGCAGTGTTATGTAAATGAAAGTAGTCATGTTTTGTATTTTGTTGCATATCCTTATGAATATGATACAAAAAGAATGGTTTCGCCTGACAAAAGTTTCTGTTGAAATATTCAGTATTTTCGTAGAGTGCCTATCTGGCAGCAACAGGCTCATTTGATACCTTGGATGACTTAAAGGCATTTAGCCAACAGATGTGTTCCATACTAAAGTAGTAAATAGCCTATAGTTACATCTACCACTATCCTAATGTGGACAAGAGCTACCGAAAAAGGCCTCTTCCAATTTCTACTAGAGTTTGTTTTATTAAAACTTGTTCATACATTTTAACATGATGCAAGAAAATGTAAGTCACAAAATAAAATTCCAGTTTATTGTTGGACAACAAACTTCACATATAAACAGGCCACAATAAACAATTTTGTAGACAAAAAGCAAACCCTTTTCTTTGGCCTTGCCATCCCATACAAACCAACTACATATGGTACAACTAGTGTAAGTACATACACATTTTATACAAGGTTTCTGTAGAGATAATGTGACATGGTCAAACAAGTAAATCCATTTTATAGAGAAGCATCAACTCCAAAGCACCATTTGGTCAACAGAGATCAGTCAAAAACAGTTGACCTCCAAACAATATGTACAAAAATATAAAATGTAAATAAAAATACGAACAAATTCCTCCTATAAACTCCTTTTACAGTATTTTGTTGAGAGGGTATAGCCTTGAAATCTTGTTTGAGTCTTTAAAAATGTGCAGTTGGGTGTGTGTGAGCACAGTGTTGAACTGTACTGGATGATGACCAAGCATCCCTCCACTGCTGAGAGGATTCTGGCAGGGGAAAGGTTTAAAAGGAACGCCAAGATGAAAATGTCTTAATTGTCATTGTTGGTTTTTTGTTTCTTCGTTTCAATGTCATCCTAAAAAAGGAGAACAAACATCAAGATTATGTTTCACTGCTGAACAATTTGCAGCGTGCTCTCTAAAGCAACGGTTATGACTGTACCTCATCATCGTCGTCATCATCCTCAGCAGCTCTTTTGGTGCCACCCTCAGTTTCGTCTTCATCGTCATCATCATCTACAAAGTGAAAACTGTGCTCAAGAGTTCTGCGAGGTGTGAAGTTTGTTTAAAATGTGATGCAAGAGTGGTAACACGGCCCAGGACTGCAGACCCCCACCAACCTTCTCCATCATCGTCGTCCTCGTCAACTTCATCATCTTCATCTTCTATTTCTGGCTCCCCGTTCTCTTCATTCTCCTATGGGTAACAAGGAAAACTTTGGATACAGGTCTAGGGAACAAAATTTGACTGACCCTTTTCTGCCCAAGTATTCAGAATGAAAGAATTCCTCCAATTGCTGAGAGGGGGGGACATTTTTTTAAATAAAATAAGGCAAATAACATTGTTTATTGTCAATATTGCCAATTTTATTCGAGCATCAGATCGTGTACTTACTGCTTTTCCATTAGCAGGAGCATCCTTTCCATTCTTGGTCTCCTCTGAAAGCTTCTTTTTGAGGTCCTAAACAGGAAATTGTAAATTACTAAAAAGGCAGATTCTATCAGCATTAAGGACAACCTTCAAAATTCACGTACAATTTGTTTAGAATTCTAAGACTTGCCACTACAAGAATGTAATTTGGCTAGGGGAAGTTTGTTTCAGCTTCTTTCAGTAAATCCAAGTAAATATAGGCCTACAAACCGCCCGATATGAAAATGCATTGCTTCAAACGTAAGGTTTTAGTTGAGCATGCCATTGGCTGCAGTTCCTGCCTGATTCCCCCACATTTGAATCGTCCGAAGTGTTGTAATGTGATACTTTGATGTTGTGGAGACGTGGCGCGTATTGTAGTTCAATGGCGTAAGATGCCTTGTCGATATGCCAGGCAACACCAACTCCCAGAATGCACTGCCACAATATTTAAACACGACAAATACCTACAAATGAAAACGAGAAAGAGGCTGGGTAAATTTCCTACCGTTGAAGGGGACAAGGGTGAATAATTTCCCGCGAAATCGATCCATTTATAAATCTTGGAATGACGAAAATTACAGCGTTGCAGACACCATTAACTCAAAAGGACAATTGATGTTCTCCAATCTCACCTGGCTATTTACGTGGTACCCAATACTTTGAAGGTAGCGCTGAATGGACAAGTGCCATTTCATCAGCAAGCTAGCAATGATACATATAATCATCTTTACAAAATTCAACTTCATTTAAGAAGACCAAGTAGGGTATGCATTATGTATTATGACTGAGGTAAATCGTTTATATTAGTTAACGTAATAGTTAGCCTTTAAGCAGTTTACCGGGGACACCACGCCAGTACCTCCTCACACAGCATTATCGTAACGTTCATATCCTGATTATTTACTGATTACTAGTTCGACTATTCAACGGAATAGCCAAGTTAGCAGTTACATTCTATGAATAGCCCCTGTATGCACAAACCAACCATCTACTCAGACAAAGGAAATCGACGACTGGTGTTCCATTTAAATCGAACTACGTAAACTGGCGCTATCCACTTACGATCCGATCGTAACTTTAAAGCACTATTAAAGCACTTGCAGCTAGAACATAACGTTCGATGAGCGGGTGAGGTTTGGCTAGCCTACCGTCGGTGTCCTTGATAAAAGTAGGCTACGGATGTACAAGGCACCAACGACTGATAAGGACAATGACGGTCAAGTGCGAATTTAAGTAGCCTATTCAATTAAGCTACCGTTAGTTGTAAATCTTGTTTCGGAAACACACTCGTCTATTCGCGGTTAACACCTCGGCTAATAAGATGCCTCAAAAGTGCAGAAATCAACGCTACGCCGCAATTTCGCCAGAGCAGAATCCCGATTACCACAGTGTAAAAACACAATCAATTAAATTAAAGCAAAAGCATCCATTGCGGACCACTTGGATTCCGTTTGGAATCAGGGGGAGAACGAGAATAAAAGGCGGACTGAGCTTCTGGAAAGGTTCTTCCGAACCTAGCTTCTAACGCAAATGACCGGAGTCGAGCTTCATTCAACGATTTAGCCCGCTAACGTTAACCACTGCAGACGAACACAGACAGGTTCCGACGGTGACCAACACTAAATCAGTGCGGTAACGTTAGAGGTCACGGACAGGTTACCGGGCAGTACAAGACGATGTGGTAGCTAACATGCACGAATCAGCAGAACAAATTCAACAAACCCTAAAAAATAAAATTATGATGTACAGAAAAGTCATAACCTCTACATTTAACCTCAAAAGTAGGCCAATCCATACATAAAAAAACCCCCAAAAAAACAGTACGATACGAAATATAAAATTAGGCTACTGCCTTTGCAATTTCCCTTACAAATTACTTTAACTCCTCCAGCTGCTAGTCAACATCAGATTTATAAACATTCAAGATGCAAACTTCTTAAAAGGATCAATGCGAGCCGTAATTCTATCCTCAAAGAGGAAACTGAAAGTATCGTTGATGATAACTGATAGCTAGCGTTTCCCAACAACTACAAATGAATGTTCCGACTTTTTGAAGAAAAAAAAAAATGCAACGGTGAATTGATGCTTTCTATACATTACAAATAGTAGGCTATGTGCAGGATTAGAACACCATAAACACGTACGTTATGATAATGCAATCACAGCTCCGGCTTACGCCGCAGGTGTTCAAAGAGGAACCGATATTAACAAAGAACCCGCGCAGACTGTTACTCTCTTAACAATAAGGCTAAGGTCGGAAATAACCTACATTCATTAGAGCAAAGGCAAACCCAAACCCACGCTTTACATATCATTTACTAGAGCCGATCGACTAAGATGATGAGAACGAGCGATTTAATAATTGAACACAAGATAAATAATATTCTTCACAGGTCTGTAAAACCACATTTCTTAAAATAACTATTACAATAGTTAACACAACCCAACATGCAAATGCCTTACCTTGGCTGAAATCTCAGAACCGGCATCAACTTTTGCGTCTGCCATATTCTGTTTTATGGTTGGTATTTTATGCAGGTATATTTATTTAGATCAGTCTGATTGTTGCTGTATCATAAACACAGTCTTTTCACTGCCAGCGACAAATTTAGGCGGTGAGAGCTTCTAATATACAGTTATGGGCGGAGACAAGGGACGGTCAGTACTACATGGTTGGCCGATGATTCCAGAAATATGTGTTTGCGATTCGTTGGAGTGAACAATGGCTTGTATTTCTGAACCAAGATGACACACCCCTCTGTTAACCTCCGTTGTTGTCCGTAATGCTATGGCGGATTGGCAGCCCCCATCTTCCGACCTCACCCATACACGAACTGGTGCTTTCTTTATTCGAGACAAAAAGGGACGTATTTTTCTGAACATGGCACGACAACATCAGATAAATCACCCACATTCAATAGCTCTTAGCTTTTGTGAAACGCATATAACAACATATAGCTAGCTAACCTGGCAATAGCTACGTTACTTGGGTAGCTTAAAGGCACTATGATGATAGCTGTAACGTTACATACGTTAACTTGAAATTAGCTGGTCAGAATTCGAATGGCGTTCCACGAGCTAATGTCAATTTATGGACCACTTACATTTGCACACGAATGTTTTTTTTCTACATTTATAGTACGCACAGCCTATTCGTCTCGCTTTTGAATGGATTCAAAGAACGCCTGGTTTCGTTGAGTTCGCTCACGGAGCTAGGTAACTAACGTTAACTGTTTCCAAATGTGAGTAGAGATGGCAAAATAAGACATTTTCTCTTTAATCATAGCTATGTTAGCTAGATCTAGTTCTCTTGGCCCTACTCACACAAAGTGAAGTAAGGACTATTGTGCTTATTCAATGGAATAGCAACATTTATTCAGAATGAAAAGTGACTTCACCGCACCAATTGCTGGAGTCCCAAGTGGATAGTAACTTTAGCCTCAGTAATAAATCTGAGATTGGTGGCTAGGGTGACTGAAGGTCGGCTCCACAAAAAAGGAAAAACGCATAACGTTATTTTTTATGTCGTATTACCCACTCTAAAACTCTCTGACGTATACATTCACTATAAGTGATTTGGACTCTGAAGCACGTCACAATATAAATCGTTCGTAAAAAAAATTGAAATTGCGTTCTTAGAGGATTTGAAATTAATGTTACTGTAAGGGAGTTTCAGATACAGTCTCGAGGAGAACGATGCTGTGACTTGCCCTAAGTTACCAAGTAGACTCTAACATACAACTAGCTAATCAAGTCAAGACCAGTCATTTGGTTTGAGATTGGAAGACATTAGACTTGTTTAGATGACTTTCCTCCCGGCTCGAAAACTGGCGAGAGTAGCCGATTGCATTCGGGGGAGGGGTCAAAAAGTCGGACACTTCTTGGTTGACTAGCCTGCTCGCTTTATCTAGCAATGGCGATATCACAGTCTATTTTAGTTTTGCACATTCTAATTTCTGTACCACGAAACCAATGAAGAGTTCAGGACTGACTCTATGAAAGATATACAAAATAGCACCATTAACTTCTTGTCTACAGCTGAACTGGCTGCAAATAATGCAATATTTTGCTGGGAAATATGGTTGCTGGGAAATTGCTTGATTCATGAGAATATTATTTTCTTACATGTAAACCTATAAATATTCACGTGGAGTCAACGTGGTTTTGCTGGATGAAAAGTTCAGACCAGCTTCCAGCTCAACGTGGTTTAACTGATTGACCAGTTCAAACCAGCTCCCAGCTTGACATGGTATGACCAGCTCAAGCTATGTTTTGAAACAGCTACTAGCTTTTTTTTTTTCAACAGGGTGCTCAAATGTCTCAACTCAACCCAAAAAAAGCTGAATTTTGTGCTACCAAAAAGTGCAACATTAATGTAGCATATTCAACAAAAGCATACCTATCTCAGGATTATCCATGTTTACTGAATGTATCATTACTTTAAATTGTTGGTTACTTCCGGTTCCAGGTCACGCTTGAGGGAATGTCTCTGAATTGTAAATGGCGGTGCCCACGAAGATAAGGGTGGGTCGCTAACTAGCCACGAAATGGCAATAGAAAAAGAAATACCAATAGGAAATACAGTGGTGTGAAAAAGTGTTTGCCCCCTTCCTGATTTCTTTTTTTTTTTTTTTTGCATGATTGTCACACTTAAATGTTTCAGATCATCAAACAAATTTAAATATTAGTCAAAGACAACACAAGTAAACACAAAATGCAGTTTTTAAATGATGGTTTTTATTATTAAGGGAGAAAAAAAAATCCAAATCTACATGGCCCTGTGTGAAAAAGTGATTGCCCCCCCCTGTTAAAACATAACTTAACTGTGGTTTATCAAACCTGAGTTCAATTTCTCTAGCCACACCCAGGCCTGATTACTGCCATACCTGTTCTCAATCAAGAAATCACTTAAACAGGACCTGTCTGACAAAGTGAAGTAGGCAAAATGATCCTCAAAAGCTAGACATCATGCTGATATCTAAAGAAATTCAGGAACAAATGAGAAAGAAAGTAATTGAGATCTATCAGTCTGGAAAAGGTTATAAAGCCATTTCTAAAGCTTTGGGACTCCAGTGAACCACAGTGAGAGCCATTATCCACAAATGGTGAAAACATGGAACAGTGGTGAACCTTCCCAGGAGTGGCCGGCCGGCCAAAATTACCCCAAGAGCGCAGCGACGACTCATCCAAGAGGTCACAAAAGACCCCACAACAACATCCAAAGAACTGCAGGCCTCACTTGCCTCAGTTAAGGTCAGTGTTCATGACTCCACCATAAGAAAGAGACTGGGCAAAAATGGCCTGCATGGCAGAGTTCCAAGACGAAAACCACTGCTGAGCAAAAAGAACATTAAGGCTCGTCTCAATTTTGCCAGAAAACATCTTGATGATCCCCAAGACTTTTAGGAAAATACTCTGGTCTGACGAGACAAAAGTTGAACTTTTTGGAAGGTGTGTGTCCCATTACATCTGGCGTAAAAGTAACACCGCATTTCAGAAAAAGAACATCATACCAACAGTAAAATATGGTGGTGGTAGTGTGATGGTCTGGGGCTGTTTTGCTGCTTCAGGACCTGGAAGATAATGATAATGGAACCATGAATTCTGCTGTCTTCCAAAAAATCCTGAAGGAGAATGTCCGGCCATCTGTTCGTGACCTCAAGCTGAAACGAACTTGGGTTCTGCAGCAGGACAATGATCCAAAACACACCAGCAAGTCCACCTCTGAATGGCTGAAGAAAAACAAAATGAAGACTTTGGAGTGTCCTAGTCAAAGTCCTGACCTGAATCCTATTGAGATGCTGTGGCATGACCTTAAAAAGGCGGTTCATGCTCAAACCCTCCAATGTGGCTGAATTGCAACAATTCTGCAAAGATGAGTGGGCCAAAATTCCTCCACAGCGCTGTAAGAGACTCATTGCAAGTTATCGCAAACGCTTGATTGCAGTTGTTGCTGCTAAGGGTGGCCCAACCAGTTATTAGGTTTAGGGGGCAATCACTTTTTCACACAGGGCCATGTAGGTTTGGATTTTCTTTTTTCTCCCTTAATAATAAAAACCTTCATTTAAAAACTACATTTTGTGTTTACTTGTGTTGTCTTTGACTAATATTTAAATTAGTTTGATCTGAAACATTGAAGTGTGACAAACATGCAAAAAAAAATAAATAAATAATAAATCAGGAAGGGGGCAAACACTTTCACACCACTGTATACTATTGAACGTGCACACAATAGCCACTGCTACAATAATGTTAACGTGGCTAACATTAGCCAGGTAGCTTGCCAACACGGCTACTGTTGTAGTCACCGGCTGGTTAAATTCAGTGAATTTTGTTATTTTCAACATTTAGCATGCTACAGCTAACAAAGTACATCAAAGGACATTTTCCATAGACCAAGGGACTTTTTCCATAGATCGAGGGATGTTTTCCTTCAACTGAGGGCTATTTTCTATAGACTGAGCATGATGGTCTGAACACTACCATATAAGCCTGCCTGGTTCCGATACAAACAATAAAATGGTGAGTAGCCAAATGGTAAACTAAACAGCTTAGTTAACCAGTTAGAGGGGAATGACCAAACTGGTTCAAGCTGACAAGATTACCACACATTACAACAGTGGTATGCAGAAGAGCATCTCTGAAGACACAACACATCAAACCTTGAAGTGAATGGGCTACAGCAGCAGAAGTAAAATATTTTAAATACCTAATAAAGTGGCCACTGAGTGTATGATAAAGTAATAGAATATCCCAACCAATGTCTGGTTGGTTATGCAGCTGACTAAGTGATACTAAGAAATTAGAGAGTTCATGACTCATTGTTGGTTATAGAAGGTTAAGTATTTCACATTTAAAACAAATACTTTCAACTAAGTAGACGCAAACCTAGCTAATCACCTTATTCAGCAGTGCACTGTGTCTTGACCCTGCTTTGTGATTATAAATTCTGTAATGTATTTAAATATTCTTGTATTGCGCACGGGAAATGGAAATGAAGGCCTAAGCTGAACATTATCTCTGGTGCCAATTGTGCTTGATCTGACAACCCTCAAAAAGCTTATCATGTTGAGAAACAGTCATGTCCTGAAGGGCAGCAGTGTTTGCTGGTTTTTTAGAATGTTTCAGCACTGTGATTGAAGTGATCAACTAAATGGTCCACACTCCTTGTTTCCAAGGCTCAAGTTATCTGCTGATGGATAGGAAACCAGAAAGACCTACACTGCATCTCTCCAGAACTGCAGGTTAAAATCCCTCTTTGGGATTTGCCTGCACTTTACTTTACTTTAACAGTGCTGAAATAATTTCCCAGTATCAGCAGGGATCTTCACCTTCACTGCTAATAAAGTTTCCATAAAATATGTTCCATGCACAAACAAAACAAAAATCAGTTGTATTGAAGTGCCTATAAGGTCCATAATTGGTTGGTTTTGCACAACTGTAAAGGTGGTACAGTTTTAAAGTTTGTCTTATTTAATTTAATTGTATTTCCTATTTTGAGAACTGCTTCCAATCCAAACTTGAACCCAAGAACAAAGCTTGATATTTTCTCCCCATGACCTAGCCAATTTTTGCCAAAGCACAACTCATTTAGTTTTTTATTTACTGTGAACTATTTAAAAACGGCATTGTATTTTATATTTATATTGTCATGCAGAAATTCCAAATCCAGACCCACTGAATCTGTGGTGGATAGCTAGGCTTTACTGCACATGATCTAATGCAGTATTATAATGCATTGTGTTATAATGCATACCAAATCTGACCAAATAGAAAAGACAAACCCATTCCTTACTATTCTTTAAAAAAAAAATTTTTTACAGAAGAATGTTAAATTTCAGAAAACAACACCTATTTTTTTCTGTTGCAATCTGTAATGCACTGTAATCTACTGTAATCCACTGGAGTGTGATCCTACAGAAAATGCAACATCACTTGAAGTGTGCTGTCACATGTCTCTTATGACACAAATTGTTAATGGTTTGGCGCATGCAATTAGGATTAAAGTAAAATAACATTACAAATATACATTGAAAATGTATAACATAATCACATGTATACCCACCAAAATATCACCTAAAGGCATACAAGTTATAACCATAGGTTTAGGAATTGAATCTTTAGTGGATGTATCTCACTTCAAGCTCTTTGATTGCTTGACTTGTAAAACACCAGCAGTGCACAGCAGTAGTCTGCTCATAGTCATACCAAATAGGGACCTTTGGTAATGCATGATGCTACATTTTATTTACCTTTTTGTGCTTGTAAATAAGGGACAGACAAAAATGTCTGCAGACATACTCCTATATCTCCATTAAAGCTGATTTGCTTCTGTACTCCCTCACCATCAAAATAACATATGTCCTCCCTCTAGTGGGACAATGTGCATATAACATTTCCCTCTCTCTGGATGCCTTGTCGGCTTGTTGAATGTTCTATGACTAATCATTTGACAATGCCAATATAAGTAAATTAGTTGCGTTGGAATTTTATGCTATATATATGCTCATTACACAGAAAAGTGAATACATTGTGTATTTTCAATTGTCATTAATTGCTGGCATTAAAAGGAACTTATAAGACTAACATTTTCACCTAATATACATGTTTATGCAATGTAGGCACACTTTATCTAGAAAGAGAATAGACTAGTTGCCAGTTGGAATACATTTTATTGGAAACTTAATTATTTAGTTTTAGCTTTAACAGTCCATAATTTATAATAAATGTATCCACTGGCAGTTTACTGACTCAAGCATATAATTGAGGCACAAGGAAAATTAAATAGATTCTATTATATTTTAGAGAATGCCTGTTTTTGTGTGTGTAATTAGTAATTACACATATCTGTGCACTAGGCATTCGTCTATTCATATTCTCACAGATTGAAAAAACTTTGAAAAAAGCTAATATTGTTTTGTCTTCCCACTAAACTCACTGTAGAAGAAGTCAGTTTTGCATTTATTGCACTTTTATTCACTTCATTGATTTTGGCTTCATTAGCCCTTCCTGCACCCATTCTTCTTTGCTTTGTTAACTTCTATGGAAATGTACACTTTCCAGTAATGGTTTAGCCATCCATACCCACTGTTTTCCATAGCTTGAAATGAACATTTACATTACATTAAATTGTTTTGTGAAAGTTTTATTTTGAAAGCATTTATTTTGAATGTGTATCCTCACTGGCTGGGTTCTCTGAAAGCAGGGTTGATGTCACAGGCAATAGTTCAAACACTAAAAGGCAACCCGATAAGGCAAAGGTACACAAGGAAATCCAGAAATCATAATCCAAAAGTCCAGTCAGAATTTTACAACAGCAAATCAAAACAAGGACAGAATCAAAATCCAGGAAAGAAAGTAGGGGTACACAAAACGGGTCGAGGCAGTCAAAACAAACGCTGGAGAGAATAGTCGAAACACATAACAATCTGGCAAAGAACTGGCGAAAGCATACGGGTAAATGAACTGAAATGATAAACAGGTGCAAGTGCGGGGAACAGGTAATGAGACAGAGGTGGAATTAATGAATGAATGAAAACTACGGAAAACGAGAGTAGACAAAAAACATGACATGAGACACGAAAACGGAAAGTGCCAAAACAGAACAGACACGGAGCATGACAGTACCTTACAGTATTCCTTACAGAAATGTGAAAAATGTAATCACAAAAAGACAATGCTCACACGCTCATGCTCACAAGGACAAAAAGAAAAAGACTTACACACTGGCTTGATGCTCCAAAAAACGAATAATGGAAGGCTATTTATTGTACCATGAGGTGAACATTTCAACAACAAATTTGCTTGGATAAAATCTGCTTTGGTGTTTCTTCACAGAGAATAGCATGCATCACTGGGTCTAACATGGAGGAGGGGGCAGTTAGCTGGAAATACAAAATGAAATAGGGATAGAGTACTGTAAAACTACTCACTGTGTTGCTCTGCCCTTTATGGATTAAGATCTATTTCATCAATGTATCATATTTCTCGATATGATACATTGAACCTTTCCTGAGGTTCCCATAAATGCTGCTTGTGCCTTGCACAAGGTAACCCAGAAGAGGCCCTTCCTCTATCAATCTCCTGACCCCACAAAGCACCAACCCCTCCCCCCGCTCACACACCACCGACCCCACAGAGTTAATGAGAGACACCTGTGGAACTGCACCCACCCTAAAATATAACTACAAATACACAATTCTGAACTTTCCAGTCTGCGCGATTGGATTTGGAAACTTACATTTTGATGGTTTAATGGTTAATGTTTTGTCCATCAATCACCCATTTGATTTTTTAAATATCACATGAGACAACATAAGATACGGTTCCACATAAGCCGAGCAGCACGGAAAGAAGCATGAATAAAAAAAAACAGAAATATAACTTCAAAAACGATTTTATTTTGTTTAAAATCCTGTTTTGTATCACCGACTTCCTCAGATTGTAGCCTTGGGTAGCGTAGCTGCACCTAATCTCACTAGAATATGTAGCCTACCTTTAAAATACATTTTAAAAGAAAGTAAATGCACAGAGAGAATCATTGTGTAACCACTTCTATAAATGGCACTTACTGGCCATCAGAAACCCATTATTATAGCCTATTTAGTTTGTTGTTTGTATTTTTAAATCAAATCGACTGCCAGTATTGACTCTGTCTGTGGACCTATTGCTCGCTCTTATTTATGAACTAATGATGAAACTTCACATACTTGTCCAATAAATATTTGAGCAGCTAATTGTCCAATTACTTTTGGTCCTAAAATTGGGAGGGATATGTATACAATTCCTATACTGTTCACCCAATATGGATGTAAGACGCAAAAAAACTGTCCTTCCAAACTGCACTGTATACTCTCCAGCTCTTTCATAACACAAATACGTTGGGAGGGAATGTTCCAGAATGGCATTGTTAATGCAACATTTTTCATTGGAGACCTTCAGCCCCCAGCCTCTGTCAAGGGAATTAGTATAGGGGAGTCATGGCACTTAGCAGGCACTGTTATCTAGGGCGACTAAGAATGCAAACACAAGTGCAAGGGATCAGGGAAAGAAGTACAGAAATTTCCTTGTGGGAGACAGTACAGTCCCAAGATATGCAGCCAGTGCAGACTTGATTGACACCATGTCAGCTAGCTTACTGAAAGTCATACAAACAAGAACAAAACTACTCCAATGAGCATTAAATCATGAATTCAATCATAAAAGAAACAAAGGCTCTGAAAACGAATAAACAAAAAAGGAAGTTACACCTGATCAGCTGTTAGGGCTAGATACAAATGCTGTTGAGTATGGAGGAGCTGAGGTACGGTCTGAAGAAGTGGAGCTTCAGTCTACGTTCAAAGATGGCAAATGTGTCAGTCACGCAGTTTTCTGACTGCTTTAGGAAGCTCATTCCAGTGCTCTGATATACAATGATGGAACTTGACATTTATACATACTCTGCTTATGTGTCACCCTCTCACGTGCCACAGCCCAGCAACATTAATAGAGAGGCCTGTATTTACACTCGACTCATTTTTTAGAGAATGCTACATTTGATAATTGGGTTGATGGTGTGATGTAAATTTTGTTTTCCGAGTGCAATATTTTCAAAATGAACAATAAACACTTAAACATATTATAGTGAGAATGGCTCTATTTCTTTTTGGCACTTCCATTAAAAATAGCAAATTCTGAAACTCAATATTTCACCTGTTTCAAAACCAATCTCAATACCATTTCACAGGTCTACAACAATGGAAACGGGCTCGCCAACTACTGATTTTGGTATTGGTACATTGCGCCATTTCTGTGTTAAGAATTTTTTTTCCCCACAATAAGTCACTTGAAATAAGTAAAGCAAGGGCGGCCAAAAAGAGACCAGCTAGGTCGGCCTACATAAACAGAAAACTACAGCTAAATTGCCAGCTATGTTAGTTTACTAGGCTAGTCATAAACACCAAAAAGTGTGTTCACTAGGTTAGCCAGCGAACACTAGTTACAAGATAAAATGGCAGTGACAGTGTTAATGTCAGCTAGTTAACTAGCTAGCTAGCCTATAGATAGGCTTTTTAAAGTAGTTATACCTTGCTAGCTAGCTAGCTGACTGGCTGATACGGGATATTTCTCATTACACATGAGAGAACAATACTGTGTTGATGACAGACAGAAATGCATTGTAGACTGCACAATTATCGCTGATATATATTATAACTGACACAGTAAGTTAGTGGGCCGAATAGATTCTTTAAGCCAAGTTCTCAGCCAAGGGTTTTACTTTTAATGCATATTTTTAATGACCTATCACGTATGAATTTAACCTCCAGGTGTAAAAACGAAGGAAATTAATCACAAAAAACAATGTTTTTAGTGAAATGTTTACATTTGCTGAAAGCCTCAAAAGACAGGAAATGAAACTGATCAGCCCTAATGCTCCATCAAGATGTATCATATATACGTCAAACAACATGTGCTCATCACTGGGCAGATTGTTTAAGATTCAAACCTCTGAAATAATTCATAATCTTAGAGTAGTGCAAAGTTTATTGGCAAAATTCAACTCTGCTAACTGCAGTCCTGACCTGACTGTGATCAGCACTATGAACATAATACACTCAGTCTGCACATGTAGACCTGTACACCAGCTTGTTAATGCAGATATTTAATAGCCAAACATGGGCAGCAACTCAACACATAAAGGCATGCAGACGTGGTCAAGAGGTTCAGCTGTTTTTCAGACCAAATGTCAAAATGGGGAAGAAATTTGATCTAAGTGACTGTGAAATGATTCTTGGTGCCAGACAGGGTGGTTTGAGTATCTCAGGAACTGCTGATCTCCTGTGATTTTCATGCATAACAGTCTCGGAGTTTGCAGAGAATGGTGCAAAAAAAACCCCAGTGAGAAGCAGTTCTGAAAAACATGTTGTTAATGAGAGAGGTCAAAGGAGAAGGGCCAGACTGGTCAAAGTTTGCAGGAAGTTGACAGTAATGCAAATAACCACACATTACAACAGTGGTATGCAGAAGAGCATCTCTGAACCCACAACGCTTCAAACCTGGATAGGCTACAGCAGCAGAAGAACAATAATTGTGTGCTGCGCATTGCAATACAAAGCAGAGCTTTGTAGTGCAAAAGCACACACCTTAATATTCTCAGCCATACTTCATAATTTTATTTATTAAATTTTCTTCCTTCAAAAGTTCGGCATGCTACTCCTCCCACAGCTTTGAGAAATCCCAGGCAAGATATATATCAAAACGACCGGAATAGATGGGAATCGATGGGAAAGACTTTTCTCACAAATTGATCAAACCCACCCCTCTTTGGAGCCACACCACTTCGTCATACTTTGCCGCAGAAACGTGATTAAAGGTTTAAACGGGTCACAAGACTTTGAACTGTGTTGGTCTAAAGACACTTTTTGATATCTTCTACGGTTTTTACAAAATCACAGTTTATGTTTTATGAAATTTTTGAGATTTTCAGATTTTATTATGGGTGTGTATTGCGTGGCTTTAGAGTGCGGTGACATCACCCACTCTAGCATTCAGCCCTTCTAAATTTTATCAAAAATATTCAAGACATTCTCATCTTACTCCCACAGCTTCTACTCTACAACAACAATTTATACATCAAAATGTAGAGAAACTTGTCCTCTCTCATTCAATGTCACTTCCATTGAGATAGGACTCACGGTTTTTTAATAAATCGCCCAAAAGTGCAGAGAGTGCCGGATCCAGCTCTCATTGACTCCAATGTTATCTGAAGCGTCAACTGCCGCGTAAAGTAGGTTATAAACTGTCACCGACCCATTGAAGTCTTGGGTCGCTCAAAATACAAAAATAAATTAGATCTGACTCATACTTTTGAAGATACATGGATTTGTTCGGCACCAGCGCCAGTTAGCTTCACCACTAGCATTCAAGCCGTAAGCAGTTAAACATTTACACAGAGTTGTACAAACTGCCGTTACTCCTTCAATTTTCACAGTACCTTGACATATTATATATCAAACTGTTCATATTTTCACCCTGTCACTCACATTCAAAGAGATATGACGTATAGTTTTGGAAAGAGAAGCGTTTAAACCCGAGCATGTCAGAAAAAAAAGTGAGTTCCTAGATCTCTAACAGACAGAGACTCTCACACACACAGAACATGCATGAGCCCCTGGTTGCACACTCAGCTCACTCAACCCCCCCCCCCACCACAACATAAATATGAAGTCTAAAACTGACACAAATAAGCACAATACATGTAGTATCACTCATTTTAACCACAGCATTCACAGCCTGTGACCGGAATAGAACCGGAAGTAGCCGAAGCTAGCGCTAGCCTTGGCTAGCTTCCCATGTTATCTGAGTGGTAAACTGCAGAGTAAAATAAATAAAATATGGCGATTTTTAAACTGCCACAACTCCTGCATTCTAAATCCTACCGACACATCTCATAGATCGATCTCGCCACTGAAGTCTCGGTTCACTTAAAATGTGAGTTATAGTTTTCAAGATACAGCGATTTGTTTGACGTTAGCTTCGGTGCTAGCTTTCGTTAGCTTCGTTGCGCTAGCTTGCGTTAGCTTCGGCGCTAGCTTGCGTTAGCTTCGTCGCGCTAGTTAACATTAGCTTCGGCGCTTGCTAGCTTAACTAACTAACTGACGGTCTGACTAACTGATTAAGTGACTGTTACTAACTGACTAACTAACTAGCTAGCTGACTGGCTAACTAGCTGACTGGCTAACTAGCTAGCTGACTGGCTAACTAACTAACTAGCTAGTTAGCTGACTTACTGACAGACTAACTAGCTAGCTAGCTGACTGGCTAACTAGTTAGCTGACTGACTAACTAACTAACTAACTAGCTGACTGGCTAACTAATTAGCTGACTGGCTAACTAACTAACTAGCTAGTTAGCTGACTGACTAACTAACTAGTTAGCTGACTGGCTAACTAACTAGTTAGCTAACTGGCTGACTAACTAACTAGCTAGCTGACTGGCTAACTAGTTAGCTGACTGACTAACTAACTAACTAACTAGCTGACTGGCTAACTAGTTAGCTGACTGGCTAACTAACTAGCTAGTTAGCTGACTGACTAACTAACTAGCTAGCTGACTGACTCCATCCTGTCCACATTATATGAAAATACCGAGGTTTTTAACTGTTTTATTTCTATGTCCATGTCTTAATGGTTGTGCTAACTGTAACAGGAGGGTGGGTGTGGTTGAGCAACCCATACTTAGCCAGACAACACCACCTTGGGAATTGTACCCTTATACTGCCCAGACCACCCTAGCCACCACCCAGAACACCCTAGCAACCGCCCAGAACACCTTAGCAACCGCCCAGAACACCCTAGCAACTGCCCAGAACATGAGGATGTCTATTTTTGTGAGGACCAAATTTTGTTTTAGATCAGTGTGTGTGTGTGTGTGTGTGTGTGTGTGTGTGGCCTATGAACTTATCATAAGGGCAAGTACACACACACACACACACAAGTGTATAGATGAGGTTCTCCATTTTTGTGAGGACCAAATTGTGGGTTACATCTGTGTTTGTGTGAGGGATGGGCACCAGCAGCGGCACACTTAAAATTTCCCTGGAATTTTTTCTAGTTATATATTTAAAAGTCTAAACACCTAATAAAGTGCTTACTGAGTGTATATTCACCTTTATACCAGTGGGGTTGAGATCAAACAGTGGTGGCATGGGTTTTTGTCTTAGTTTTATTAGGGGCAGGTAAGTTCACAGGTAGAACAAAACAAACTGATTTTGATGGTGTTTGAGCTGTTCAAATTAACCAGAATCTCTTAATACAGTCCATGATCATAAGGAATAAGCACCAAAGCTCAACCATTAATTAACCTGACACAAAAGTTCCTATGGTTGTACAATATTCAGTAATTCAGTCATATCAGTAATGATAATTGAGGCAAATAAGGTTGTCTTTTCTGATTGTCAAATTGCACTTCTTATTACTGCAGCCCACTAATTCTGTAGCTGAAGAAACGCACAGGTGGGGTCTCACTTCAAAGCTTGGCCCAATATCTGTGAAATATCCAGAAGGAGAAGCATAAAGACAGGAGGTGATGCTACAGAGGAATCCATTTTTACCAGTCCCACACAGTTTCCATTGAAATGGCCCATCTCTCATCTGAGGCCCACCGCACCCCTGTTTGTCTTGAGCAAACTGGAACAACAAAGGAAAGCTTAACACTGAGCCTAACAACCGAAATCAAATGGGCAGAGTCATGGCAAGATCTGAACAAGGGACAGCATCATGCTACTCTTCCAGGAATTTAGATCAGGGACACATTACCTGTGACTGGATAATATATATCAGCATTGCTATTGGTCAAATCAAAACAATTTTTAATAAAACCATTTCTTTTACAGCACAATGCGATAGAACTAACGTAGCGAAAACACCATCCTAGCGGACATCTTTATTACACAAGTAATGACACACTATTGAGAGAACTGAAAAATGTCAACTACCAATCAATTAAAGACTACATGGAGGTAGGGAGGGGTGGAGAGAGGTGCAGCTTGAAGAGGTGTGTCTTCAGTCTGTCTTGAAGGTGGTCAGAGTCTCTGCTTTTCTGACCTCTAAGAGGAGGTCGTTCCACCACTATGGAGCCAGAACATACAGTAGGGAGGTGGAATTGTGAATTGGGGGAGGCGCCAGGCATCCTGCAGTGGCTGAACGAAGAGGTCTGATGATCTTTTGGAGGTAAGCTGGGGCAGACCCATTAACTACTTGGAAAGCTAGCACTAATGTTTTGAATTTGATGCAAGCCATGACAGCGGAAAGAAGTGAGCAGGGGGTAATGTGGGACTGTCTGTGTTATGTATGGTACTGAGGACCCAAAAGCAGACCAACGGATAATCCAAAAATGTAGTTTATTCAGTCCAAGTTCAGAGTCAAGAGATCAACAGACAGTACCTGTCTTGGCAAACTCCACAGAACAAATCCTGCACAAAAATAAATGAATAAATAGATAAAAAAGGAAAAAGAAGAATGCCTCTAGAGAGGAGCTCAGCCATCTCAACATGGGTTCGCTCCCCCCAGTGGAGAAAAATATATTAGCAAAGTCAATTGCCTAAACAGCTGAAGGAAATTCACTAATCACCCAGCCCCTCACCTGAAACACTCAGCACCCATTTTGGTCTGCAGTTCCACAGAGAGAAATTAGTTCAACAAACACACTGGTGAAGGAAAGACCTGCAAAGAACAGTGGTGCTAAATCAACTGTGCAAAGACCAGAGTGACTGACGGTGAGAATGGACTTCCTTATTTATTGTTTGGTGCAATTATTTGTTTGAAATATCCAAGTCAGTTTAAGGCAATTGATTGTTTGATTCAAATTGTTTGATGGATTTCATTTAAATGTTTGACATCCAATTCATTCTTATGGTGAAGAAGCCAAGTGCTTAAAGGGGCAGTACATACTTAAAAAATCTATTCTTTACTTTTATACAATGTTTGTACAATAGTGTATATGTATTCTTTCATAACTGCCCATCTTGTGTTTGCCACCATTCCAAAGGTTTTTTACCTACTGCTGCTGCTACTGCTGCAGCTACTGTTACTGCTACTTCAATCAATGAAAGTGACTCAAATCCAAAATAAAAGGAGAAAGAAATTTTCTGTCTGTTCATTGGAGTAAAGAGTAAAGTCCCAGTGTAACTCTGGTCAAGCCCAGTCAAGCCCTTTCAAGTTAGGGGAAAGCACAGAAAAAACAACACAACTTGACAGTACCCAAATCAAAAAGAAAAAGAATGGTCGAAAAAACAAGCAAAGGTTGAAATCCAGGAGGTCAGAAAAATAGAGGTACAAAAAGGGCTGAGGCAAAAATCCAAGTCGAAGACGTAGCAAAATAATAAAAACCAAATAAACAGATGGGCAACCAAAACAGGAGGGCAAGGCAAGCTCAGAAATCAAATCAAAGGGGTCAATAAACAGGCGTACTTGGCTCTCAGCACTGAATACGATCAACGTTCTGACAAACAACACTGCGGAGACTAAGGTTTAAATACATGAGGGAAGGTGACAATCTAGGCGGGGCTCGGGAGAAAGGTGGGCTAAACAAATAGACAACAGGTGGGAAACATAATTGGGTAATGATACGAAAACGCGGACTGGATGCACATAGACACATATAAGACATACGGCTCCGGTTTATGGAGTGGATGTTTGCATAGAGTTGGAGACGTAGTGATAGTAAGAGACAGGTGCAAACACTTCGCTGAAACTAAAAGTAATCAGGGATAGCATAGGAAGGAGGAGTTATAGAACAGTGTGGAAAACTAGGAGATTACGTTGGTGAATTTGTTAAGTGATTAAATCTAAACTACCCACGGTTAATTTTGTTAGACTGTTAGTTTGTTAGTTAGACGGACAGTAAGTGTATTCATCGGATTAGTACTGTACAATATCTAAATTAGTAGTAGTTAGTAAGAATAGTGCTTTACAATATTTAACTATAGAGAGAAGCCGAAAGTAAGGAATGCGAGGCTGGAAGAAATATTGAAACCCCGGAAACTACCAAAACCACCCGAATAGTGAAGCATGCTGACAGGGAGTGACTCAGAAACAGACATCACAGGGGATCACAAATGCAATAACTGCAATCGAAACAATTACCAGATATGCATGATATGTATAAATAACAAGAATTGAATAAACAGGAAAACAAACAGAACAAACTCAGAAACATTACAGTCTGGGAAGGTTGAAGACCAGACAAGCTGCTATATTCTGGATGAGTTGGAGGGGTCTGATGGCAGATGCTGGAAAGGCAGTAGTTGCAGTAGTCCAGGCCGGACAAAACCATCACTTGGTCACGTAGGGGGTGAGAAAGGGGCGGATTCTCCAGATGTTGTATAGGAAGAATCTGTATGCCCTGGTCACCGCCACAATGTTCTTGGAGGGGGACAGTGTTGTCCATCACCACACCAAGGTTCCTTGCACAGGGTGTTGGCGTCACTGAGGTGTTCCCTAGGGAAATGGAGAAATCAAGAAGGGGAAAGGTTTGAGCAGGAATGAAGATCATTTCAGTCTCGGCTGGGTCGAGCTTTTCATGGTGGTTGTCCAACCAGCCATGGATGTCACTCAGGCAAGCAGAGATATGGGCTGAAATCTGTGTGTCAGATGGTGAGGAGAAAAAAAATTAGGTGTCATCAGCAGAGCAGTGGTATGACAAACCATGAGCAGTAATAACAGGGCTTTAGTGTAAAGGAAAAAGAGGCAGGCCAAGGACAGAGCCCTGGGGAACTCCTGTGGTGATGGGATGAGGTGCCAATACTGTACCAGCATAGGCAACCTGGAAGGTGTGACTAGAGAGGTAGGATTCATTCCAGTTCAGGGAGGCTGCTCATGCAGCAGTGCAGATTTGGGCGAGTGGCCAGGTCTGACACCAGACTGGTGGGGGTATGGCAGGTTGTTCTGGGACAAGAAAGAAGAGAGTTGTTTCGTTCACCTGCCAAAGCTGAGTTTGGCCGGCTAACATGGAGCGGCATAATTTTCTCACCACTCTGAGGGTGGGGGGAGGATAATTGAGATTTCCGCTTACAACAGTACCCTGGGCGCCTTGGAGTCACAGTTGCTGGTGGGACAATGCAGCTTGGGGAAAGTGTGTCGTTCTCAGGGTCACCTGATCCATCCGGGCCGCCATGGGATGGGGTGTCGGCGGTGTATCTGCGGCTTACACACGGGCACAATTAGCTACTGAATTGGGAGAAAACAGGGAAAAAAAAGAAAAACAGAATTAGCTCATTCAATTGTTTTGGATTAAAAAGAAAGAAGAGATACCGGACGGTAGTTCTGGATAATAGTCGTCTAGAGTAGGCTTTTTCAGCAGCAGAATGATGTGAGCCCTCTTGAAGGATGATGGGAAACAGCCAGAAGACAGGGAAGAGTTCACAAGGGATATGACAAATCGGCGGATGTCAATGTGATTGCCTGGAGGAGAGAAGAGAGTAGGTGGGAGGGTAGGAGTTGGGAAACATTGGAGTCTGTAAGGGGAGAGAATGTGGAGAAAGAAGGGGCCGGCACAGAGAGGGGTTGGTGGTTGCGGACAGCTGCGGATGTCTGCGATCTTCTCATTGAAGAAAACTGTGAAGTCATGGCAGTTGAGAGGTACATTGAGAGGTCTGATGGGTCCCTGGGTTTCCACCACTTCCTTTCAGCTGTACAGAAGCTACCCCTGTTGATACGTAATGGGTTTTATGATTAGACTCACCATCCACCAACTATGTCCAGTAACTTGATATTCTTTGACAGGCTGTACAATGTTGACAGTTCATTATCAAAAATGTGAGCATGACTATAAGTAAATACTGCTGACATGAATTAACAACATAATTTACTTTGTGAGTCTACTGATAAAAGAAAAAAATGGAAACACAACAGTGTTGTTCTATACTGGTGTGGGGTGCCCTTAGGTAAGGCTAATAACTGTTAACTATTACTTCATGGTATTAAGAATGATTTAACACTGGTATATGAAGCTTGAGAATTCCTCCTGGAGCTGCTGATGATGTTTGAGAAGCAGCATGTCAGAACTGAAGGCATTTCTATACATGTAGAGGTGGTATTTATTTATAGTCTTCTACATGAACAGTCCAGTCTTCGTGGACAGTCCTTCTAGTGGATTGCTAAGCCTGTTCCTAGAACTAGGGGTTGATGAAACAGAGTGAATGAAACAACTTTTGTATTGAAGTGGGTCAGTTTACCTATGGAGTCAAGCCTCGTGGGGTTTTAAATGTGGTGGCCTTAGGTGAACTGGGGCATAGTATCTGGAGGCCATGTATCATACACAGGTAGGAAACAAGGAACTCCTTCACCTTGAGTCCCATCTAAATGGAATTGATTGTACATCACGGCCTTACCTTGTTTTTCACCAGGTTGAGAGAAACAGTGACACAAGAGTTTCTAAACTGGGCCCCTTTCCTGGTAAAGTAAATAAGTAAAAGGCGAGGTAACAAATCAGTGGCCTACACCCTGAATGAAAACACTCTTTAAATGCGAGACCGAGCTAAATGGGCTAGTTTTCTCAATGGTGTTACACCAACCAACACCAACTAGAACAGCAATGCCACTGTTGTATCAGTCCTAGTCCTTTCAAAAGGTGTTTCATAATGCAGATTTAGTACACATACGAGCAAGCTCTTTTTTCAAATAAAAATGATATTTTATTAACAAGCGACATTTTGTTAAATTGAGCATTTTTGGTATTTCAGTTACAGTATTCCTCTTAACATAATGGACATTCAATTAAAATAATAGCAATAATAATAATAATAATATATATATATATATATATATATATATATATATATATATACACACACACACACACTCAGTGAGCACTTTATTAGGTATTTATTTGACTTATTTATCAGACTTCTAGTGCTGTAACCTATCCACTTAGAGTTATGATGCGTTCAGAGATGCTCTTCTGCATATCACTGTTGTAATGTGCGGTTATTTGCGTTACTATCACCTTCCTATCAGCTTTGACCAGTTTGGCCATTCTCCTCTGACGTCTCTCATTAACAAGGCGTTTCTGTCTGCAGAACTGCTGCTCACTGGATTTTTTTTGTTTTGTTTTTTGCACCATTCTTTACAAACTTTTGAGACTAGTGTGCGTGAAAATCCCAGGAGATTAGTAGTTTCTGAGATACTCAAACCACCCTGTCTGCCACCAACAATTCCATGGTTAAAGTCACTGAGATCACATTTTCCCCCCATTCTGATGGTTGATGTGAACTGAATCTCCTGACTAGTATTTACATGATTGTATGCATTGCACTGCTGACAATTGGCTGATTAGATAATCACATGAATAAGTAGGTGTAATAAAGTAAAAATGTTCCTAATAAAGTGCTTGTGAGTGTATATTTGAAAATGTTTTCATTGCAAGTTTTTGTCATCCAACACTTGTATTATGTCTTAAACATTTTTTGAAAGTAATTAAACTGTTTTTCCACTGGATCTGGGTCAATGTGCATGCAATGCTGGAGAGTGTTCTGCCATACTGTTCTGCAGCTCACATACTCAACACTCTGACACCCTCTAGTGGCACAACCAGTATGCACCCAGGCCTGTCCTGGATGCTAAGAATTAAATAGTTATTCATAGAATTTTACAGACGCCAAGAGAAAAAAGGAAATATTTTAGGCAAGACAGACAAATGTCATACTAGGAAAGGATATATAATCCAAGAAAACATCACATCAGTGATTTCTCACTGACTGACCAGCCACAAAATATTTGTTCCTCCTGGATAATAGAAATGACTCAAATGTGTATTTTCAGCATTTTGTAATAGCACATGGAAATCCCAGGAGATCAGCAATTTCTGAGATACTCAAACCACCCTGTCTGTCACTAACTATTCCACGGTCAAAGTCACTTAGATTAAATTTGATTTGGAATCACATAATTAACATAAAGTGCACATTCTCTGATTTTTTTAAAAGGGTATTTGTATACATTTTGTTTTCACCATGTAGAAATTACAGCAATGTTTATACAGTCAGGTCCATGAATATTGGGACATCGACAGAATTCTCATCTTTTTGACTCTATACACCACCACAATGGATTTGAAATGAAATGAACAATATGTGCTTTAACTGCAGACTTTCAGCTTTAATTTGAGGGTATTTATATCCAAATCAGGTGAACGTTGTAGGAATTACAACAGTTTGTATATGTGCCTCCCACTTTTTAAGGGACCAAAAGTAATGGGACAAACTAACAATCATAAATCAAACTTTCACTTTTTAATACTTGCTTGCAAATCCTTTGCAGTCAATTACAGCCTGAAGTCTGGAACGCATAGACATCACCAGACGCTGGGTTTCATCCCTGGTGATGCTCTGCCAGGCCTCTACTGCAACTTTCTTCAGTTCCTGCTTGTTCTTGGGGCATTTCCCCTTCAGTTTCGTCTTCAGCAAGTGAAATGCATGTTCAATCGGATTCAGGTCAGGTGATTGACTTGGCCATTGCATAACATTCCACTTCTTTGCCTTTGGTTGCTTTCGCAGTATGCTTCGGGTCATTGTCCATCTGCACTGTGAAGTGCCATCCAATGAGTTCTGAAGCATTTGGCTGAATATGAGCAGATAATATTGCCCGAAACACTTGAGAATTCATCCGGCTACTTTTGTCAGCAGTCACATCATCAATAAATACAAGGGAACCAGTTCCATTGGCAGCCATACATGCCCACGCCATGACCACCACCATGCTTCACTGATGAAGGGGTTTTTCTTCACCAGGGAAAGAGTTCTTCTGTCATCCACCACAGTTGTTTTCCGTGGTCTTCCAGGTCTTTTGGTGTTGCTGAGCTCACCGGTGCGTTCTTTCTTTTTAAGAATGTTCCAAACAGTTGATTTGGCCATACCTAATGTTTTTGCTATCTCTTTAGATTTTTCAGCCTAATGATGGCTTGCTTCACTGATAGTGACAGCTCTTTGGATCTGATATTGAGAGTTGACAGCAACAGATTCCAAATGCAAATAGCACACTTGAAATGATGTCTAGACCTTTTATCTGCTCCTTGTGAATGAGATAATGAGGGAATAACACACACCTGGCCATGGAACAGCTGAGCAGCCAATTGTCCCATTACTTTTGGTCCCTTAAAAAGTGGGAGGCACATATAGAAACTGTTGTAATTCCTACACCGTTCACCTGATTTGTAAATACCCTCAAATTAAAGTTGAAAGTCTGCAGTTAAAGCATATCTTGTTTGTTTAATTTCAAATCCATTGTGGTGGTGTATTGAGCCAAAAAGACGAGAATTGTATCGATGTCCCAATATTTATGGACCTGACTGTACATAGTCCCCCCATTTCAGGGCATCATAATAGCTCTCAGCACCTAGTCTTTTCTCTAGTTTTTCGATCATCTTTGGAAACTATTATTGCTGTTCATCAACATGAGAACCAAAGTTGTGCCAATGAAAGTGAAAAAAGCCATTATGAGACTGAGAAACATAATCAATACAAAGAAAGCACTGGTGAGATTATTAATCACAAAGGGACAAGGAAGGGAGGAGTTCTATCCATAATAGAAAAATCCTTCTTGAACAAAAATACAGAGGTTACGCTGCAAGATGCAAAATACTGCTTGGCCACAAGGGGAGGTACCACAGGTGAAAAGGGTGCTTTTGGAAGGATAGGTCGATTTTCAAATATATTACACTACCATTCCAAAGTTTGAGCTTACCTTGTCTTTTTCTGATTTAATATTTAATTTTCTCTGTTTGTAATCAAACAATTCATAAGTGGTCAAAGCGCAGACTCAGAACTTTTATTAAATGGTATTTTTTATACATTTTGGTTTCACCATATAGTAATTATAGCATGTTTTATATGTAGTACCCCATTTCAATGTTTGCGACAAATGACAAAAATGCTCAAAAGACGCACTGACGAACAGGAGGCAAACAATTTCGCAAAGACATGACATGAAACTGAGCTTTATATGCTGGTGTAGACAGGTGTAGACAATTAGCTTGAGAGCAGCAAGAGAATGGAAATCAGGTGTGGAGGATTGACCAGTTAACGAGGTAATTAGTAATCGTTAGTAATAAACCTATCCTGCCCTAGCATTAGTAAATTAGTAAATGACATGCACAAGAAACGTAAGGTAACATGAACACATGATTACAATGTTAGCATTACCCAATCCTGATCTAGCATTAGTAGATTGGTAAGTAGACAAGGGAAATTGAAACAATTAGGGCGTGAGTGACAGAAAGGGAGAGAGAGAAAGCAGGAATGCAAGACTTGCAGAAAGACATGAAAAAGTGTATGCTCATCAATGGCAAGTACAACGTAACATGAAACATAAATTGTGACATAACAAGTTTGCGAAATATGACAATAAACTAAATATCATGACATGGCAAGACTAACAATTAAATCATAACAACAACTAAACATGAAACATAACATAACATGACACATAAAAACGTGGTGATACTAGACTAACATAATACATGACATGACAATAACATAACCAAGACAATAACTAAACATAAAACATGATATGACAAACATGAAACGTGACAACCTGGGCAAATAGTGAGGTCTGAAAGGCTAGCAGCTGTGCATGGGGTGCATACATTTTCTCTTTAATCATCACATGACCAGAATGGCACCAGAAATATTTAACATCCATCACATCCAGAAGAGACCTGCCACCCTGTCTTGTCACAGTCCTGCAACCTGTTCATAAGGTAGACAAACGTTCTTGCATCTCACAGTAGCTCACAGTTCAGAGGCCTTGCATTACCTGCAATGATAGATGATGAGTAGGGTTTATATTACCTGGCCTTGCACCGCTGTCTGCTTCCCAATCCAATCACTTTCATCTCAGCCAGGACACTGGGGCTGGCTCACATTAGTAGATTGTACAGTTCTTGAATACTAGTAGTGGCCTCAGTTTGTCCCGATAAAAGTGATGAATGCATCCATAAAATTGGATAATCAGTGTCATTATACTTGACCATGGAAACATGGTTCGACCTACCAAGACTGTCTGTGAGGCAGAAAATAGCCAGATTGAAAATTCTATCTGAGAACAATGTCTCAATAACTTGAAAAGTGGAAATCCTACTGCATTCATGAACACTTTTTCCATGTGACATTTCACCAAAGGAAAATGGGTCTGCTCCCTTTGGACTGTGGGACATTGCACCTTGCAGACCTGTAAGGATTCCTGTAACATGATTGGCAGGCTATACAGCTATGAAGTAAAAAAGCTATACCTCAGTCTACACTGAATCTGACACCTAGATTTTTACAGAGAGATGATCAGTATTTACCTGGACTTGGGCACTGACTTGATAATACAGAGAGCAACTTACAACAATGTGAAATCTCTGCATGAAGGAATGCCAGCATGAAGGATGGAATTGCCTACCCAATGAAACATACTCTTTCCAGATTCATTTTAATACTGCTACAGTTGCAGAGCATTTGTCCAATCATCAATGGCTTTGTTTCCTCACATTTTTACAGTGCAATGTCTGAGAAGCTTGCTTTTTGCAATGTCTGAGAAGCATGTTCTCATACATGTTTGTATACACATTTACTTTAATTGAATGGAGTGTTTTTACAGTGATCTGGACTGAATAAATGTATGCAGATCAGTTTGTGTTCATTGCATGATCTCGTTCGATTTGGAATATATTGGATGCACAAATTACATTACATTACATTACATTAATGGCATTTGGCAGATGCTCTTATCCAGAGCGACGTACAACAAAGTCCATACCCATAACCAGGGATAAGTGCGCTGAAAGACCCTAGAGCGAAGTACAATTTCAACTTCTACCTGTACAACAACGATAAGGACCAGGGCATATTTGAATATAATATGCTAATTTTTTTTTTTTTTTTAAACAAACAAATAAACAAACAAACAACAAAGCAAAAGTGACCAAACTTAACTAGCCAAACACTGCTTACCTAGCCAACTAAAAATACCGATACACAAAGTAAATCACAGAAAGACAACAATTAAGGTTCACAGGGAGGTAGGGAGGGACGGGGAGAGGTGCTGCTTGAAGAGGTACGTCTTCAGTTTGCGCTTGAATGTCGGGAGAGATTCTACAGTTCTGACCTCAACGGGGAGTTCATTCCGCCACCGTGGAGCCAGACCAGACAGTAGTCGTGAGTGTGAGGTGGAAGTTCGGAGAGGGGGAGGTGCCAAGCAGCCTGTGGAGGCTGACCGAAGAGGTCTGGCAGGGGTGTAGGGTTTGATGATTTTTTGTAGGTAAGCTGGGGAAGACCCCTTAACTGCTTGGAAGGCTAGCACCAATGTTTTGAATTTGATGCGAGCCATGACAGGCAGTGGAGGGAAGTAAGCAGTGGGGTGACATGTAAGTATTTGGCAAGGTTGAAGACCAGATGAGCTGCTGCATTACAAATGAAATTGGAAATGACAAATTAAACAATATTTAACAACAACAATATTATTAGTTATCTTAAACAGTGTTCTATTAAAATATAATAATGAGAAATGACAAACCTTTCAAAGTACCTTTCATTTAGAGTATAATAAAATAATAATAATAAAGAATAACAATAAACACAGCAGAACACAAATCTTTACATAATTGCAAGCTGTTTTCATTCAGTGAGATATTCTTTACATAGATCATATCCTCATTAAACTTTAAAATGTGGAGACAGGCAAAAGTATATTTGAGCCATAATTAATGAATTATGAATGACATAATTGCAATTTATCTCTGCTTTAGTATTGAATTATTTTGCAGGACCTCCTGAAAGTCACAACAGATGTGTTTAGTTTCATTTAAATTATTGTTGCAGGTTTATTTGTTATCAGTGCCCTTAGCCTGGAAACCAAAACTTTTTAATTGAAAACATACAGTGCATTCTGTAAGTATTTGGACCAATTTATTTTTGCACTGTAGATTTGAATGAGGGTATTTACATCCATATCAGGTAATCTGTGTAGGAATTACATCCCCCTTTATACATAGTCTCCCTATTTTAGGGGACTCTCTTTAGCTGGATTCTCAGCTGTTTCTGATTGGTCAGGTGGACTCATTCGCTTCCCAAGCGCAGGTATAATAAAAGCTTTCAGTAGACTTTTAGGCTTTTGATTACCTCTGGAGTCTGTTAATGGTGTTTGTCAACATGTTTTTTATGTCCCTGACTGTTTTTTAAAATATACTATATTCCAAATGTTTTACTCATAGAAATACTAATAAAATATATGTCAGTCATGCATCCCTCTTTTTAGGCTGAAAGTTGATATGTTATTTAAATGAAGGAACATGACATTATACACAACACCAAATATTGTACAGAATTTCTCACCATGCGATTATACTGCTATGACAATGCTTCGCAGTACACAGATTCAACCATTTTAAACATGTAATCATTGTAAATTGAACCATTCTTCTTCTAAAGGAGTATGTGAAGTCTTTGGCTTAAATTATGAAGATAGGGTACATGTGTGACCTGCTCTTTCAAAATCAGTCGTATTGACCACAAAACACATTTTGTGTCAGGTTCTAGAATAATAGAACAAGTAGCGAGACCACAGAAGTGAGAACAGAAGTTCAGCAGTTTCTTTCGAGGATGGGAGCTTGGGCAGGGTGACGAAGTGCACAAACTTGGAGAACCAGTCTACCACAGTCAGGACAACAGACATTCCCTTAGCGACAGGTAATGAAGCCCAGTACCACGTGGGACCAAGGGACACGGAGAACAGACAGAGGCTGGAGTTCCCGGGAGCACTCAGGACAGGCGGTGACGAAGTTGGCCATATCAGGCTTAACAGATGGCCACCAGGAGGGCCTCCACCTTGCCAATGATGTCGAACTGCGTGGCGACGACCAGGGTATGACAAAAGGAATGGCAGCCCCCTCCAGCAGATGGCGCCATTCTTTGAAAGCCAACTAAACTGCTAGTTACACCAATGCAGTAATTCCTCTCTGTGGGTAAGAGGTGACGAGAGAAGAAGGCACAGGGATGGACCTTATTGTCAAGGGATCTTTGCGACAACACGGTTCCGACCCCAGTGTCGGAGGAGTCCACCTTGAGGGTGAACTGTTTCTCAGGGTTGGGCATGGTCAGGACAGGAGCAGAGGAGAATCGCCTCTTGAGTTCCAGAAAGGCGGCGTTGGCGGAAGGGGTCCAGCAAAAGGTGACTTTGCTGGAGGTCAGGGCAGACAGGGGAGTAGTAATAGAACTACAGTTCTATTTCTATTTTCTACAGTAGAAATTGGTGAAGCCTAAGAAGCATTGAAGCTCCCTAAAGTTGGTGGGTGGGGGCCAATTTGCTACCGGGGAGGTCTTTTGCAGGTCCATTTCAATTTGCCCCGGGAGATGACATGGATGGAGGATTGGTGGAACTCACATTTCTTTATCAGTTCTCCAGGAGGTGGCGGAGTACTTGGTGGACGTGAGTGACATGTTCCTCCAGGGTGGCAGCGAAGATGAGCATGTTGTTAAGGTATACAAAAACAAACCTAGATGTCGTTCCTCATGTCCCGAAGGATGTCGTTGATCAAGTTCTGGAAGACAGGGGAGGCATTAGTGAGTCTGAAAGGCATGACAAGGTACTCATAGTGGCCACTAGGGGTATTGAAGGCTGTCTTCCACTCATCTCCTTGCGGACCAGGTGGTAAGCATTGCGGAGATTGAGCTTGGTGAAGTACAGGCACTCATGCCGGGAGGAGAAGGTAGAGGAGATGAGTGGGATGGGGTATTGATTATTCACCGTTGAGCCCCTGATAATCAATGCAGGGGTGTAGGGATCTGTCTTTCTTCTCAACGAAGAAGAACCCAGCTCCGGCTGGAGAAGAGGAGGGATGGATCAGACCGGCATCCAGGGAGTCACCAATCTACAGGGAAAAGAGACAACCTCTAGAGGGAGTGGTGCCGGGATGCAGTTCAATGGCACAGTCATCAATGAGGGGGCAGAGAGCAGGCCCGGGTTTTACTGAATGCCTGTTCCAACGTTGTGGTAGACAGGCAGGATGGAGGACAGGTCAGGAGGGGTTTCAGGAACAGCAGGACAGGAATCAGACTGATTGGAGGCAGACAGGAGACAGGATTGATGACAGTTGGGGCTCCAGCCTGTGATGGTTCCGTGGACCCAGTCCACTTGGGGATTGTGCTGGAGGAACCAGGGTCTGCCCAAAACCAAAGGAACCATGGGAGACTTCATAATGTAGAAGGCAATCTCCTCCTGGTGGTTACCGGAGATCTGCAGCCAACCAGGAGAGGTGAGGGTGTCGACTGCGGCCAAGGGGGTGCCAGTGAGCGCATTGGTGTGGAAGGCTTGAGAGAGTGTGGAGGTGGGGATTCCGAGCCAACGAGCAGGGCAGATCAGGTAGGCATCGGCTTTGGAGTCTATCAGAACTCACACTTGGTGGCAAGTCCCCTCCCAAGAGATGTAGGCTAGTAGTGTGGATCTTGAGGTTGAGGGGGATTGATCGATGGTAGTGCCTGTCAGGACCCCCTCCTTCACTGATGGGTGTTGTCTTTTACTGGACAGGTATTGATGCAGTGACCAGGTCCACCACAGTACAGACAGAGGCGCTCCAGCATCCGCCTCTTGTAGCAAGAATCAGGTTCACCCCACCTGCAGGGGCTCGGATTCCGGTTCAGGAGGGAATCTGGAGGGTGGACAATTGTAACGAGGGACTTGGGGAGGCTGGAGGTGGTCAGATTCCTGGGCACGACTGGTAGCTTGCCGTTCCCTCAGGCGAGTGTCCACTGGGATGGCCAAGTCAATGAGGGCATCGAGGGAGGTTGGCAGCCTGAAGGTGGTCAGCTGGTTGAGGATCTGTTCTGATAGCCCATTCTGGAAGTGTCACCCCCAACCTGTCCATGCTGCCAGGGTCCAGAAATCAATACAATAGTTAGAGATGAAGGGTGAACCCAGGCGGATACATGTTCAGTTGATGTGAGGTGACAGGTCCAGAGATTGCTCGGTCGAACACACTCTTCATAGCTGAGGAGAAGAGGGCGAAGTTGTAGGAATCGGGAACAACAGTCCCAGAAGGCAGTTCCCCTCTCACAGGCTCAGCCAGACAGGTGAGTGATGACGTATGCCACCCTGGAACATTCGGTGGGGAAGGTAACTGGCTGGAGTTCAAAGATGAGCAAACACTGGGACCGGAACGAGGAGCAGTAGTGGGGTTGTAGTGCTCTGGAGGTGTCCTTGCAGTCTTAAAGCCTCCAGGGTCAGGGTCGCTGGGTCCATACTGGTTCCAGAACAATGGGCCCAGCAGTGAGACCACAGAAGTGAGTTCAAGTGAGTTCAAGTCATGTGCAGTGGTTCCCCTTCTTCAAATTACAGATATATTAAAGGCAAACTGTAATCACCTTTATTTCCCGACTTTCAAATACTGCACAAAAAATGTAATATTTCAGCCTATATTGAGAGGGCACTGCCCCAGTGCGATAGATCTTTCGGCTGTGTGGTTCTATTGCCCTTTTTTCTGATATTCAAAGATTGTTGGGAAACATGCTGATGTCCAATGTCAAGTGTCTATTTTTAATAATGTGATGATGCAGATTATGTAATTAGCTCGTTTTGGTGGTGAGGAAGATGGCTACAGCAGAGAAGTGAGCTATCAAAGGAAATCAAAATAGAATCTCTAGAGAAGACGGATCAGCAGAAAATGTTGCTTTTGAGTGTTTGAGGACTGCGAACATCCTCAAACATTAGCTAGCTAGTAATGGAAGCATAACCGCATCAAAATGAAAATGAAAATACAAATCGGCAATTACTTTCCATTTTCATTACATGCTTGTAAAAAACAGACATTCCCTTTGCACTTTCATTTTCAAGTTAATGTACACACTTTATATGCAGGGATGCCAACTTTGGTCAGCTGGCTGGAGTGGGAAACATGGGAAAGCTATATGTATTTTATTTCAATACATTTAGTCTCATATTTCAATGATTTTATTGAAGTCATCTATTGTTTCTGAGCCAAATTGCCACCCGCAAAAAATACTGTAAATAAATTCAAACAAAGTGAAATTGGCAATACAAGTTACTTTATCTCTCTGATTAATGTTAATGTCTCTGCTAGGAAGTCGTAAGTAGATTGTCCAGCAGGACAATGATTCCAAATATACATCAAAATCCACACAGAAATGGTTGTAAAAACAATATCTATGTTCTGCAATGGCCAGACTTAAATCCCATCAAAAATCCATGCTCTGAACTGAAGAGGGGGGTTTATAAGTGCAAATCCAGGGATATAAATTATTCTGAAAAGTTATTCAAGGAGGAATGGTCAAAAATCCAAAAATCCAGGAAAATACTGATGGCTGTCATCTTTCCCAGTGGTTTTGCTCAAAGTATTGAACTAGGGGTGCCGATAATTTTGGCTTTAATTTTGGCTTTAATTTTGGACACATGAAAACATTGAAACATGAGAGTAAATGTATTGAAGTAAAAGTATATAGTTTTCCTATGTGTTTGAACATAATGTATAGATTAGTATCTGTGTTGTTCGCCAAATATAGTCTTGCTACTTAATTTTTTATCAAGGGTGTTCTGGACAGAATTCTGGAGCCCACTGTAGCCAGTTGACCAAAGTTAGCAACCCTGTTTTGATAGAGTTGGTTAGAGTGATAGAGGGGGCAGGGAACTTATAACCTTGATATATTAACATGGAGGGGAGTGAAGATTAAACTATCTGTTGTTACTGTGTAATATCCATTGACTGCAGTAGAAAGGCTAATTTGTGTACATGCAGGGTTGCACTGCCACCAGACGTATGTCAAATGTGTAATTGTTTTGGATTCTAATTATTTTCTTTGCCTGACTGAGCTTGTGTATTGGAACCTATGCAATACTCTCAAAAAGTCTGCCTTCTGGTCATCTTGGTCATCAATTGTACCAGGCAAGATCAATCAAGCACAGAAATGTATTTGAATCCAAAAAAACTTTGGTATTTGTCTGACTGGCACTGACATCAGTGAGTGCTGTGATTTCAGGTGTGAGCTGTAATGGCCTCTGAGCAACCTATATGAGTAGGCACAGAATTAGCTGATGTCCATTTATTCTGGTCAAATATACTATGTACAGGACTTCATTACAAACTGGCCAAACTGGATTTGGCCAGTTATGGGTCCGAAAGCAGAACAACAGCTGACCAGCACAAAAGGGCAATGAGGGTGGTAGCAATGGAGGAGATGCAAGCTCAAGCTGTGGGGTTTGGTGACACAAATGGAGGAGGTAGGCCCAGGTCATGGGTAAGGAAGCACATGAGGCCCGAACGGTGTGCCTATGTAGACGGCACACATGGTGGGAGATCAGAGAGGATGAATCTAGAAGCACAGGCTTTTTTGTTGTCTCAGTGCATGAAAGTTTTTGGGAGAAAGGGTACATCGGAGGCCCCACCACTAATTACTACAATCAAAAGCAGCAATACTGGAGAACATTAAAGGAGGGGAAGGAAGCCTTCTGAAGATAGCCTTCAGAAGGGAGGAAGAGAGTGGGGGGATGCCAAAGTGATAAACGCTGAAATGTGAATGACTTGAGACTAATTGTAGACCTTGGTTAAAACAAAGTTCCCTGAGTATGTAGTGGTCAGATCATACCCAACAGCTTATCATTATCAAATTGACTGCTGCATGGGAAGAGAGCGTAGGTGGAGCAAATGAGGCAGAGGGCTCTTTCCAATGGCTGAACCTAACTGCTTTGTCCTACTCCTAGCTCCACTCATCAAGAGAGGCTAGAAAAAGTATTGAGAAACGGGGAAGATGGGGAAATCGAGGAAGGTGAGTGGAATGTCCTTGCTCCTTCAAACGTCAGTTCTAGAGGGAACATTTAATGGAGTCCATAAAGATAGCGGCCCTCAATTGATTTCCGGGTCAGGTAAAGAAGAAGGATATCAGAAGTGAAAAATAAACGATTGTAATGAGCGCAGTGGGCTGTTTCCAATTGCTTATTTTTCACTTCCTATTCACTTCCTATATCTTTGTTCTTTGCGTGACCTGAAAATCGATCAAATATCTTTAAGGAAATTCCAACCCATTACATGTTCCTTATAAGAGCTAGAAGCTAGAAGTTAGGAAGCTCCCTCATTTTGAAAATATAGTGTATAAAACTACTTTAAAACCTTTGGTGGGTATTTTAAGAAAAAGAATATACCAAACATTTATAAATCAGCTATGGAACTATTTAACCATTAACCTGGTGTGTGTTTTACACATTCAAATACATGCTTGGGATTAATCTTTGATTGCTTAGTTGGTTGGGCTTGTTTTTGAAGAAAACAGGCTTGACGCTTCGTGTGTGTGCATACATTTGTGCAAATGCGCATTTTAACTGGGTCCAAAGGAACATTCTGGCTTCCTGCACACTTCCTCACCTTATAGAGCTGCACAGTTTGCCCATGATCTAAGCCAGTCAGTTCACAAGCACATTGAAAATGAAGCACAGAAGTTGATTTGAAGCAGAGAAAAAGTCCCACATTTCCCTTCATTACTCTGGTGTGTCCATTAAGTTTTTCTCTTTGGTCATTGAAAAGTATTTGAATCTGAATGAAATTACTTCTGAAATTTGCATTGGTTGGTGAAAAGAACCTCATACATACTTTATTTATTGGATTGCTTATTGTACACCCAATATATCATTTTAACATTACCCTCTATGTCAGCTGAAAATTCTGGCAGTTTAAACAAAAGCTTTTACTTTTGTTCTCAATGGTACTTGCATTTCAGAGTAATTATTCATGATTACGTTCACTTCTCCAACAAAATGATTCTGCTTTCCAACAAAGCCCAACATGGAAATATGCTTCATCCAGTGAGTGTCTGCTTTGTTCATTATCTGCAAGGAATTACAAATATGCTTGAAGTTTAGATTCTAGGCAAATCATTCTCATATGATAAAAAACATGCCTTGAAATTAAATTCTTCCATTTGTTCATAATACATTGGACAGGCATTTAATTAATGTATTGCAGCGCACTCATTGTAGTTATCCATCTGGATTGGGCCCAGGGTTAGTTGGATGATGGTTATAATCCATGTGGTCATATTAAGACTTACATTCTATTCAGTTCCTCTTACATAATTAGCTGGAACTTAATAAATGTTCACAATACCCCTTTCGATAGCAGCAGGTTTTCTATACAATGTAGGCTCGAATAGAAGAGTCAAGACATGCAGAGTAGTCAGAGTAGCATATTTATTTGTATGTACACACAGGAGATGTGTGCCTTATGGTGCGGGCACATTCTTTCAACTGCTTGCTGAAAAACTTGTGAAAGCTGTCTGTGTGTATCTGAGTGGGACTGTCACTCCCATTCCAACAGCAGATATGGTAAAAATTAGGGCTGGGTATCGGCAAGGATCTCACGATACGATTCCATATCGATACAATGGGTCACGATACGATACGATTCGATACGATTCGATACCGATACGATTCGATACTTGTATGGGGCGATTCGATATCGATATATTGCTATATTATATGATGAAAATGTATACAAACAGTGTATCATCTGATTATTCTGATATGACAATGTGCATTACTGATGTACTTTAGGGTACAAATTGAGTCAAATAAAAATAAATACAGAATGCACTTTAATATTCCAATTTCTCTTTATTAGAAATGAAATGAAATGTCAACTCTCATAAAAATGATAATAACAACATTAAATAATGAATATAGAGGGTTACAACATACATTCAAAATGGCAACTTTGCTTAACAGAGCTCCTCCACGCTTACTTCTTCTGGATTTTAAGAAGAGGAGCTGGTCAACATGCTCTGGTTTAAGAGCACTTCTCTGCGCAGTGACAATGTCACCGGCAGTTGAGAAAACTCTCTCAGCAGAAACACTTGTACCTGGGATACAGAGGTGTCGCTTTGCTTGGTATGACAAAAGAGGATATTCTCTCTCATTCTCCCTCCACCATTTCAGTGGGTTTGCCGAGAGGGGCACTGGTGCTTCCTCCTTGTACCTTGCCATCTCCTATTCTGCCAAATCAAGTGCTGTTTTGGGTTCTGTTCCAGGTACTGGTGGACCATATGCCCCTCCAAGGAGATCTGCCAGTGCACAGGAGTGCCTTGATCTTTTTGATGGGGAGGCAGGAATGTCGTCCTCAGCGCTACTCTCCTCCTGCTGCGCTGGTGCCACCACAACTGCCTCTTTGCCCATTTCTTTATCGTCATTTCTGCTCTCTCTCTGTGCCTGCTGAAAAAAGACAATACATCACATATCATAATGCTAAATTCTTATCATTAATATCTTATCAATGTAAAAGTAATCTAATCAATGTTACACATAAAAGCAATCAGACTCAGAATAGGCTACATGAAATGATTAATTGCACAATGCACATTCATTCACACACCTTATTTATATTCTAATAATAACTTACATCAGATTCCCCCATTTGATCTTCACCCCTGAGGGCAGCTTCAGTTATGACTCTGGTGTAGGTCTCCTGGCACTCATCCTCTGTCAGGAAAGGTAGAGCCTTGAAACGAGGGTCGAGAGCGGAGGTCATGTAGAGTTTCTCCCTTAGTCCTGCCCCAGTGTACCTTAAATTGAATTATCTTGGATTAGATTAATGAAGTTTGACAACAGCCAGAAAATAGGTTGTACATAATACAACAAAAAAACATTCCACTAGGGTTCAGCAATATTTCAATATATTGATATTGAACTAAACAATATTGCTGGACCCTACAATCCACACAAGAGGAAGAGGCTTACATACCTTGTCTTCAGGTCACTGTGTATAGCAGATTTGATGTCTTTCACCATTGCTGCATCGCCAGGGACCTGTTGCATCTCATGTAGGAGGCGTGCTTGGAGAGGCGCTACAATGGAGTGGGTTGGGCTGCTCTCCTCTGACATGACCAGTGTAGCTGCTTTCATATGTTTCAGAGCCTGCACAATCTGCTCCGCTGAGGTGATGTCTGCTTCAGTCAACGTGCAAAGATCCTTCTCACGCTTTCTGACTTCAGGAGTGAGGAGAGTGGCTGAGATCGCTGGCTGCTGCTCTAAGAATCTCTCTAACATATCCAATCCACTGTTCCACCTGGTCACTACATCAGTGATTAACTTGTGGCATGGGAGGCCCAGTAGCTCCTGCTTTTTCTTGAGCACATGGCTTGCTGTAGTGCTTCGGTGAAAGAAAGAAGAGATGCGTCTCACTCTGGCAAATAGGCGAGAAACAGTAGGGAGCTTCAAAGCAGCCTGTGAAGCCAAATTCAATGTGTGTGCAAAACAGCCAACATGCAACATCCCCATCAACTCCACAGCAAGGAGCATGTTCGCAGCATTATCAGAGACAATTGCTGGATCCTTCTCCATTCATTCATTTGCTGCTGCCACCAGTAATTGAGCTAGGTTGGTTCCCGTATGGCTGGAGTACATGGCCCTTGTCTGTAGGACATGGGACATTAATTCGCACTCGTCAGAGATGTGATGGCATGTGATGGTTACATACGAGTCTGTAGCTCTAGATGTCCAGCCATCACATGTAAGGGCCACTCTCACAGCAGACCCAATAGATGTTACCGATTCCTTCACCTCTTCATACAGCTTCGGGACCGCGATTTCGGTGATGTGTTTGCGGGTTGGGATGATGTAGCGCGGCTCCAGTGTGTGGAGCATGTGCCTGAAACCATCGTTCTCCACAACACTGTAGGGGCGTATGTCCTTACAGATGAAAACTGCCACCGACTCAGTAATTTTTTTTGAGCGCGCCGAGGAAGAAGGCAGCTTGCAGACGAAGGCTGAATCCATTGTTAACTGGTTCGGCGCGAGATGTTTTTGTTTAACGCTAACGTTAGCCTGTGGAACATCCGCGTGGTGTCTCGCGAGGTGACTGCGCAGATTTGTGGTGTTACCACTGTATTTCAATACCGAATGGCAAAGCTTGCAAACAACGTTGCTTTTATCAAGCTCTTCTTGCCCCTCTTTTTTTTTAAACCCGAAATGAGCCCAAACATCGGCTTTGAGTGTTGAAGGCGCTGGACTGATAACAAACGGCATTCTGCTGCTACCAGACAGCGTGTGCCTCAGAGGCAGTCACGCAGCCACTGACACAGTCCCAGAGGCTGCGTGACTGCCGCATGTCAGATGACTCTGGCGCCATCTAGAGGAGCGGAGTCCTAACTAATGTGCTATTTTTGGCTGCAAAATATGCCAAAACAAGGTATCGATATTAGGATTTGCCGAATCGATTCACAATCGGGAAAATTATAATCGCGATGTATCGGTGTATCGATTTTTTTGCCCAGCCCTAGTAAAAATGTACTATATCTGCTGTTGTGAATGAAACTACTGTATGTAAATGAAATATAAAAACATGCATATCATCTCAAGTTGTATCAGTCTCCTCAAACATACAGTGAACACCATAATTCATTGGACAGTGACATATTATTGTGTATAGATTCGTAAAACCCAGAAGTAGTCAACTACCGCCATTTTGTTGACAGAAATACATGTTACTACTCTGACATTAGCTTCAGTGTTCCAACAACTAGCTAGCAAAGAGAAGAGACAAAGAAAATATTAATCTTATTGGCGGTGTTGTCTCCTACACTGTGGATAGATCAATATTTAGCAAAGATGAGTCTTCATTAAACACAGAATGGCTTCAGGTACTCATTAGAATAACTCAAACTCCAAAGTCCACCTCTTCCTGTAATCGTCACCTATTTCTCGTTCTCTCATTATTAGTGTTAGTATATAAGCCTCCCTGTTTCTTTGTTCTAGGCAAAATCGTCTTGTACTGTGCCTTGTGTACCTAACCTCCGTTTTCCCTGTTCCTGTTTAACTTTATGTGTAATGAATCTAGAATATATGAAACCTTCACTTTTTGAATAAAACTGGAAAAAACGAACTATTCCATGATATTCACATTTTTTGAGATGCACCTGTAGTGTCCTTAAACCAACACCACCTTTGACTCATTATTCTGCCAGAACACCACAAGTTCTCAAAGTACATGATCTTATTTCTCAATTGGGAAGGTGTCAGAGAGTTCAACATCATTTTCAAGTCTGCAACTAAGGTTTTCACACCATGCATTGTAGTACATTGTCTCATACCTCAGAGTCAGATGAGAAGTTGTACATTTTATCTTCAGACATGTGTTTTGTCTTTTTCAGCTATATCTCTGTGTGATGCCATCTTGTCCAACACAAAAAAAATCTAAACTGAACTTCTCTACATCCCTGCTAAGTCCTCTCCGTCAATCGACCTCTCATTGACTGTTGAGGACTTTGTAGTTTCCTCCTCCCGTACGGCAAAGAATCTTGGGGTGACTCTTGATAACTGCCTCACCCTGGCTCCACAAGTATCCTCCACTGCCAGAACCTGCAGGTTCTTTCTGTATAATATACGTTGTATCTGTCATCTCCTGACTGAGAAAGCCACCCAGCTCTTAGTCCAGGCGCTCGTCATTTCCCGCCTGGATTACTGCAACTCCCTCCTAGCCGGTCTCCCAGCGTGTGCCATCAAGCCCCTCCAACTGGTCCAGAATGCTGCAGCCCGCCTGATCACCAGTCAGCCCAGGTCGGCTCATGTCACCCCGCTTCTCATTGGCCTCCACTGGCTTCCTATTGCCGCACGCATCCGTTTCAAGGCCCTAGTGTTGGCATTTCAGGCTGCTAAGGGGACTGCCCCACCTTACATACAATCCCTGATCACTCCCTACTCCCCAGCTAGACCACTCCGGTCTGCCAGCTCTGGTCGCCTTATGGTTCCCTCTCTACGTGCACCTGGCGGTCGAGCTGCACGTTCACGCCTGTTTTCCGTTCTGGTTCCTCAGTGGTGGAATGACTTGCCTACCACTGTCAGAACAGCAGAATCCCTCCCCCTATTTCGACGCAGACTCAAAACCCACCTTTTCAAACTCTACCTTAGTCCTCCCTCCTGATTTCCCCTGCCCCTCCTATCTGATATCCCTATCCTTGTCTAACCCCCCCCCCCTCAAAAAAAACCAACTATGTTTAGAACAGCATTTCATGTGTATTTTGCTAGTTTCTGGATGTGATGCTTTGACTTATGGTAGAACCTATGCACTTGTAAGTCGCTTTGGATTAAAAGCGTCTGCCAAATGACTAAAATGTAAATGTAAAATGTACTTCCCTCCACTGGCTGCCTGTCATGGCTCGCATCAAATTCAAAATGTTGGTACTAGCCTTCCAAGCAGTTGAGGGATCAGCCCCAGCTTACCTCCAAAAAATCATCAGACCCTACACCCCTGCCAGACGTCTTTGTTTGGCCACTACAGGCTGCTTGGCGCCTCCCCCTCTAGGGACTTTCAGCGCACTTATCCCTGGTTATGGGTATGCACTTTGCACTTGTACATTGCTCTGGATAAGAACGTCTGCCAAATGCCATTAATGTAATGTAATGAAAAAGTGGGAGGGGTACTGGAAAAGGCCCCACATACTGACTCTGTGGTATGACTGGGGGACTTCAATGTTCATACTGACTGGGAGGGGTGTGATTGGAAGGAACCTCCTCTCTGAACTGAACTTAAGCATGAACTGAGCATGGTGGACTCCTGATTCAGGCACCAAGTACCGGCAGGCGAAAAAGGCTGTAGCTGCTATGGTTGCAGAAGCAAAAGCTGAGGCATGGGAGGAGTTTGGAGAGGCCTTGGAGAAGGACTTTCGGTAGGCCCCAAAGTGGTTATGGAAAAAAAGGGGGGAAAGCGGGACAGTTCTCAGAAAGGATGGGGAAACTCCTCAACTGAGGATGTTGTCAGTAGGTGGATCCTTTGAGGAATCTGACAGTACTTTTGCAGTGGCAGAACAGGGTGGTGGTTCCCATCTTTAAACTGTTCATTGAGGTATCCTGGTATTAATGGACAGGATTTCAAGGCATAGCCGAGGTATGGAGTTTGTTTAGTTTGGGGACATAGGGGTGGCATGTCTGCTGTCTGCAGATGATGTCATCCTTTTGGTCTCATCATACTGTGACCTTTGACACACACTAGAATGGTTTGCAGTAGAGTGTGATGTGGCTGGGATGAGGATCAGGACCTCCAAGTCTGTGGCCATGGTTCTCACCCGAAAAAAGATGGCTTGTGCCCTTCAAGTGAGGGGGCAGCAACTGCCCCAGGTGGAGCAGTTCAAGTATCTTGGGGTCTTATTCATGAGTGAGGGAAAAAGGGATAGAGAGACCGCCATGTACTGTAGGTGCTGCTGTCGCAGAAATATAGGTGCTGTACCGGATGTTGGTGACGATGAAGGAGTTGAGCCAAATGACAAAGCACTTCATTGACCGGTTGATTTTCATCCCTACCCTCATCTTATGAGCAATGGGTAGGGAACCAAAGAGTGAGATCATGAATATAAATTAGCAAAATGGGATTCCTCCGCAGGGTGGCAGGGCTAAATCTCCTTGATAAGTTGAGGAGATCAGATATTTGGGGGGACCTCAACGTAGAGCAGCTGTTCCTCCACATATTCAGCAATGGTGGTTCAGGTCTCTGATAATGATGCCCCTTGGGTGCCTCTCGTTGGAGGTGTTCTAGGCATGTCCACCTGAGAGGAGACCCAGGGGCAGACCCAGGACACATTGGAAGGATTATATCTCTCATTATATTTGGCCTGGGATTGCCTTTAGATCCCCCGGGATGAGTTGGAAGTCGCTGGGGTGAGGGATGTCTGGGCTGCTCTGCTTGCCCTGTTGTCACCGCAACCCTGACCTGGAGGTTAAAAAATGGATGGTTGGATAAACTGTGTTCCAAATGCCATGATGCAACTTTGGAGGAAAAGTGCTTTTGTGTATATCTTATTCAAAACAAACCACAGTACTTGATGATTTATCCTTTAAATGGATAAACATTTTCATAAACTGCCTAACCAATAGTTATAAAACAATATTTGTTTGTCTGTTGAACATTTCTGACATGACATTAAAGATATTTGCTGCATTCTTGGCAAAAGATGTTGACCAAATATTCCATATTTTTCACTTTAAAATATAAAATCTCTTTTTAAAAATTTACAGTATGTGCCGCTGAAGGGATTGAAAAGAAAAGAGGTGTTTCAATATCAAGGTGATGCTGGAATGCCTCATAGATTTTTTTTATTGTGAAGATGATCACTGTTTATTGACACCAAAACAAGGCTTTTTAACACAGAGAGGGCTGGATCTGAATCCAATGACCTGACCACAACTAGCGTATGCAGAATATACTGAATAAAGACAATAGCCTAACTAGCCAACAATTCTCAAATCTCATTTAACATTTTAATGACTATGCCAAAAAAAGCAAGTTCATTAATCGGCCCCTGCAAATTTGTAAGACCAGCAATAATGCAAATCAGTGGTTGAATATCTCCAGTTACTAGAATAAGTAACACAAAAGAAGATTAGAATGCCTTTCAAATATCAATTTTCTATGAAGGAAGTGTTCCTAAATGTGTACATGTGTAGATGGTGCACGCACAAGGCAGCAGATGGGAGTGGGAGCGTGTGATTAGAGGGAAGCACAACCCTTCTGTAGAGCATCAGTTACAGCTCACGTTTTTCTTTATGTTTAACAAAAAAACCTTTTTGTCTTACTGTATGTGTGTCTATCTCATTGTTATAACATCTGCACCAGAAATACAAAATTAGATTTTTTTAAAACCATGGTAGTATGCATGATATTTAAAAGGGACATTATTTTTACTGTTGGGAGATCCTGCCTTCTATCTGTCACAGAAATATATTATGTGGATGCAATTCATTTATTAGACCTATATGATAAACTGCAAGGCAGAGGAGCTCACCCTACAGCGCCCTCTCTAGCTTAAACACACACACACACACACACACACACACACACTGCATTGCTCATCATCATTCTGCTGTCCTTGGAGGGTCAAAGTGAATTATTTATTTCCTCTTTCTGACAGAGACAAGCAGACACATGCATGCTCAAACTCTCTATCTCCACACACATACACACACAACAGACATATGCATACAAATGCTTGCATACACAAATATGCATGGACAGACAGACACATGCATAAATGTATAAGAACCCACCCCTCTCTCTCACACACACATTCATGCATACATGCACACACAAAATGACCATCCCTTTCTCAATTTACTGTTTTTTACCTGAAGTTGCATTTGTGACTGATTTATGACTTTAGGCTAATGCTCATGCCCCATCTTCAGCTTCCTGCTAGCAGACAGTTGCAAGGAAGCTCTGGTTTCCACATTGTTGAAAGCCTAAATTAAACAGTGCAAATTGCCATCAATACATATTTTACTGAAAATACTCACATTAAGGAGAGGACGGGAATCCTAGAATTTGCTCTAAGAACTATTCAGAAATACCTGCTAAGCCAGTAGGTGTGGTGCCATGGCAACTGCAGCTCAGGTTTGATGTCATCACCATGGAAACCAACCCAGAGTGCCTGTCACAGCATGAGATCAGTGTTTCCATGGCAACACACTGGCTGAGTTATAATCTTGTCTTGTTTATGCACTGCGGTAGGGGGCATGAAAGGAGCATGTCAGAGAGCCTCTATATTTACAACTGCACCAAACTTCCCCTTTTGAACCATTTAAATCCAGCCAAAATGTATAATAAACTAAAAGATAATAGTTACTTTTCAAATAAGAAATGTACACCCTCAGTCAAAAGTTTGGAATCACCTTGCCCTTTTCTGATTTAATATTTTATTTTCTCTGTTCATAATCAAACAATTCACACAAAATACATTAAATAAAATACTTTAAAAGGTATTTTTATACATTTTTGTTTCACTCAAGTATTAAGCCAGGGGTGCCAATAATTGTGAAACCTGTTTCACATACACCCCTGGTCAAAAGTTAGGAATCACCTTGCCCTTTTCTGATTTAATATTTTATTTTCTCTATTCGTAATCAAACAATTCACATGTGGTCAAAACGCAGAGCTTTAATTTAAAGTAAAGCTCTGAAGTAATTTATTAAATATATTTTTTATAAATTTTGGTTTCACCATGTAGTAATTACAGTTTTATATGTAATCCTCCATTGCAGTGTTTGAGATTATTAACATAATGTAACATAAAGACTCATGCTTTGTATTTGGCTGAATATCCTTTGCATGCCATGACTTCCTGATGTCATCTTATGTTCAGGTTTTCCTATAGGTGATACTAAAACTCTTTTCTTTTCAACTGATACAGTATAGAACACATTTTTTGGCTAAGTGACTTTAGTCAAGTCATCAAGGGTCCAAGGTACCAAACCAGCCACTAGATATACAGTACATACATCAAGGTTAATCTCTCCAGAATATTTTTTACATTGAGTTCAACAGGAAAATTGGTCAGGAGAAATTATTATTTTTGTATCTACTGCATATCTGATGATTTGATGCTGATTTAATACCTTGGACCCATTTAGCCAAAAAAGGTGTTCCATACTGTATCAGTGTAATTTACAGCTGAATCTAGTCCCAAAAGAAATAAATCAAAATGCGTTTGTCGCTTATAGAACAACATGAAAATAAAACATCCAGGCTCTAAAGATATTCATAGGTCACAGACATCAGGAATTCATTGCATGCAAATGATATGTAACCAAATACAAAGCATGACTCTTTCATTTGACATTATGTAAATTTGTTTAAAACACTTAAATTAAGGACTGCATTTAAGAAGTGCTCCAATTACTGCATGGTGAACCCAAGCTGAATAAAAATACCCTTTAAAAAAATATTTGAGCCTGCACTTTGACCATGTGTGAATTTTCTTGATTACAAACAGAAAAAATAAAATTTAAGTCAGAAAACTTCAAGGTGAATTCCTAACTTTTGACCGGAGGTGTGTGAGAAACAGGTTTCACAATTATTGGCACCCCTGGTTTAATACTTGGGTCTTTTCCGATAATTTCTGATTGTAAAAATAACATTTTGTTTTTGTGTGATAAAAAAGTTCTGTAAACACACAACATACAAAAGTAGTACCAGGGGCAGGGCTAAAATGCTGCTCTTAAACTATAACGGTTGCAGTCATACTGTATTTGAAGGTGCTGGGGGAAGCAGGGAACCATTGATCCTCATTCATTCGGTATGCATTCACAGTCATACCATTAACTCCACCCACCAGAATGCTGATGAGCGTGAGGTTATTTAGACCTAGCAACCACCCCAGCTTCGCCGGATGCACATACAATGGGGGAAATAAGTATTGAACACATCAACATTTTGTCCAGTAAATGTTTTTTTTTGTTACCAAAGTGCCACACAAGAAACATCTAATGATGGGTAAAAGTAAAGAGCTCTCTTGAGACCGTCGCAACCAGATTGTTGCAAAACATGAAAATGGAATTGGCTACAGACGTATTTCACAACTTCTGAATCTTCCAGTAAACACCATTGGGGGCATTATCTGTAAGTGGAAGCAACATCACTCCACCATCAACCGGCCACGCACAGGAGCTCCTCGCAAGATTTCTGATCAGGGAGTCAGAAGGATACTTAGAAGAGTAGCCAAAGAGCCAAGGACCATGAGGAAAGAGCTCCAGAAAGACTTGGAGGCAGCAGGTACAACTATGACAGAAAGGACAATAGGCAATGCACTCCACCGCCATGGCCTCTGTGCACGCTCAGCCCGCAAGACTCCAATACTGAAAAAAAACATGTTGAAGCTCGTTTAAAGTTTGCCAAACAACATTTGGACAAGCCAGTGAACTACTGGGAGTATGTACTCTGGTCAGATGAGACCAAAATTGAACTTTTTGGCTGTCACACAACACACCATGTTTGGAGGGGAAATGGCACTGCACATCACCCGAATAACACTAGACCAACAGTGAAGTTTGGAGGTGGAAGTATCATGGTGTGGGGCTGTTTCTCTTCTTGTGGTACTGGCAGACTTCATATCATTGAAGGAACAATGAATGGAGCCATGTACAGAGAGATTCTTGAGATGAACCTGCTGGCATCCACCAGGATGCTGAGGATGAGACGTGGGTGGACCTTCCAGCAGGACAATGATCCAAAGCATACAACAAAGGAAACTCGCAATTGGTTTCAGAGAAAGAAAATCAACTTGTTGGAATGGCCCAAGTTAAGTGTGTAATCAACTGTTTTCCTTAATCAGTGCTCAGTGTGAAAACCAGCACATCCTGTACGTATGTCTAAAAGGCAGAGTAATACGGTCATTCGACAGTCTCTAAGGTTTGTATTTGCTGCCATCCAGTGGATGAGGCACAGAACAAAACAAATGTTTTGTATTTGTGGTCTTTGTCAATTTATTTCAGGAGTTGTGAGGCTGTTTTTCAAAGCTGGGCACAGAGATAATCAGGAAACCTCACCACCATAATAAAATTATTGAAATGGAAGTTTTATGAAGAGTAATTATTCTCTCGAGAAACGGTTCCTCAAAATTTATTTGTAAGACAAAAATCTATATCAATAACCATTTTCATTCAAAACCCCATTTGGGGAAAAAGGTAAAAAGCAAAATAATAGAATACATAGAATAATTTTATCATAACAAAAACTAGGATATAGACATTGAAAATTGTTTGTTGACTTTGTTTTCTTGTAAACAAGTGTTGCATATCAGGTATTAATCAGTAATCGGATTACTGACAAAACTTTTAAAAGACAAGTGGGTTAAGATGGGTGGATAACCCATGGGATCACTTTAATAAATCAATTTTACTTGTGTTTACATGTTCTTCTCCCATAGTTGATATTGTTACAATACTTTAATCCCAAGCAGTTAATCATGTAGTCATGTGTATTAAACAGGCCTGACAAAGCCAATTGGTTAGCCCCTGCATCCAGCTGAGTTGAATTGTCTGCAGGTGTTTTAAGATGTGGGAGAGTAGTGATACCAGAAAGGACCTGGGTTCAGTATTTTTAGCACAACCTCCATTGCCTTGTGCTGGCCCAATTTCAACCATCAGCACATACAATCTACGGTAATCCCTCTTGATTGTGAATGTCTAGGTATTTCTCTTAATGCACTTCAGTACACTGAATGAGGACACTGAATGTGGAAAGTCAATGTTGTGGTTTGAGGGTGTTTGTTGCTGAAATTCCTCTCTTGACCGTTAGGAGTCCGAAACTACCTATTGTACCTTTAGCACTGCCGCCTCACAGCAAGGAGGTCCTGGGTTCGAACCCCGGTCGGACAGGGCGCCTCTGTGCGGAGTTTGCATGTTCTCCCCGTGTCTGCGTGGGTTTCCTCCGGGTGCTCTGGTTTCCTCCCACAGTCCAAAGACATGCAGGTCAGGCTCATTGGAGAGTCTAAATTGCCCATAGGTATGAGTGTGTGAGTGAATGGTGTGCGTGCCCTGCGATGGACTGGCGACCTGTCCAGGGTGTATTCCTGCCTTTCGCCCAATATATGCTGGGATAGGCTCCAGCCCACCCTGTTCAGGATAAGCGGGTTAAGATAATGGATGGATGGATGGATGTTCACAAAGACAAGTTACAAAGTAGCTGTAGCACATAGTCATCTAATGATTTTTAAAAATTGGATCACGTGTAGGCTAGTTAGTTTGTTTCGATCACACATATATTTACATACAGCCTTACGAATAAATTATGAAAATGAGGCCCAATGTGTTTATTTATGCCAATTCTCAATTGTGTATTTTTGTTATTTTCTTGGAACATGACATTTGATGTAGAGAGATGGTATCAAGGATTGTTAGAACATGCCATTTATTGTCTTGAGTCTGTGGCCAGGTCAGGGTGCATGGCGTGGGTGAGGGTGTTATTTTATTGCCCTGCTTTGCAAATAAAGAATCTAAGCTGCTTCTCTCTCTTTCTAACAATCTGGCATCTCCATTTTTATTACGTCACAGTTTTTTGTATGATATAAATATGAACACATTTGTCTCTTTTTTTCAGTAATGCATCATGAACAGACATTCACAAACTGTAGTTGCTTAAAGGGATAGTTCACTTTGTGTGTTTTCAAAATATCCTGTTTGGTTTTAGTGTATTCTTTCAATTGGCACAAGTGACAACCAGAGATTTACACTGGCTGGTATAGGAGTGTTTTACAAATTGTACAGATTCTTTTTAATCATTTTATCTGTTGTTATTTTTATATTTTGCTTTGCAAGAGTTCACTTTAAAGTACTTTGAGTGTGAGAAAAGCTATGCATTGTGTATTATTATTATTATTATGAGGAGTCCAAGCATGAATTCGGAACACAAACTCCGCCCTCATAAGTAGTCTATGATTCTGTGGACACATGCCAATTCTGGCACCTCTCGGCCAATAATGGCCCTATAAGAAGCAAATAAATGTAAATGCCTATAACTCTTAGCTAGGGGTGAGCGAGTAGTGCATTACTCATATTAATTTCTGTATCTGTTAAACCAATTCAATTACTTGTGTCCATATCCGTTACTTGTACTCAAAAGTGGGTGTGACGTTACCTGGAAGTGGACGTGACGTAACCCAGAAGTGGTGTTTACCCTGTACAATGTAGTACAGGGTAAACAGTCCCCTGTACTATATTGTGAGTTGCTGCTGTTAGGATTCGTGTTTTATGTGCATTTGTACCATTCCTTCCAGCGTTTCCGGATTAATACCTGTTATGACCTACAGTCAGGTCCATAAATATTGGGACATCGACACAATTCTCCTCTTTTTGGCTCTATACACCACCACAATGGATTTGAAATTAAACGAACAGGATATGCTTTAACTGCAGACTTTCAGCTTTAATTTGAGGGTATTTACATCCAAATCAGGTGAACGGTGTAGGAATTACAACAGTTTCTATATGTGCCTCCCACTTTTTAAGGGACCAAAACTAATGGGACAATTGGCTGCTCAGCTGCTAAGATATAAGTGAAGCATGGTGGTGGTAGTGTCATGGCGTGGGCATGTATGGCTGCCAATGGAACTGGTTCCCTCGTATATATTGATGATGTGACTGCTGACAAAAGCAGCAGGATGAATTCTGAAGTGTTTCGGGCAATATTATCTGCTCATATTCAGCCAAATGCTTCAGAACTCATTGGATGGCGCTTCACAGTGCAGATGGACAATGACCCGAAGCATACTGCGAAAGCAACCAAAGAGTTTTTTAAGGCAAAGAAGTGGAATGTTATGCAATGGCCAAGTCAATCATCTGACCTGAATCCGATTGAACATGCATTTCACTTGCTGAAGACAAAACTGAAGGGGAAATGCCCCAAGAACAAGCAGGAACTGAAGACAGTTGCAGTAGAGGCCTGGCAGAGCATCACCAGGGATGAAACCCAGCGTCTGGTGATGTCTAAGGGCGGCCTGTAGCGTAGTGGTTAAGGTAAATGACTGGGACACGCAAGGTTGGTGGTTCTAATCCCGGTGCAGCCACAATAAGATCCACACAGCCGTTGGGCCCTTGAGCAAGGACCTTAATCCTGCATTGCTCCAGGGGAGGATTGTCTCCTGCTTAGTCTAATCAACTGTACGTCGCTCTGGATAAGAGCGTCTGCCAAATGCCAATAGTGTAATGTAATGTAATGTAATGTCTATGCGTTCCAGACTTCAGGCTGTAATTGACTGCAAAGGATTTGCAAGCAAGTATTAAAGTTAAAGTTTAAAATTAAAGTTTGATTTATGATTGTTAGTTTGTCCCATTACTTTTGGATGTAAATGCCCTCAAATTAAAGCTGAAAGTCTGCAGTTAAAGCACATTTCATTTCAAATCCGTTGTGGTGGTGTATAGAGCCAAAAAGATGAGAATTGTGTCGATGTCTCAATATTTATGGACCTGACTGTATTTCGCCCCTGAACACTGAGTTTTGTTTATCCCACTTTTGAACCATTTTGTCTTTGTCTGATTAGCCTGTTTGTTTTCGACCCTCCACCTGTGACCTTGATTACCTCTGATACATCCGTTTGCTGGAATTCCAAACTATTGACTGCACTTTCAATTACGAACTGTCTGATCTGTTTGCTAGCTTTTGACCCTCGCCTGTTTAACCTGCGACCAGAAAATAAAGACTTTTATTACAAAGAAATTCCTGTGCCTGATAGAACAATCTGGCCAGAATGGATCCAGCGAGCCCGACCCCTGCTTTGGAGGGATCCCGTTCGGTGCCGAACTATTCCATCGAGTTCCGGACCCTGGCGTCAGTGAAGGAGGGGTTCCTGACGGGCGCCACAATGAACACTTCCCCCTCAACCTCAAGGTCTACTATAATGGCATACATCTCCTGGGAGGGGGCTTGCCACCAAGTGCGAGTTCTGATCGACTCCTGAGCCGATGCCAGTCTGATCTGCCCCACTCTGGTCCGTTGCCTGGGAATCCCAACCTCCACCCTCTCCTAGATCCTCCGTACTAAGGCCATCACTGGCACTCCCCTGGCTGCAGTTGATACTGTCATCTCTCCAATTCGGCTACAGATCTCAGGCAACCACCAGAAGGAGCTCACATTCTACGTCATGGAGTCTCCCCTGGTCCTGGTGGTGTAGGGCTGACTCTGGCTACTCCAACACAACCCCTAGGTTGACTGGGTCCGGTGTACCATCACGGGCTGGAGCCCCAACTGCCACCAATCCTGTCTCCTGTCCACCTCCAGCCAGCCTGAATCCTGTCCTGTCATCCCAGAAACTCCTCCTGACCTGTCCTCAGTCCCGCCCATCTACCACAACATCGGATGAGTATTTAGCAAGTCCCAAGCCTGCTCCCTGCCTCCACACCCGTCAGACGACTGTGCCATTAACTGCACCCTGGCACCACTCCACTGAGAGGTTGGCTCTTCTCCCTCTCCGTCCCAGAGACTTTCGCCATTAAGAAGTACATTGGGGAATCCCTGGCTGCCGGGCTGATCGGTCCCTCAGGTTCTCCAGCCGGGGCAGGATTCTTCTTCCTGGAGAAAAAAGACAAGTCACTCAGACCCTGCATCGACTACCCAAAGTTGAACGATATCACCATAAAGAATCGTTACCCTATCCCACTCATCTCCTCCGCTTTCTCCTAACTTCAGAAGTGCCAATACTTCACAAAACTGGATCTGCTCCCCGTGGTCTGTTACCTGTTTGTTTTCATTCATTGATTTGTTTTGCCTGTGTCTCATTTTGTCTCCACCTCTCCACTCCTTTTATGTACTTCCTTCCTGTCTCCTGTCATTGATGCCACCTGTTTCTCGTTTTGTGAGTGTTTGTGTATTTAAACCCCTTTGTTTCTGTTGTTCGTTGCTAGATTGTTATATGTCCTGACCAAACTTTCAAGCATTATTTTCTGTCAGCTTCCTGGTACGACCCGTTTTGTTTTCAACTCTCGTGTTTTGGATTGTCCTCTTGTTCCGCTTTGACCCACTGTATTTGGACCCCCTTTGGCTACTCGGATTTTGATTTTGGATTCTGTTTCCGCTTGGACTGCCTGTGTGTTTTTGACCCTTTGCCTGTTTTATCGACTACTCTCTGGATTATCCTGGTTGTACCCGTTTGCCCGTTTTCTGCCTGATCTCTGATACCACCGTTTGCTGGAAATCAACCTTACCTATTTGATCTGTTGTGAAGTTAATAAAGTCTCTAACATTAACATCTTTGGTCTCGCTCTTGGGTTCAGTTTTCTGGTGGCTGACAAGAGTCAGTATCGTACCTCTTTCAAAGTGAGGAAATACACTTTACAGCAACTCCAAAGCTTATTTACACAGGGTATCGTGTATTGGAAATGCTGGGGGGGGGAGGGGGGGGGAACGAGTTGTTTTTGATGATGTTAGACGGTTGGAACTATAACCGCTGAACACATATCTATCCTCTACTGTCTTCCGCTGGTTGAGCACAATGATCCAAGCACCTTCTCCAAAAATGTCTCTCGTTTAAAATACTCTTGATACCTTCTGTAAATAAGACCTGTTAGGGTGCACCGAGGGTGGAAGACACGAAGGACGAGGGACTGCGATGATGAGGTGCTGAAGGTGTATTTTATTTACAGTGATGACCAAAATAATAATAATAATAATAATAATAATAATAATAAACTAAGAAGGAAGATTTTACAACAAACAAAAGAAAATGGTAATGAAAATGGTGTGTACTTTGGCTATGCCTCAAAAAGTAGACCCATTACACAGCACACCCACTTCATGTCTCAAACCAAAAAAAGAGAGCTCAGCTCTCTCCTGGAGCTATAAATGGGCATAGCCCCTCCCACCTGGCACCTTCCATGCACAAAAAATTAATATAATCAATTAACAAAATAAAACAAAAAATGATCAAACAGAACATAACACACATGGCCATAACAAGAATAGCAAACAGCAAACACACAAGAATAACAAGGGGGTACTAAGCAGAAATTAAAACAATCATTCATGCACTATTCAAATTCCCCCCTTGTCTAAATTAAACAGGTGGTAGTTCCCGCTAATCACCCTTCATAAATATCACCTGGTTCCCTTCACTTCCCATTTGGTTGTGAGACCAGGATTGAACAGACCCAGGTAAACCTTTTGCTTTATGCGGTAAAACATTTTTAAAAGCACCCGCTGTGCATTGTTTACTCCCACTCAGTTTAAAATGTAAAGCGTGTTGTGTTGCGGTGTTTGTGTTGCATGTCTGTAACAGTGTTAGTCTCGTCGCGGCGTTAGTCCGTGACCGTTTTGGAGATGTATTTTTGAAGGAGGTCCTATAGGTTTCAAATCTTTATACTAATCTAACATGTAATGCTATTATCGACACTGAGCCAGTGAATGCACAAAAATGAAAATTAAATTGAACATCTCTTCTCAGTCTGGGTAAGTTGGGGGGGAAAAAAAGGTATATTTCCCAAAATGTTGGTGTCTTCCTTTAAAAACAAAGGTTTTTGAGTTCACATGTGCACTGCATTTTTACCACTTGACTTACTATCACTGCTTGCATAAGCTTACTCATGCGTGTTAGCACGTCAGATACTCAGCGAAGGACAACACAATGCCACATCCAGGTAAGATGGGCTGCCCTCATTGCAAACAATAAGTCAGTGGCCATGCATGGATCACTTGTCCCCATTCTGTTTTCCTTTGGCTCATGTTTTCATGGCACATTGTTCCCCGTTTGACTCTCTGAAACTGCAGAGCACATTAAAGGAGAAATGCGGCAGAGTTTGGGCATTGTTGCTGTACACCTGCTTTTGTGTTGACCAATAAGTGCCAGCTTTTCTACTGAATAAAAGATCCTTAACAGCTTCACTCATGTCCTCTATGTACACTGAAATCCAGGCCAGTCTAATGGCTTATATGTACCTCTAAGCAATTTTTTGCAGGAGGAGGATTACATTCTCACAGGTACACTTTGCTGCGGTTTTAAAACAAAATGTCCACTAGGTATTTTGAAATCCTCCGGAACGGCTCATATTTGCATATTAGGTAGACTAGCATAATTTGGTCACTGTGTGAATTTAACCACATAACCTAAGATTAATGATGGAAAAAAAAGAAATGAAGATTGCCTTTAACCCAAACCCATTAGTTTAGATTTAGTATAGTTCATTGTGTTAATGACAAGTACTCTGATGTTATTGTATAAATGTGTTTTTTCAACTGGTAGTGCAAACGGACAATTCCACTACGCTAAACCAGTGGATTCTCAGCCCCGTCTCCTGAGCAAACATGCCTCTCTCCTCAGTTAGACATTAGACATTGGACAGTGGACATTTCATTTTGAAGTGTACCTGTGAGAACATAATCGTTGCTCTGCGAAAAGTGATCAGAGGTACTTATTTATCATGAGATCTATTCTCTATTCCTCTGTCAAATTCCTGGTTCATCCCTGTGCTTCGACAAGCAAATTATCATTTACTGCATCTGAAAAATAAATGGTAATAACAGTTCTTTGTGGTCAATGTGATAAATAATTGTTTTTTGCCCTTATGTTGCACAGTTGTATTTCAGTGCAAGCACAGCTGCTCGACCAACTGTTTCTGTCTCTCCACTGTGGATAAGCTGGTGCAATTGACCTGCATGGTTTCTGGTGTGGAGACGTCAGCCAGGGGTTGTTCACTGGAACACGGGGTAAAGACTGGCCTGAGGTTGGTCGTGAATGTATTCAAAAATGCATTTAATTTAAACTGAAGTATATGTAACATGGTTGATTTCATCAGAGACAACCATGTGCATTTGTCCTCTTCTGCCTCTTTCTCTGTTTTGTGGTCTTCTCCTAACCATACCACCAGGCATCCCTACTCCTCTTTCTCTTGCTCTTGGATGTTTGCCTGAGCAGGTTCCTCCATGATAAGAAAGTGTAGTACTGTAATTGTGTTGCACCTCTGCCCTACAGCAATTTGACAGTCATTTGTGACTGGGTGATCTCAGACATCAACCCCTTGTCCCCTTGTTACAGGAGTTCCCCAAGGCCCCTCCTCTTCTCCATCTACGCTAGATCCCATGGCCCTGTTATCTCTGTTCATGGTATGTCATACCGCTGTTATGCTGATGCCACCCAACTCATTCTCTCCTTTCCACTATCTGACACACAGGTCTCTACTCATCTCCAGCTGCCTGAGGGACATCCAGAGCTGGATGGACAACCACCACCTAAAGCTCAACCAGATAAAATGGAGCTAATCTTCATCCCTGCTCTAATCTCTTCCTTTTCTGATTTTTTCACTAGGAAATAGCTGCTTTCACAAGGAAACAGCACAGTGACCTCATCCCTCAATGCAAGGAACCTGTTGGTGATGGAGAACAGGCTGTCCCTCTCTGAGAACATCGCGGCGGTGACCCGGGCATGCAGGGTGTAGGTGGTGTCCCTTCTTCACCACCTACTCAACTCAGCTCCTTGTTCAAGCAATGGTCCTAGATGACTGCAATCCGCCATCAAACCGATACAATTGATCCAGAACGTCACGGCTCGTCTGGTATTCAACGTCCCCAGACACTGTCACGTCACCCCCTGCTCACTGACCTCCACTGGCTGCCTGTTATGGCTCGCATCAAATTTAAAACATTCCAGGCTGACATTCCCTGCTCGCATTCCAGGGATCCAGACCCTATACATTGGGGTATTCTAGCTGCCAACCGTGGTATGCTATTTGGAAAGTTTATGTATTTCTCAAGGGTTTTATCCATGTGATCACTCTAGGACTTGGAACTGTACCTTCCTCTAGGGTCTTCAATGCACTTGTCCCTGAATCTGATTTGCCTATTTTATTGTACGTCGCTCTGGATAAAAGCATGCGCTACATGATTTCAATGTAATGTAAAATGTTGCATAAACGCAATACTCAACATTGCTAGCTGATGGGCAATTGCTAGTGTCCTGGCTATTGAGACCTGGAATAGGGACAGAACTTTTGAAATTCCCAGTGTGAACTATGATCAATTTGGAAGAGACCACATAAATATGCAGAAAAAGTTGCTACTGATTTGAAACCCTGCTTTTCTCGGTAATGCTATTGGTAATTATGCCCCATAATCGCCCCAGTGCTTGTGCTGACCATGTGTGGGAGCCCTGTGAGGCAATGCACATTACATTATACTGTATGGATACTGCCATGAGTAAGCATTAGGGGTGGAGTTGACCCAGAACTGGAGTTGAACTCACCCCACAGAGACAGACACAACTACATATAATCAGATTGGATGATTATATTGCCAACTGATATCAATGGTGAATTTAATTCTTGTTTGAGACAGTTGCATTAATGTCATTTTGGCAGATGCTCTTGACCAGAGCGACGTACAGTTGATTCGACTAAGTAGGAGACAGTCCTCCCCTATATTCAATGGAATGTTCTTCTACAGTTACCCTGCTATCCTGGCACATGCTAAAAGAGCCAACATGTCAGTGATGCACACTAAGTGGCTCCCAAGTCAGTCTTGTTTCCTGGGCCTGGGGAGTTTTCATAGGAGAGAACTATCCATCTGATGCAGACAAAGACTTTGCCCGCCTGACATCGCGTGAGGTGTCTTCCCTGTCTAGGGCGGCCAGTGCCGATACCAACCTCTCAGGAGATTTTACAGCGGACGAACTCAGTGAGGCCACAAGTAAGCTCAAGCCGGGCAAATCTCCGGGCCGTGACAATATCCACCCAGAGTTCATCACCCACCAGAGCACAACAACATCTGGCTGGCTCTGTGCATTCCTCTCGTCATGCTACCGGAGGTGCAAGCTCCCAAAGACCTGGCGTCGTGCCTCCGTCATAGCCCTGCCGAAGCCGAATAAACCTGCAGAAGACCCCAAGGCCTATAGACCCATCTCGCTACTCTGTGTCCCATTTAAGATCTTGGAGAGAATGATCCATAGCCGCATCGACCCAGTGGTGGAGCCACAGCTCCCACGGAAACAAGCCGGTTTCCACCGTGGTAGGTCAACAGTGGTCCAGGTAACACTACTTTCACAAGACATCGAAGACAGCTTCCAGGACACTGAGAAAGCTGGGGTAGTATACCTGGATCTGACTGCCGCATACGACACCGTCTGGCACCGTGGATTACACCTGAAGCTATTGAGGACAATCCCGGATCGGCATATGGTGAAGTTCATCATGGAGAAACCGCAGCTTCGTCCTACAGACCAGCGATGGCCAGCGCAGCAGGCTCAGAAGACTGAGGAATGGTGTTCCGCAGGGGTCGGTTCTCTCGCCGATGTTTAACATTTACATCCATGATCTACCGGATATAGCATCTAGAAAGTATGGCTACGCAGACAACCTTGCCATCATGCTAAGACGACCAACATGGAAGGCGATGGAGGATGGCCTTAACCAAGACATGGGTACCCTGGTAGCCTACCTTCGGAGGTGGCGTCTACAGCTCAGCATCGGTAAGACAGTAACAGCAGCATACCATCTCAGCAACAGGGAAGCTAAGAGGGAACTGGAGGTGCGCATCGACAACAAACGCCTGGAGTTTCAGCAAGCCCCGAAGTACCTCGGCGTGCGTCTGGATCGGACACTGTCCTTCAAACAACATCTTGAAGAAGTTAAGGCCAAGGTAACTTCAAGGGTCTCGCTGATCCGTCGCCTCGCCAGCACGACCTGGGGAGCCTCCGCTAAGACGCTACGTATATCTACCCAGGCCCTGGTCTTTTCTGCAGCGGAATACTGCGCCCCAGCTTGGAGCAGGAGCCCGCATGCGAGAAAGGTGGATCAAAACTGGATGCCTGAAACCTACCTTCTTCCTCTTGCCAGTCCTTGCGGGAATCGCTCCGGCCGGTCTCCGGCGGGAGGCTGCCACCCTCGCACTGGCAAGAAAGGCACAGAAACACGACTGGCACATCCTGCATAGCACCACAAAGACAGCAGCGCCTCCAAGTAGACTCAAGTCCCGCCACCCCCACAACAAGGCGGCACAAGAGATGCTTCACTCTGTCCCTCAGGACCTGTCCAGAAATGCATGGCTGGTGGCAGCTTGGAAGCAGGAGTGGGAGATGGCCGGGCCCACCCGCATCCACCGCTACATCTGGGACCCGGGAGGTGGTGCCATAGGAGGAGATGACCTACCACGCCGGCAATGGACCTTATTGAACCGTCTACGAACTGGGGTCGGTCGCATTAAATCATCTATGAAGAAGTGGGGCCTGGCAGACAGCGCTGCTTGCGAGTGCGGCGAGCCTGAGCAGACTGCCGAACACATAATTACCACCTGCCCCCTATACAGACCACCCTCGGAAGCCAGCCTCTTTGACGTAGGACCAGAGACAAGGGCATGGCTGCACGACATCGAGTTGGACCTCTGATGTTACACGAAAGAAGAAGAAGAAGATCCATCTGTAAACTGAATGCACAAGCTGCTGACTCACAGTAACACGGGCTACAATGTGGTTTCACAGTGGACCAGTCGGCTACAGATTTTGATCATGGGTCACTATCATGCTATTGTCCATTTTTACCAACCATTTGTGGACAGGACAATTATGGAAACACAGACGCCCATATGCAGTACACTGTGGATAAGTGTGTCTACTGCCTACCTATACTCTTTAACTACTAAGCAAAGTCACAGCTGTGCTGATTTCCCTATCAAAACATACTCCCATTTCCAGGATGGAAGCTTGAGGGCCAAACTATAGGCAAAAATAATAAAAACAGAGAAGCAGCAGACCTTATGCTGTATAGATACTCCCACAGTGTCCAGTTCCATCCAGAATCAAGACCAGTAGGTCAGGACATCTCCCCAGAGCTCTGCGTGATGCAACATGATACTAGCCCAATTCAACTGCAGAGGCCTTAAACGTTTCACTATACCATGAGGCTAAAGTGTCACACATCTATAGGTATCAAATACCCACACAGACACAAACATGCACATGCAGTGCCCAAACTGAATGCATTTTTTTACAATGAAATATGAATTAATATATGAAAATCAGTTACTTTGTTAGCTTTTGTTTTATCTTTCAACTTGTCATTATCATTTAAAAACTTCACAATATATTTCTATTTATTGCAGGTGCGTATTCTTATTATAGACGCAAGTCCTCCAGTTGCTAAAACTAAACAGACCTATTTGGTTGACTCCTTGGCTAATTTGAATGCAATGCGAATGAAGTACATTTACAGCCTTTGACTAATGTTAATTAATAATTACAAGATTGAGCAATGTAAGAGTTAAGTTAACTCATATTAACATTACTGCGTTGAGCAAAACTGGAATCTAGACATCTGGGGGGTGGAAATATAGGTTGAGAGACGTTTTGACATATACAGTAGATGGACAAGGTTCACCCCACTACAGCTCAGGGTTTACCTGGATATAGCATGGCTACGCCCTAGTTGAAAACTTTAACTTTTCATTTAATTTCTGCAACCCTCTTTTGTACTTCAAGGGCATTTTCACACTAGGCAACTAAATGGCACTCAATATTTTACACATATGATCAACATATGATCAAGACAGTTCATATTGGAAAACAGCGAACATATTTCCCGGCAGCACTCTTGGAATGTCAGAAAATAACACCAACACCAAATGAATTAGCCCGCCACAAGTTATTTAATTGAATAGTTTATACATTATCGCCTTTTTTTCTGTAAAATTGACACGCGCATATTACATTACATTACAAGGCATTTAGCAGACGCTCTTATCCAGAGCGACGTACAATGATATATAACGCATTGTGCGTCATATATAACGCATATAGCCTGATTGTACAAAGAAAGTGTAATAACCATGACCGAGTTTGCTTATTTAAGGATATATAAACACACACCACTGTTAAAGAATATGTAGTCGTGTTATTGTGAGTGGTTAAAATGTAAAGACTATTAAAAAAATGGACGTACTGGTATAAGACACGGAGAGACATGGGCTCTCCCAATCCAGGGGCCTGGTGCCGCCACACCTGCTGCACCGCCTATATGACCGCCACTGGCACATTTCACAGAAGATTGTCACAAAGACACTTCAAGAGAAGAGAATTGAAGAGGAACCCAGTTATAGGGGCATGCTCATCCTTCACTCCTTCAGAGTGTAGGGGGATGAGTTTGCTGCTCCAGGTTGTGTTGAAGTATGAGCTGGACCAGGGAGGAGCAGGGCTGTCGCAGTCCACGACCTTAGAGTGGGGTCCAGGGGGTTGATTTGAGTGATCCAAGAGCTCCGGGGGGTTGGGAAAGAGTGGCAGGAAAGAGAAGCAAAGAAGGATGTTAGGCCCTAAAATGTATTCGATTAGAATACATTTTAAAGATTAGAAGATTAGAACGTGTGTACCACACATACCTACCTGGTGACCAATGTTGTAGCTAACCCCACTGGCACTGTTAAGGCTGACTCAATGCCACCGGTCACAAGTAGATTTTTAAGTAACCACTAGCCTCATCTAGCACATCTCATCTCCAGGACCACCCCACTAAGCTATAACTGATCATAAGCCTGATTGTAAAGGTGTGTTTTTATCTTGATTTAATCAAGACTGTTTCTGACTCCCTTGGGGCTCTGTATGAGAAATCTCTACCACCCGTTAAGATATTTTTGGGACTACTATATTATGTGTCCCATTTCAGCTTCCGTACAGCTTTTTAGAAGCTAGCGTAAACATGAGTTAATTTTTGTTGTGTGAGCTTTGCGCATTCTTGGCTGGAAACAAAAGGACATACGGTTGTAATTGCTGTTTCTCATCTTCTATAGCAACAAAATATAGATGTTTGAAAATGTCCCGGCATGGTGAAGGCATATCCTTGCCTAACAAATTGAATTGTAGAGTGAATCAGAAAAGAGAATTGAGAAGAGAAGCACTTTTAAGCTGGACAAGCCTCCATTTTTACAATGCCGCAAACTCAGCAATAAAGTGTTAATGTTATTTTTTGCACTATTTGAATTATAGCTAGCTCTGCTTTGCCTTTGCCACATTTATCAACAAGTGATAACCTTTTCTAACTAAACTGAGAATATGTAGCTACAGTACAGTTCTTCTACCTATGAAATGTGACTTTTGTTCCCTGACCTGAGCTACTATATGTTAGCTTGAATGTTTAGCTAACATTTAGAGCTTCTGATTGATGTTGATGTTATGTATTTTCTTACATCGCATTAGCTGGTCTGGTTTGACTCTGAACTGGTGAACTAGCTAAACCATGGTGAGCTGAGAGATGGTCTGAATTGGTCAACTAGCTACCAGCTATGTAGCTGATTATGTGCTACTAATATATCATTTCCCGTGGACTGATTATACACTCACTGAGCACTTTATTAGGAACATTTGGTAGGGCCTCCCTTTGCTCTCAAAACGGCTTCAATTCTTTGTGGCATGGATTCCACAAGATGTTGAAAACATTCCTTTGAGATTCTGTTTCATGTTGACATGCCTGCATCATGCAATTTCTGCAGATTTATCAGCTGCACATTCATACTGGTTGTAACTGTTGTCATTCAATTGTTTAAATAATTTATATAATTTGTCATGTTATCATGCTGGAAGTAGCCATTAGAAGATGCCGCTCACTGGATGTTTTTTGTTTTTTGCACCATTCTGAGTGAGTCTGGAGACTGTTGTGCATGAAGATCCCAGTTACAGAAATACTCAAACCAGCCCGTCTGGCACCATCAATGCCATGATCGAAATCACTGAGATCACATTTTTCCCCCTTTGATGGTTGAGGTGAACATTAACCTGTAGTGACATGTATCTGCATAATTTTATGCATTGCACTGCTGCCACATGATTGACTGATTAGATAATCACATGAATAAGTAGGTGTACAGCTGTTCCTAATATGCTCAGTGAGTGTATATGGCAGAGGAATGTAATCCCAGGGCACGCAACAAAAGAACAAAACAGAACAAAAGTGGTGTTTGATTGATGTACCGAGGTGCATGATTACATATTTTGGTGTGTGTACCAAGGTATGTTATGCTTTTGGATTTTGAATTTGTTACTGTCACTAGGTTTGTTCATTAGCAGGGGGAAGATGAGGAGGTGGCAACGGTGTCATTTTTGTGATGCCCCTCTCTGCTGTGTGCCAGACTGCATCTGCTTCACAGAGTGGCATGACCTTCAGAGGAGACAGGCACTGTGAAGGACTGAGCATGCAGCGCATTGTCAAGTTTTCACCATTTTTTTTCACCTTTCACTGTTACAGTTTTTTCAAATGTTTTCACTATAACACAGGGACTTCCAACACAATTACCAAAACCTTACATTCATGTATCAAACCCCTTTACCATTGCTGCAAAAATATAAGTACATTCTCTGTTTCCACTCAGATCACAATTCTAAATCACACTTTTTTGCAAAACTTTACACACAATTCTCTACTTTTGGCACAATTCTCATAAATGTATTGTATACACATGGAAAGCACTACTATTCACTACTATTCAATCACAACTTGCACATGAATAAAAGGGCCACAGATACATATGCTCTCCTGTATTGGTGAACAATGGATGCTAATGCTACAGTGAGAGACAGAGTAAGAGTAAGAGATGGAGGAGGGGTAGGAGTTCTCCAACACCATGCCAACCTTGTTCATTGCCGGGGGAGTCACATTACAGAAGTGTTCAATGCTGGGACTGAAAGGAGCCTGTCCAACCACAATGCAAAGCATTATCCCCCCCACCCCAGCCCTGCAAAACATCTCCATTGCATGACCCTGATAAGACCTGCGGATGAGTTACAGGAAGTAACAGAGGTTTGACACTCAGGTGATGAAAAATCCGTTTTTTGCATCCAGGAAAATATGCCATTGGATGATGGACAGGACACTAGATTGCCATACAGTTAAAAGTGGGGTAGCACTGAAGTGATCAATCAGTGTCATTTGTGATATACTGGTACCTTACACTGGGGTTAGTATACTGAAATTAGAGAAATCACCTGAAATTATATCACTAAAATGGTTTATGTATCATAATAATAATGTTCCAGGAATTTTCAGTGGAAAAGCTGAATATACCAGGTAATATAATTAATGTATTTGCAGCTCTACTGTATCCGGTCTTATTTTGTGTGACTCATGGAGTGTAAACAACAGCGCAGTCTTCTTGGCTGGGACCACACATTTCCTCTGCCTAAAAGCTTTTTAAAGCAGAAGGGCAAACGTGACATACTGTATATGTTGGCCTCCTTTTCCCGGATTAAAAGATTTCCTTGAAAACGTCTGACACAGATACTTGACAGGCATGTGCAACTGAGCAGATACTGTGGGGAACTGGAACAAAAAAAATTGCTGTCCAGGATAAGGTTTCCGGTAATGCATTTACAAGTAGACAGTCAGTCAGGTTTTATTATATTGGCGCTGTCTGATTAATATCACTGAACAAAAGACTGGCTTCACAGTAATAAGGATGAAACCAATATCCTACAAAGAAAGTCACATATACAAACAGTACCCATTTTTAATTATTGGGACAATGAAGTCAGTTTTTTTATATTCTTACTCTACACTTTTGAGCAGTTAGAATGTTTCATAAAAAAGTATCAAATATCATATATATTTATGTATATGTCTACAAATTTGTTTTACCATAAAAACAGCTATTCTAGGTTTGAAATTACAGTACAGTTTTTTTCAAATGTTTACGCACTAAGACAGATACTGTTTTGACAATGCCCAAAACCTTACCCTCATGTACCAAACCCCTGTACCATTTCTGCAAAATTACAAGCCAATTATCTACTTTCCACACAGATCAGAATTCTCTTTTTCAAAACTTTACACACAGTTCTTTATTTTTGGCACAATTCTCATGAATGTAATTCCTTGTATTCATGTGGAAAGCACTACTACTTTGCGCAACCTTCAAGATCTGGCAACCCTCACCCATTTTTTAGTGTTCTACTTCAAACTCTAGAGATGAAGATCACAGAGACTTGAAAAATGCTTAAATGAAGCTCGACTCTTTTACCATTTATAACACCAACACCCTCCACAACATCATGATTCCACCAGCACAAACCAAGTATGTTATCATCTTGGACAACATTAGTTTCCACCGGGCTGCTCTGGTCCACAACTGATTCCTTTTCCAACATTTGTCTCCCACAATATTCACCATTTCTGAATCTAATTAAATAACTTTTCTCTGCATGGTGATGGAAAGTTTACGACTGGAATCCACACAGATGCCCCTTCAACAGGCAATGGAGGAGGCACGGGGTGATATTCCTATAGATGCGCTCCAGAGTTATACATCATGCCGAGAGATATCCACTGCTTGGCCAGGGAAAACGCTGCCTGTCATGTGGATCTGTGCCCAGACAGAACGACATCCACATCAGAGGCAGTTCATTTTGATATTTATACTTTAGTCTACTGTATACAGTATTTGTATTACTCTCGTCTATAGAGGACACATTGAATATCAACAGCATGTGCTGAAATGTTTACATTAGTTTAGAAAAATAACAAATATTTTGTTATTGGTATAAGCCTACTGATAAGTAAATATACTCATAATAGTGTTTTTCATTGAGCAAATCAGTGTCCAATTGGTAAAGTTTATTCATATGATGCATGTGTGTATCATTTTGACAGAAAAATATTATTTTGAGAAGAGCTTTCATTTAGGCAGAGATTTGTGGAGTTTGCCCAGCATGGATAATGATACTGTGTTTCTTGTGTAGTTCTGAAAAGATGAGGTATGGTTTCAGAAAATGTGTGTAAACAATTGAAAAAAAGACTGATAAAACATCAAAACTTTTGTCCTGGAATCAGTACTAAAGGAAGTGATATCAATCAAAATCATCAATAGATACTGTAAATAAGTGTAAAGACGTTGGTGATTGTTTAGCTAAAACAATCTTTTTCTTTCACCAGAACTCATAGTAGCCACTTGTCTGCTGCAGCATAGTGTATTTTTCAAAGTTGGTTTTTGTTCCCTCATTAATAGAAAGAACAATGGCTTCAATGCGTGGTTAAAGTTCACAGAGCTGCCATTGTGTTTGCCTGCACATAAAACTGACATGCGTGTCAGAGCAGTGATGTCGTGTGCTGTGCCGCACCCACACTCCATGGCATTCTCCTTCATTCAAGCAGAGGCAGCTGTGTGTTTCATGAAAGCTGGTTTCATCTTTCAGCTGTTGGGTGGCAACAGACTCACTGCTCAGTCTCCAGATGCCAAAAAAAGCAAAGAGGATTAGGCCAGAAAAACATTATCATCACCATTCATCTTTTTAGTAGTTACAAAAGTGATGTAGGGCATGTTTTTGGTTAATGTAATTTCACATTACCGGTGCATCTCAAAAATTGGAATATCCTGGAAAAGTTCATTTTTTCTGTAATTTAATTCAAAAAGTGAACTTTCATATATTCTAGATTCATGACACATAAAGTGAAATATTTCAAGCCTTTTTTTGTTTTCATCTTGATGATTACAGCTTACAAAATCTAATATCTCAAAATATTAGAATATTACATGAGACCAATCAAAAAAAGGATTTAAAATACAGAAATGTCGTCCTTCTGAAAAGTTTGTTAATTTATGCACTCAATACTTGGTCGGGCAATCATGGGGAAGAGGATTGTCAAACAAGGCCGATTCAAGAACCTGGGCTAAGGACAAAAAGAACTGGACCATTGCTCAGTGGTCCAAAGTCCTCTTTTCAGATGAAATGAATGAGATTAATTAGTCTGGAGGAAGAGTGCAGAGGCACAGAATCCTAGTTGCTTGAGTCCCAGCAGGACTTGGCACCTGCCCACAGTGCCAGAACTACTAGTAACTGGTTTGCTGACCATGGTATTACTGTGCTTGATTGGCCAGTCTACTCGCCTGACCTGAACCCCATAGAGAATCATCAAGGGGAAGATGAGAGATTCCAGACCCAAGAATACAGACGAGCTGAAGGTCGCTATCAAAGCAACCTGGGCTTCCATAACACCTCAGCAGTGCCACGACACATTGATGCAGTAATTTGTGCAAAAGGAGCCCCAACCAAGTATTGAGTGCATAAATGAACATACTTTTCAGAAGGTCAACATTTCTGTATTATAAATCCTTTTTTTGATTGGTCTTCAATATTTTGAGATACTGGATTTTTGATTTTCATCAGCTGTAAGCTGTAATCATCAAGTTTAAAACGAAAGAATAGGCTTTAAATTTCACATCATGTGTAATGAATCTAGAATACATGAAAGTTTCACTTTTTGAATTAAATTATGGAAAGAAATACACAATATTGTAATTTTTTTTAGATGCACCTGTATATGAAATGTCACAGAGATTTTTCCATTTCATCACTTTACTGCAACACCAAAGGTGGTGTGTGTGTGCACATTAACATTACATATGAAATAAATAGAAATAGAATGTAAATAAAAGTCATCATTCAGTAGTGTACTCTGCACCTTTTACTGTCAAGCCTGTAGGCAACTTTGCTGAAATTCATTCAGTCTTTTTCTTCTGTGCCACATTGAAATTTCACCAAAGAATAAAAAGCAGGTGACATTATAACTAGAGATATTGACAATGAAGAATTTTATTCTCAGATTTTGATTGCTGGTATGTCTCCAGTGTGTTGTTTGATATGCTATGCTCTCATATGCTATGCATGTTGCTTGCTCTGCTCTGCTCAGTTCCTGGACTGTAATAATTATACTAGTTTTGCATGTAGAGCAGGAAAGTAACAGAAGCGTATATAGTAGGCGTACTGTGGTTAGCAATGAACTCATAATAGCCTTCATTGTGTTATGTTATATTTCCATAGGTTCAAACAAAGCACAACCCCACAGTTACTGAATGGGGGCTGCTGGGAATCTATAGACTTTCTGGGAAATGTACAGATAGAAAGTGTATAGTTTTGACTTTCATTGGCACAACTCTGGTCCTTAGGTAGACAAATGCTAATAACAGACAATTTAAAGGCAATCAAGAGATACATTTGTCCCAAACGTGATGGAGTGCTGAAATTGGGGCTACACTCTCAAAACAGATGAGTTTTCTTTTTCAGTTATACATACCTCATGTTCTCAAATCTCTAAACAAAAACCACAATACCATTAAACATGCTGGAAATACACCACAAATCTCTGGCAAAATGTAACATTTCTGTCAAAACCATATTACCTCCTTTGTCAAAATCATGTTTTTATGTCAAAAATATACACACATGCATCATAGGTCGGTGGTTCATCTCATTCCCACCATCTGATACACTGGTTTCAGCCTGTATCTCTGCTTGTCTGAGTGACATCCAGAGCTGGATGGACAACCACCATCTAAAGCTCAACCCAGGTAAGACTGAAATGATATTCATCCCTGCCATTACCTCTCCCCATCTGGATCTCTCCATTTCCCTAGGGGATACCAAACTTACACCATCACCCAGTGCAAGGAACCTCGGCGTGGTGATGGACAGCAGACTGTCTCTCTCCGAGAACATTGCAGCGGTGACCCGGTCATGCAGGTTCTTCATATACAGCATACGGAGAATCCGCCCCTTTCTCACCCCCTACTCGACCCAGCTCCTGGTCCAAGCGATGGTTCTGTCCCGCCTGGACTTCTGCAATTCCCTCTTGGCTGGCCTCCCAGCGTCCGCCATCAGACCCCTCCAGCTTATCCAGAATGCAGCTGCTTGTCTGGTCTTCAACCTTCCCAAATACTCACATCACACCCCTGCTGACTTCCCTCCACTGGCTGCCTGTCATGGCTCGCATCAAATTCAAAACATTGGTGCTAGCTTTCCAAGCAGTTAAGGGGTCTTCCCCAGCTTACCTACAAAAAATCATCAAACCCTACCTCTTCGTTCAGCCTCCACAGGCCGCTTGGCACCTCCCCCTCTCCGAACTTCCACCTCACGCTCACAACTACTGTCTGTTCTGGCTCCATGGTGGTGGAACAAACTCCCCGTTGAGGTCAGCACCTCTCCCCGTCCCTCCCTACCTCCCTGTGAACCTTAATTGTTGTCTTTCTGTGATTTACTTTTTTGTGTATCAGTATTTTTAGTTTGGCTAGGTAAGCAGTGTTTGGCTAATTAAGGGGTTTGGTCATACTTTTGCATTTTTGTTTGTTTGTTTGTTTGTTTGTTTGTTTGTTTGTTTAAAAAATAAAGTAAAATACAAATTGGCCCTGGTCCTTATCTTTGTTGTAAGGTAGCAGTTGAAATTGTACTTCCCTCTGGGGTCTTTCAGAGCACTTATCCCTGGTTATGGGTATGCACTTTGTTGTACGTCACTCTGGATAAGAGCGTCTGCCAAATGCCATTAATGTAATGTAATGTAAATATATGAATAAAACCTACTGAGAACCAATTGGACACTAATTTGCACAATGAAAACACTATTATGAATATCTTTTCTTATGAGTAGACTTGTGCCTTTTGCATTTTCAGCATTGCACATACACTCAGAGATAACTTTATTCAGTAGACCTGTACACCAGCTTGTTAATGCAAATATTTAATCAGCCAATCATGTGGTAGCAAGTAAATGCATAAAAGGTTCAGCTGTTCTTCAGACCAAATGTCAAAATGGGGAAGAAATGTGATCTAAGTGGCTTTGACCGTGGACAGTGTGGTTTGAGTGTCTCAGAAACTGCGGATCTCCTGGGATTTTCACACGCAACAGTCTCTAGAGTTTGCAGAGAATGGTGCGAAAAACAAAAATCATCCAGTGAGCAGAAGATGTGCAGGCAGAAATGAGTTGTTAATGAGAGACGTGATAGGAGAAGGGCCTGCTACACAGGCTACAGCAGCAGAAGACCAAAAAGTCTAAAAATGAAGTCTAATAAATACCTAATAAAGTGCTCACTGAGTGTATTTTGTAGAGGCATTGGCGGCAGAACGGCCCAAATCTTACTGGTGCTGACTGTGGTTGCATGATCACGCCCCCATATACGCCATCACGGAGTGACATCATTTGCATTGACGTTTTGGGACTACTTTTTTGCAACAGCCGGAAAAAAAACCCATGTCATCATCACCAAGTTTTCTAAATTATAATGGTCAACTGACATATGCTGTTATTTGAAACTTTGTCCCACTGTAACAACTCACTGTAACTCCAATTTTCAATAAATTATGAGAAAAAAAGATGGCCGTTTTTTATTATTTACAAGAGTGTATATTTAATTGAGGTAACGAAGCATGAAGCGATGAGCCAATTAATTTAAACTTGCCCAAATGTTTTTGTTTTTTTCCCAAAAACTAATTCAACTGAACAGTTGTATACAGAGTTTAGTCTACATGGACTAATACTAGGCGATATCCTTTTGTGCTCCACTCTAATGGTCCAATGAGGTCCATGCCAATGCTTTCAAAGGGGACCTCTATTAAGGGTAATGGATGCAAAGGTGATTTTGGAATGGCTGTATGATCTATTTTTTTCATACACCACCAAGGAATGTCTTCCCCTATACCTGGCCAATAAAATCGGAGCATTATACAATTGGTAAATGGTTGGAATTTATATAGCGCCTTTATCCAAAGCGCTGTACAATTGATGCTTCTCATTCACCCATTCATACACACATACACACACCAACGGTGATTGGCTGCCATGCAAGGTGCCGACCAGCACGTCAGGAGCATTTGGGGGGTTAGGTGTCTTGCTCAGGGACACTTCGACACAGCCCGGCGGGGGATCGAACCGGCAACTCGACTGCCAGACGACTGCTCTTACTGACTGAGCCATGTCTGGAGTGTTTTCTCCTGCCCCAAAGTGTTTTCTCCTGCCCCAAATGACCTCTCAGACAGTCAGAGGACTTTGCTCTTGAAATTTGCAGGAATGACATGCAGAACGCAGGCTCTTAACAGAGGGACGATCCAAAATGTAATCCAGAAGCAGGCAATGGTCATAATCCAGGCAGACGGGTACATACAGAGCAAGCAGAGCGTCCAAAACCAGGCAAAGATCAAAACCACAGAATCCGAAAAACCAAAGCACAGAAAAACAAAAGGAGCAAACAGGTGGGCTTAAATACAAAATGAACAACAGACAACGAGAAGCAGTTCAGAGACATGAGAATGACAGGAAGGAAATACATATAAGGAGTGGGAGGCAGAGACACTAAATACAGAACAGGTGAAAGGAATGAAAGGCAGAACAGACTAAAAGAACGTGAAATGGGACAAAAAATGTCAAACGCTAAGGAAATAGACCGCGACAATGAAGTGGGACAAAAGACACAAGACAAGAAACAGAAAACGCCAAAACAGAGAGAAAACATGGAGGGAGAGAGAGGAGAGAGAGAGAGAGAGAGAGAGAGAGAGAGAGAGAGAAATGGAACGGGACAGGACGGGATGGCGCCAGGGGAAGGGAAAGGAACAAGGGAAAAAACAACAGGCAGAATGGCATGGCTGTGACATAATCGAATCTACTCTCCATTGCAAAGGCTTCTGCCTTTATACTTTGGCCAGGTGAACCCAGCAGCACCCGTCGGAGCCAGCCACAGACACGCAAAGACTCCAATGCAAGGGAGCATAACACTATGTCATGACCAAGTCCATATAGTCCAAAACATTCAAAAATGCTTTAAATTGTCAGCAAGAAACCTGTTTCTGACACAATCTTGGTCCCTATGGATCGCTCAATTCATAAACTGGCTGCCATTGACAAAGCTCCACACTAGCATTAGTCTTTGCACTCGTCTTCCCCTGTGATGTCTGTGTCTGAATCCCAAGTCACTCCCCTGTCTGCGTGCTACACTATTCGGGTGGTTTCGGAATTTTTCAGGTTTCCCACGATTCCTTCTATCTCGCTTTTCTTACTTCCTGCTTTCTCTCCATTTCATGTTTGTAGATAGCAGTAATATACTAATCCCAACTAACATAGAATTTTTACAGTGTTAATTATAGTAACACACTGATATGTTCATCTAACTAAGAAACTAACCTTAACTAGTTTTGGTTTAATTTAATTCAATCAGACTAACTCGACCTCTACTTCAATACTGCTCTATAACTCCACCTCCTTGTTCTATCCCTAAATTGCTTGCCTCGATTCAGCAAAATGTTCACACCTGCTCTCCCCTATCACTATGTTTCTTAATTCTGTGCAATTGTCTACTCCCTAGTCCGGAGCCATTTGTATTACATATGTGTGTTTGTGAATCCAGTCCGCATTTTCGTTTCCCCCTCGTTATTGTATTATTACCCTTTCACGTGTCTCACCTGATGTTTATTTGTTAGACCGCCCTCACTCCCATGCCCCGCCTAGTTGGTCTCATTCCTCTGTGTATTTATACCTGTCCTTTTCAGTTGTACCTTGCTAGTTCGCCTTGTCCTGTTTTTGAGTCCCGAGCCCTGAATTCCTTCCCCCAGTTCTGGCCTCCTTGTTCCCGAGCCCTTGCCCTAGTGGCATTCTGTCCTGTAAGTTTTTGTTTTTTGGATTCTCGTTTTTGACCCCTGCCTGCTTATCTGGACTCTTCTCTTGTTTTGTGGATATCTGTACCTCTGCCTTGTTTGGATCAACCTCCCGGTTTTTAAATTCTGCCTGTTTTTGATTACGCTCTGTCTGCTCCTTATCCTCCTGCTATTAAACCTGCCATTTTTCAACACCCCAGTATCTGCTATTGGTTCCTCTGTTCCTCCTGCCGTGACAGATAAAAACCAGCATTACTGTGCCTATGAGTTCAAGAATCTTGTTCACTGTAAACTACAACCATTTTATTGTATTAGAGTTAGAGTATTGGAATTTTGGTTGCTAGTTTTAATTTGTAATGACTGTGTGACAATAAAACCTTCACTCCAGCATTTCTATGACATATACTGTGGTACATTCCAGACAGTAAAGATGTGCCATTGTGCTTTGGAATGAAAGAACAAAGTAATTACAAAAACAAAAGAAAAAGAGTTACTTCAAAGACTGACAGGGAATAATACATCTACTGTAATTTGTAATTTGTTATGATTGACAAGTTATTCTTGTTGGAAGAAAACTAGTGCTGATGTTTTGTTGAAAGATTTTATTTTTAGACATATTCGTGGTGTTTTGGTAGTTGTGGTGCATTTTGGGCATGAAAGCTGCATGTTGCAGAGTGTTGTATGAAGAGTTTTGAAAAAGTGATTATTGTATTGAAGAATGCTTGTTTGCAGAACTGTAATTCTACCACTTGCTCTGTGACTGGCTTCCATTGCGAAAAATGAAATCTTCACAAGCCAAAAAATCTTGAAAATAAACAATAGATCTTATTTATTTTATTTTTAGATAAATTGGCCTAGAATCGTGCGCGTAAGATTATTCAGCTAGCTTTCAGAAAATATGTTTCAGCTAAATTACGTAGACAAAATAAATTGTTCCATGAAATAACTTTTTCACTAGAACAGCAGACTTTTGATGTTCGCCGCTCTGAAAGAAAAACAATCAAGACATCTTTATTTTAGGAATATCCTGCTTAATAAACTGTTTTTGATATTGTAAAGTGAAATGTATTCCCACTAACCTCAAGAGTGGGAATATTACTTTTTCCATTACTTCTCAAAGACAAAGTTGAGTGAATGAAAATGTTTTAAATTCATTCTAAGACTCTAGGATCATTTTTATAACTATATATTTTTTCTTCATTTTCTTCTAAAATGTTCTGGCAGATAATTTTGGTTGATTCAAGCATCTTCTTCCAAATGTAGTTTTTTTTGCTCTGGATATGAATGTATGCTAAATAAATTAATGTATTGCAATGTAATAGGTCCAAGGTAGAGTCACATCTGGTTATGCTTAATAGGTTGCTGAGCCCATTTTTTATCCATTTTATAACCACTAACTTTAAAAACCTGTAACTTGAACTCAAGTAACCCACAGCAGGTGTCAGAAAAACAGGCTACACCTTTCCCTCCCTAACTCACCACCATGATTAGCCTGTAATGGCACTTATGTATAGATTGTATAGATATTGTTACTTGTATAGATATTGGCTGTTGTATTGTTGTACTCAGGGTATTCTAGCTGCCAACTGTGGTATGCTAGTTTGGAAGTTGATTGTAGTATTCAAGGGTTCTGATTATCTGTATGTTTACACTAGGACTCGGAACTGTACTGTCCTCTCAGGTCCTCTTCGCACTTATACTTGTGTTTGATTTGCACTTTGTTGTACGTCGCTCTGGATAACAGCATCTGCTAAATGCCATGTAATAATGTAATGCTCTATTCAGCTCTCTTCCTGGTGACAAGTACACAGAGCTCTCTCTGCCTACAGGTAGTCGGGCACAAAGAGAACCAGGTCTGGATCCAGAGAGAAAATAAAATGATGGCGCAAAGGCTGGTAAATGTAGGCAAACATGTGGAGCTCAAGTTCTGCGCCCCCTGGCCTGGTGTGGGGAATGGGAGGCTGTGTGGTGCTCACCCCTTGGACTCCACACAGAGGGTGCAATGACTGGACCTGTGTTCTCTGTACTGGCCAGATAAAGAGCTGCACTGTATGGCCAAGCACTGCAAAACACGCACACTTCGATTGCGCAAATAGGTGACAAATTGTGGAACCCAATGTAAGCAATATATTTACACTGGGTCACAATTATGCATGTAATTTACAAAAGCATATACATTTACTGGAAAAGCAAAAATTCGAGAGAATATTTTAATATGACGTTATATTAGTCGACCTGGCACTTGCTCAATACCGTGCAATCTGCAAGTATTTGGACAGTGACATATCTTTTGTTGTTTTCACTCCAGCAAGCAAGCAGTTCAAATAAAACAATCACTATGTGATTAAAGTGCAGACTTACAGCTTTAATTTGAGGGTTTTTCTATCCATATTGGGTGAACCATTGAGGAATTATAGCCATTTGTATACACAGTCCCATCAATTTTAGGGGGCCAAAAGTAATTGGACAAATTTACACAAACCGAAATAAAGTAATTCTATTCAATATTTAATTGCAAATGAACAAAACAAAAAACAGCTAAAAATGAGTTGCTGTCCAAATACTTACAGACTGCACTGTATGTGCTAATTAGATTATATATTTAAAAGTACATATTTTTTTCCTAAATGTTAATGTATATCTGTAGACCTGACATGAAAATATCAATGGCTTTTATTGAAGATATTACTGTATACGCTAGAGCTACCACAGGATATGAGGGGTCATCGTGAAGTAATCCTCAGCATGTTCACCCTCATCATTCAGTACTGCTCTATCAGCATGTTCACACTGTTAGGGAAAAATGCCCTTTTTAACATTTCACAGGTGAGCATCGGCTGATGAAACAGATCCAGTACACAACAATAGCTAATCTTCTCTTTAACTTTCGTATTTATTTGCAAAGAAATGACAGAAAGTGAGAAAGCTTACCGGCTTTCTGATTTTAATCAGACACAGTAAGACTCTTATACACACTTTTCCTGAAGGGGGGGCTTTACCAAAACAAAAAGACATGAAGCTGGCCACGAACATTTATCAGTATTTTGTCTTCTGAATACCCCTTGTTGACCTTGCTGTAAGACCAGAATGTGCTAGCTGAGAGGCAGAGACATTAAGGTCAAAGGCTGTCTGTCTGCTGGAGAGAGACAGAGGAAGACTCATAGTAAGCACTTAATTCAGAAAGTGGTCTAATAGTAATAAGGATTATCACAAAAAGGTTATTTGTAATAATGTGATTGTCTTTATGTTAACACACATTGTCAATTAAGAATCAATTAAGAAAATTACCCTTACAACACTCATCATTCAGTACTGATCTTTCACCATGTTTACACTTATCATTCACCACTGATCTATCAGCATGTTCACCCTCATCATTCAGTACTGATCTTTCACCATGTTTACACTCATCATTCACCACTGATCTATCAGCATGTTCACCTTCATCATTCAGTACTGATCTATCAGCATGTTCACCCTCATCATTCAGTACTGATCTATCAGCATGTTCACCCTCATCATTCAGTACTGATCTATCACCATGTTCACCCTCATCATTCAGTACTGATCTGTAATTTTAGGATTAAGAATATCATGCCATATGCCTGCCTACAAATTACCTTTGAAATGAATATTAATAATAATAATAATAAGAATAATAATAACATTATTATGACCATTCTTCTTCTTCTTCTTCTTCTTCTTCTTCTTCTTCTTCTTTTATTATTATTATTATTATTATTAATAATAATAATAATTAATAATAATAATAATAATAATAATGTTATTATTATTGCAGCAGCATGTTACAAGTTGTGCCCGCGAAATCGTGAAGAAATAACAACTCTAAACTTCTCATTTGTTCGTTATATTCATTATAGGACATGTCTGGTTATGAATGTTGGTTTATGCCGAGCAGCAAGAGTTGAGCTGGGCTGTAAACGGGCGAAGCATAGATCAGGGAGGAGCTATAATGAGATGTCAATTTCGAGCAGACAATGCGGAGTCTTTGAGATTGGTAGCACTTCGCAAGGCAACCACTGCCAAAGGACAGATCCTGTAGCCTACTTGCAGCGATTAAAATGTAAGTATTCGCTTTCAGCCTATGTTTTAGCTAAAAAGCTAAAACAAGAAAAAAGCTTAAAGCTATTTTTGTTTGTTTGTTTGTTTGTTATATGATGTTCTGCATAGATATAGAAACGCAATTTGCTGAAGGCTATGATAGAGATTTATCTGTCATTTGTATTCTGAAAGTTCCCTCCAACATTTACATTATTTCCAAACTTAATCTGAACGTATTCCTTTATTCTTTATTTATCTTAAGTTATTCTTGATTTAATTCGTTGTTTCTTTGTTTAGATCGCTGGAGTGCTTAAAGCTTGGATGTGAGTAGTTATTAGCTTTATATAGAAGGATTCTTACAATAATAACGTGCCCATAAATTACCGTTTTGATTTATTTACGCTCGTTAAAATGTTATTAACTAAACATTCTGATGTTAATGTAACAATCACTACTGGGAATATAAAGCAATGGAGTTCTAGAACACTGAATTATTTAACATAAAAAAACTACTCTTCAAAAGGTTAAGAATGATATTTTAATTCGACGTGAAAATGTAACTATGTGAAAGCAGAGTTGTGAGGGCCGGCCCCTAATGAATCAGCCTACTGTAGGTCCATTTTGATGAGCAGCTTGTTGTACACATACAAGAGTATCCATTTATTTACTCCAGTATGTAACCAGCACGCAGTAAAATGTTCATCAAAATGTTCATACTCTTACAGAGTATGGTCCTTATTAATTTATTAAATTACAGATTATCGGAGAAGCAAGTTATGGTATATGGTCGAAAACATTCTGAATATTGAAAAAATTATATGTCACTTTTTTACGGATTATTCATTTGCCCTCCTACCTTCAATCTCCAATGGTGATGTGTTATTTTTTATAGGATGACAGCCAGAGACAGATGGAGGATGTATAAGAGAGTGAGTATGATGTTCTTCCTGGCTGTGGTGACTCTGACTGTTGTCCAGAGGGGCAATATCAACACAGGAGTGCCGTTTCAGCTGGAGAGGGAAGCAGAGAAAGAGCCCACCATCTCCAAAAGAGCCCTCCTGAAAAAGGACCACTTCCAGGAGAGCAGAAATGTCTGGAACACAAGTATAGAGGCCATCACAGAGAAGCAGGGAGAGACAGAGTATGGAGGATCCAGGACCTGGGATGTCGCCTCCACTAACTGCACTGCCAACCCCAACTTCAACAACATGGGTTGGTTTGTTGGTCTGGAGGCCAATTTTAAGCAGTTTCTTCTCTACAGGCACTGTCGGTATTTCCCCATGATCATCAACCACCCAGAGAAGTGCAGTGGGGAGACCTATCTGCTTATAGTTATCAAGTCCACCATAACCCAGCACGACCGCAGGGATATAATCCGAAAGACCTGGGGGAGGGAGCAGGAGGTAGATGGGAAGAGGGTAAAGACCCTGTTTCTCCTGGGAAAGTCATCGAATGAGCTGGAGAAAGCCCATCACCAGAAGCTGCTGGAGTATGAGGACTACATCTATGGAGACATCCTGCAATGGGACTTCTTGGACAGCTTCTTCAATCTCACCCTCAAGGAGACCCACTTCCTCAAGTGGTTTGCCACATACTGTGGTAGGGTGTCCTACATCTTCAAGGGGGATGATGATGTGTTTGTTAGCATCCACAACATATTTGAATACCTGGAGGGGACTTCTGCAGATAACCTGTTAGTGGGAGATGTACTTTTCAAAGCCAAGCCTATCCGAAGGAAGGAGAACAAGTACTATATTCCCCAGGCGTTGTACAATAAGACACACTACCCACCATATGCGGGGGGTGGTGGGTTCCTGATGGATGGCACCCTGGCCAGGAAACTCAATAGAGCCTCTGAAACCTTGGACCTGTTTCCCATCGACGATGTCTTTCTGGGCATGTGTCTGGAGGTGCTCCGGATCTCCCCTATCAAGCACAATGCCTTCAAGACCTTTGGGCTGGTAAAGAGCAAGAGCAGCAGGCTGAACAGAGAGCCATGCTTCTTCAAGAGCATGATTGTGGTGCACAAGCTTCTCCCTGCTGATCTCCTCAACATGTGGCGGCTAGTCAACAGTGACCTCATCTGCTCACAGAAGGCAATACTTCTATAGCTTCAGACACTGAGCCAGGGAGCTCATGCACAGCTTCTGTGAACTACACTGTGCATGGCAAAAAAAAAAAGGAAAGCTGTTATTTTAAGCCAACTCAAAAACAAGTTTTCCTTTGCTTTGGAAGGAATACTGTGTGTACTTATTGTGCTATATGTTTCAAAAGAGGCAATGCCTTCACCAGTGGCTATGAAGGCTTGCGATTGAACTTATTTAGGATTCCAAAAAAGTCAATATCACTGAGTTTTGAATTCCTGTTTTTATGACTGTGGTAAGTCATTGAAGTTAATGTTATTTGGAGGGGGCAACACAAACATCTGCCCAGGAAATTGCAGGTTTATGTATGGATACATTGGGTTATGAAGGTATACTATATAAATGTATAGCAAATAATGCATAGAATTGACTAGTGAACAATGGACTGTGATGATTAGTTTCTAGCTACCTCAGTTTTGTTAGAGGGTCATAAATTTTGCTTGTGTGCATGTGCTTTCTATCTTACATTTATGTTTAGGGTCAAGAAAGTAAACACATTAGCCACAGTGCAATAAGAAAATCCTGATTTCTAATCAGGATTTGATGGGTATATTTATTTTGGAATTGCTTAAAATGTACAGAAATAGTCATTATTTATTACACAAGGGAGAAGGTTTACATCTACTAATTTAAATATGTAACTGTGAACGTAGAAGTAATTTTCTGCTGGTACATGTACAGGTTCCTTGGTTTTCATCAATAAAGCCCAGTTTTTTCAGCCCAGTGTCATGGAAAAGTCTGGATGCCTGAGCATTATTCGCAGATCCATGATTACTTTCTCACAGTTACATTTTGCTGCAGTTTTAAAATGAAATATCTACTAGGTGCAATAAAGAGGCTCAGATTTTGAGGAATGTAACACTATGAGCATTTTTTAAATCCTCTAGAGCAACATGTTTGGTAGACTACCGTCATGTGGTGGCTTTGCATTTTGAAACTGCAGTAAAGTGAACATGTGAGAACGTAATTGGGCTTCTGCAAATAAGTGTTCAGAGGTAAATATATGCCATGAGACTGGGTAGGATTTCTATGTAGAATAATTATGAATAAAGATGTTAAAACTAATCAAAAGCGGTGGGGGACTATACATAGATGTAAATAATTGTAAAACATATGTAAAATGGGATAATGAAATATCTGTTTAAATAAACAATTACAATTAATGTGTATTGTTTTTATCCTTCTGATGCTTGTTTTTGCATTGATACAAATGAAATTGTGTAGATGTGGATAGTGGTGTAAGTGGATGAAGAGGGGGATATCTCAAGGATATCAATGATTCTGGAAAGTTGTGCATGGAGGAATGGATCCTCCATTGTTCTTTTCACAAATAATTCTGAATCCCACTGTATATTTAATGCTGTATATTTGGAGTTTTAATTACATTATGGGGAATTATTTCAATGTCAACCCAATGTTTTATCACTCCGTGAATTCTAATAGACTACACAAACAAACAAAATAAAATATCACACTCCATTTCCTATTCAAATCATTTGTAAATGAGCAGCTATACAGTAACATGATATTCACTGTACATAATTCCAGAAGGGAAGTCAAATAAAATTTAGGAACACAGAAGGCTGGTGGAAGATTGCTCTTTCAGGAAACCACCCATGCCTCACTGATATTTCACCCCTCTCTCCCCCCTCCCCACTAACAGTAGCATGGGGAAGGGTTTCAGTCACTCTGTCCTATCGCCACTGGGTAATCCAAGCCACTGAGTTTGCCAAAGGTGGGATCCATGCCAAAGCAGTTCCTTGGAATCATGCCCGTTACGTTCATTCAGTATAGTACCTTATATTGTTGTAAATGTACTTTACTGAATTACATTTAATCTGAGATTATTCACTTGAAAGTATTCCAGAGGAATTTCATACTTTCATTGAAGAGAAATTATGTGCTTCGACATTTGGCTTTAGGCTGTCTTTGTCTTTACATTTTGACCGGTCTATTTATACATACAGTGCAGTCTGTAAGTATTTGGACAGTTCTTTTGGCTCTGTACAGCACTTTTGATTAGAAATGAAACAGCGAATATGAGGTAAAACTGTCACGTTTGATTTGAGGTCTTTCTGATTTGTTAAGTGTGTTCAGTGGCTTCCTTAGTGCAGGTATATTCAATCCTTTATCAAGACCTATACACAAACAAGACCCCTCCGTTCTGCCACTTTGTGCCATCTGGCACCTCCCCCTCGCCACACCTGCACTTCACGCTCACGACTGCTGTCAGTCCTGGTCCCACGGTGGTGGAATGACCTCCCGGTGGATATCAGAACAGCAGAGTCTCAGACCTTCAAGCGCAGACTGAAGACTCTTCAGGCTACACCTTTCCCTCCCTAACTCACCACCATGATTAGCCTTAGACTGTAATGGCACTTATGTATAGATTGTATAGATATTGTTACTTGTATAGATATTGTTGTTTTTTATTGGCTGTTGTATTGTTCTACTCAGGGTATTCTAGCTGCCAACTGTGGTATGCTAGTTTGGAAGTTGATTGTACTCTTCAAGGGTTCTGATTATCTGTATGTTTACACTAGGACTCGGAACTGTACTGTCCTCTCAGGTCCTCGTCACACTTATACTTGTGTTTGATTTGCACTTCGTTGTACGTCGCTCTGGATAAGAGCGTCTGCTAAATGCCATGTAATGTAATGTAATGTAATGTAAAAGTATAAGAAAGCTTTGGAGTCTGCTATTGCACTTGTGAGTCAAGGAAGCCATTCTGAGGCTGAGAAAAAATACAGTGAGAGGCATAAAAAAAAAAGGCTGAGACATAGGCCCAACAATAGGCTTACTGAAACAAACTGTTTGAAACATGATTAAGAAGAAAGAGAACACTGGTGTATGTTTGGGATCATTGCTGTGGGATGAAGCACCATCCAATGGGTTTGTAGGTATTTGTTTGAAGCAAGATGCTTCTGTACACTTCAGAATTTACTCTGCTACTGGTATCAGCAGTTACATTATCAATGAAGGCAAGTGAGCCAGCATCTGTGGTGGCAGTCATACATGCCTATACAACTATAACACCCCCATCACCACATTTACAGATGTTATTTAGTCATCACTCTAATACAAGTCAATCTTGGTCTCTTCTGTTCACAAGACCTTTTTCCAGAACTCTCCAGGCACTTTTTGGCTCTTCTAGCAGTGTAGCCTCTGTAGATGTAGAGGTCTTCCTTCCCTGCAATTACTGACGTAACCAGTGCTCTCTTTCTTCTTAATAATAATTCAAACTGTTTATTTTGTTCAACCTATTTTTGGCCTATGTCTCTTTCAAAAGCCTAGAATCAAGACTAGATACTGAAAGCTTTCTTATACCTGCACCAAGGAAGCGAATGAGTACAACTGATTCATCCCCTCTTTTGAAATCTAATGTGCTGGAGTGCAGAGCCAAAAGAACAGAAGTCGTTGAAACAGGTGCAACACTGTTCAAATACTTATTGGCTGCACTGTATGTTTAATTTTACCAATACAGGTACTTGGTTTAAAAAATTGACAATTTCCCATGGGATATTGAATCCTGTTGTACTACTTTGCAAAATCAGATGCAAAGATTTTACTGTTCTCATTCCCTTACTGTAACCTATCACAGTTGTTCATCACACTTTCTCCATTCCCTCGCCACTCAGAACAGAACACAGTGTCCTTTCCATCTGTACATATTCTAAAGTTATCCTTCTTATCGCTTTCTCAATGGCCTTATAAGGCCCTGGATCTTTAAGGCATTCTTTACATTGGAGTTCCCCGAGGGTGCCTTATCCTATTGTCTGCCCTTAAAAAGCCTTTCTCCTGGATGCCATTACAACCATCAACACACAGTACTGTCCTCAAGGGAATTCCACACTATCCAGCAAGGTTACTCTACCTACTGTATCTTGTTCCTCTTTCGTTCTCTCTGAACCCTCCAGGATGACCCTTACCTTGTGTTCTCACAGTAAGCGACTTGGTTGATGGGTCATTCAAGTGTGCTAGGCTGTCTTACCCGTGCTAAGAGCTTACCATAGTGATCTTGTGCATCTACATTTTTAAATAGAGAAATAATGGGATACAGTGTATTAAAGAGTATTATATAGAGTGTAGTATTTTTTTTTCAAATTTCTATAGTTATGTCATGATGATTATATCCATTTTTAATTTTTTAAAATTGTGTCTCACTACTGTAGCTAGTAATAACTTATCTCTCTCTTGGTCTCTAGCTACCTAGATCTCTCTATCTCTTTCATTAAAACTCAATGTGGTTTGGAGTTTTTTTGGTAGAGCAAGCTACATATTTGCCAGTCTGCTGCCTATTCTTACATTTTTAGCTGCTTCTCCATTGTAATGAGTGAAGCCGAGCAGAACAATTATTCACAAAGTAGGGTGAAATTGGTTGGAAAAATAGGAAGTGCAGAAATCTGATGGGTGATGCAGGCACCTGGTCAGAGGCATTTTCGTTGCTCAGTTGCCCAGTTGCCCAGTCGCTCATGCTGTTGCTCAACCAAATCACTCACTGCAGGTACACAGGGTTAGCTACATTTGCCTCATGTTTCAATTTTCTTCTAGGAATCATTTGGCTCCACAGGGATATTTATATTTTGCTTTTTTCAACTGGTCCACCTAACAGTACCTTTGGCTGTTACATCACTCAGTCTTTTCAACCATGCCAGACACATTTCATACTGGGATACTTCTCATACTGTATGTTTCTTTTTGCACAACTGCAAGTTCACACAATAAAAATACAGAAAAAGACATCACATGACCAAATGTGCAAATGTTGCACTTATTTATTAGACTTATTGGTCTTCTGCTGCTGTAGCCCATCGTCATCAAAGATCAATGTGTCGTGTGTTCAGATATCTTCTGTATACCACTGTTGTAACGTGTGGTTATTAGTTACTTTTGCCTTCCTGTCAGCCTGAACCAGTCTGGCCATTCTTCTCTGACCTCTCATTAACAAGGCATTTCCAACCACAGAACTGCCACTCACTCTGTCTTTTTTTTTCTTCTTTCTTTCTTCGAACCATTCTCTATAAACGTTTGACCAGGGGCAACAATATGTTGGTTTAAAACCTGAGCAAGATTGCGACTGAATTTGTCAGATGTTGATAATATGCAAATCTATTGGCCACGTGGAGCCTGTCTCTGACGCAAAAGAATGGAACATTTCATTTGTCAGGGAAATTGCCCTTTTTACATATCACAGGTGAGCATCGTCTGATGAAACAGATCCACAGTAAAACAACAATATACTTGAGTTTAACTTTATATGCAAAGAAATAACAGAAGTCCTCTAATTTGAATCAGACATAATAAGACTCTTATACACACTTTTCCACAAGGGCGGAGACAAAAACAAGGAAGACATGATGCTGACAACCTAGGATTATTATTATTTTGTCTCCAGACAAACTCCTTGTAAGACTGGAATGTGGAAAGCAGACATTAATCTCACAGGCTGTCTGTCTGTTAGAGAGCGAGACAGAGGAAGATTCTTAGAGCATATTTCCTAAGCACTTAATTCAGGATACATGGTCTAATGTAATAAAGATTAAAATAAAAGATTATTTTTAATCACATGATTGATGTTAACACACATTATCAATTAAGAATCAATTAAGAAAATGACTCTTACACATTGAACACTGGTCTTTTCAAAGAGCTGAAGAGTGTGACTTAGAACCATCCAATTACAGGTGCTATAGACGGCTTCCTTTCTCACCTCTGTTTTTCTGCATTAGATTACAATTAGATATCAGAAACATGAAATCACACAAAGAATGAAAGCTCCTATATGTAAAAACTACTGTGATTTTGGCAGTAGCTGTTAGCTGTGGTTCATCATAATTGCTCATGAGAGAGTTGGTTACAACTAAAAGCACAAAGGTATTTTATACCTCTTGATATGGCTGACTCTACAATGTGTAAAAAAAAGCTGAATGAGCAGCAATGTTGTTTCTATTTTGAACAGTGTCATTTAAAACCAAACGAGAATACATGCATTGGATGTGTGTATTGCAGTGAAGGGAAAAACAGCACGTGGACAGCATGACCAGCAAAGGGAGATTTGATCCATAAATAGCTCCATTCAGGGTCCAGTGGAACACACCCTGCCCTTAAAGAGTGTCTCCAGCTAAGCTGTTTGAGCAATGCGCACTATGTTCAGGACCCAGTGCAGAAGACGACACGCTAACACTGCAGCACACATTGATATTGCAATACAGACCTCTACTACTTCACTGCGACTGCCAGGTCAACAGTATCCAGGTACCACTCAAACCAGTTTCAGATTGGGATTAGGAAAATAAATCCAAATGTAAAGTCTAACAAACAAACAAACAAAAAACAGTATGACATACAGGTAATGTGATAGGAACTTTTGCGGAGAACAATAATTTTGCTACAGTCAATAAAGCAGTTAATTAGCTATACCAGTGGTGCCCAACTCTGGTTGTTGTTGCTATACACACACAAAAGGCTTTGCAATGAACTCAGGTAGCTTTACCCACCATTTTGGCAAGGGTTCATTTTAACATTAAAATTCATTTGGACCTTCCTTCGCACATCGCAGTTTCCATACTTACACAATTTGCTCTCAGAATTTTAAGATATCGTAAAAGACTACAGAACATCCTATGCTCCTATGTGAAGCCAATGACACAAAAATTAAAATGCCAATTTAACAATGCCAGGATAACTTAATGGTTGATGTTTTGATGTTGGGGTGGAAATTACGCAAGCAGTTACTGTTCTGAATGCTCATATACAGTATATGCCCAGACCAGTGGTTCTCACTCCTGGTCCTGGAGAGGCACAGGATCTGCTGGTTTTGTTTTCACTTTAATATCCGCAATCAGTTCAGACCCAAGGAAGCAGGTGAAGTGAGTTAACTGTCTAATTAACTGCTTTAATATATTAATTAAGTGCAACAAAAGCCAGCATTTAGAGCAAGCAACTATTTATTAAGAAATAGATTTTTTTTCAAAAAACCATCATTTCACAATAACAGAGCCCTCTGAATCCCTGCCCAACATCACAATTACCAATAACCAGTAACGTTGCCAAATCTGCCATCTTGTGGAATATATGAGTAACTTTGCCACCAAGATTACCAGAACCTTCAGTGGGAAGCTGGAACAATTTCACTTCATGGACTGGTTTGTAAACATGAATATATGATGCTGTTGTAACCACCCCTATGCTACAAAGTCTCTCAGGCAAGTTTTTCTACAATTGGAGCTTTTCTGTTCATTCTTTTTTCTTGGACAGTGTCTGCAATATTGTGGAGGCAGTAGTATCGGTGATCAGTTCTGATATATCACTGATTAGAGCAATTCCCTGAAATGAAAAACAATTTATTGAACCAGCTTTTAGCTACAGAACATTCCACCTTTTTTGTTAAATGTGCATGGAAAAAAATATGCTGAAGTGATTATCTTCTAACATGAGACACAATCTCAAACTCCACCCAATGTGTGTTTCTAGGTTCCAATCACTCATGCACTCTTTAAGCAGCCTGAATTTATTTAAATTTCAGAGGTGCAGTTCTAGAATTAAGTTGCACATGGGTTTCTAGTCTAAATAGGCCTCAAAGAGGAAAGAAACATGTTAAATCTCTCCCTATCACTTGTTCTATTGCTTGTAATTATCAGACCATAAATTGTATTTCTTTCAGACATTTGACATTACATTGTTGTAATGACGGAAACTTTTCAGTGTTCTCTTCATCATGGATATCGGACAAATTATGTGATGATATTATTTTCAAACATTTCTGACTACAGTGCTCAGACTTTTAACAAGGCACTAATGCCAATTAAGTGATCAGAGCCAGGAAAAGTTGTACAGCAGAAAGAGTACTGTGAGACCCATACTATTATTTTTCCTTGGACCATATTCCCATCATTTGTGTCGCAACAAAAAGTCAGTTAAAAGCATAACAAGTAATAATATGGTTTGTATTTCACGCTTGCTGCAACCTATGCACTTGATGGATTGTTCCTGCAGCAAATTATGGGTACAGATAGGTGCACTTGAAAATACAAAATTGTGAGACCTGAAAATAAAGTATCCACCAGAGGACAGTATTGTTCAGTAATACTCACCTCGCTGTTCCGGGGGCCACGCAAATTATTGGCGTGGATTTCATCTACATTCTACCGTCCGACCAGTTACTAAAAAGTGCATACACATGATTCATTAAATGTGCATACGGATTAAAATAATTTTGTAAATCACAAATACACACCTTTTATATATGAATCACAAATATCCGTAAAAGTGTGCGGACGAGAACGCGCTTTACTACTCTACTCAGTGAATTATCATTTGGGGGCTAAAAAAAAACAAAATTTCTGAATGCGACAATGAAGCACAACTTTTGTTTGGTCCCATAAATAGTATTGTACTACTAGTACTACTGTACTGTAGTATCAATAGTATTGTACTACTACTTGACAAGCTTTGACAGGTTGGCTCTGGGTAATGGCGTAGAATCGTCCTCACGTGCAAGGAAATCTGTCTGGTCCCCAAAAACGCATGGATGGTGTATCGCTCTTTTCGCGAAGTCTTCCAACGGTGCTATAGCGAAGATTTGAATGTGAATAGCTCACACATGTTTTTTATTCTTATTATAGTTATGTCTATAATTAGTTAATATTGTAATATTTAACAACAGCAAAGCTAGTTCTTGTAGCTAGTGCCATCGCGTAGCAATCAAGTAAGTTATTTTCTCTATTATATGCGCCTGTAACAAGCGTCAACAAAAGTAATGTCGCTACAGTGTGAAACGCTGTATGACATTTCTGGATCATTTGCGTGATTCTCCATGAGCATCCATAAGAATTATGAATTGCGCAAAAGCAAATCTATGACAATTTTTAAATTAATTGTGCAGTTACTTTTATTAGAGGCTATGGACTTGTATAAATTGGTCACATAGGGAAAAGGGGTACATAATTTATTTACGATAGAATATGCGGTATAGAAAGAATAAGCCTTTAATCAGTCCACTCACTTTGAGATTTCTGCCCGCCACTGTCTCAAACACGTTTCTAAATGTGAATAGTGTAGCTATGGTGTCGTGTAGCTATTCACGTTTAGCTTTTTTTTTCTGTTGCTTTAACACAATATTGTAATGTCTCGACTCAGTTGTCAACATGAATGCCTTTGTTTCAAGAGCTTCCTTTTAATTGTTGTGCAATATCAGGTTCATATGATGTCAATACAAACTAGCGCATGAAGATGACGTTTTTGTTGGCATTTTGTCCATATTTAAACAACCAAACTGATTAGCACTGTTTACACTGCCCAGTTCATAGGCTAGACATTTATGTTCTTCAGATATCTCTCGTGTTGACAGATGGAGAATATCATGAGCTTATATCTCATGCCTGCAATACAGCTGAACAGCTACAATAAATAGTTTGGGTGTAAAGGTACAGACATTTTCAGGATAATTTCAAGTTTATACATTTCAATGTTGTTGTGGGTTTTGGCATTGGCACAATTTATGGCCAAATCTGGTCAAAAGACCCCGGGATATGCTTAAACCTTTAAGTCTCCCCTTAGAACCCCTTTAGGGGTTTTTTTATTTATTTTTTTATTTTTTTACCTTTTTTCACTGTGCAATTTTCTTTCACTATGGTAACAGGATATACCATTTGAAAATGTTAAAACTCATGGTTCCATCTATGTAACCCATGTTTGCTTTAGCAACAACAGTGCCTTATTTTGTAACATGTGGGTGGCAAAACAAGTGTGTGGGGACCTCTCCTTCTCTACACATTGGAAATCCATGTACTACAAGAAATACCATAATGTCAGTGTTCTTTTCGCGACAGCGAACCAAATGCATAATATTTTCCAATTCTTAAAAGGTCATGGTCTTGGAGAAACATTTATAGAATGTTCATTGTGGGATCTCTCCGGAGGAATTATCATTATTGTCTGTTTCACTGTTGTATACTTCTACAAAATACATAGGAATGCCATTATTTTACGATTTTCTATAGGTGCTCTGGAACACTGTGAGCTCACGAGCTACACTGACTAGTATTTTAGCTAATGACATTACGTTTCCAACGGTGCATGGTTTTTTAGGTTTTTCAAAACTACACAGCATTTTTTCACTTGCGTAATGTGAGATTTTCTTGAGTTCTTGAGATTTTATGCCAAGAAATGTTGATGTTTTACAACAGAAAAAATATCTTGCGGTACCTACGTCTAAATAGAAGACTTCCTTTAGAGAAATCTCTCGTCTAAGTGATTACTCCTGAGGAAGACAGTGAAAACACTATTGACTCCACAATAGAGGGCATTTTTAGTGAGCTGACCCCATTTTATATTGGTTAGCATCTAAATACATTATCAAAATATTATTATTCAGTAAGCTTATAAATAAGGAGCCAGCCTGCTTTTGAATAATAAATAGCATGTGAAATGATGGAATGTGACTTGTATATTGGGGTTGGGTATCTGACAAAAAGGGTGACAGGCAGGGCTAAGTGCAACCACTTTTTTGTATTGTATAGTCAGCTCTCATTAACAAGGCATTTCTGCCTGTAGAACTACTGCTCACTGGATGTTTTTAGTTTTTTGCACCATTCTCTGCAAACTCTAGAGCATGAGAATCCCAGGAGATGAGCAGTTTCTGAGATACTCACACCATCCTGTCTGGCATCAACAATCATTCCATGGTCACTTATATCAATTTTCCCCTTTCAGATGGTTGATGTGAATATTAACTGAAGCTCCTGACCCATGTCTGCATTACTGTATGCATTGCACTGCTGCCACACAATTGGCTGATTAGATAATTGCATGAATAAGTAGGTGTACATGTGTTCCTAATAAAGTGAGTGTATCTTACATTAAATAATGTTGAGTAGTCAAAAGAAGTTTCAGCTTTATGTAAGAATCTACATTGTACATCCCCATTTAACTGGAAGAGCAAAGGTACTAATTTCTTCAGGAACTGATAGGTCCTACATAAGATGACAAATCTTTAAGAGCATAAGAGTATCCAGAAATTATGTTTATATGTTTATACAAGGATGCTTTGTATAATGTATTTCTCAAAAAAGTTTTTGGTTCAGGATAATGCTTCTTGTAGAGCATCTACCCACAGCAAAACAGACACAAGTCAGCATTAAATGACCAAAATCAATTTCTTTAATTTTTACCGTAGTTATAACTATTAATATTATTTGTTCATGTATGTTTATTCATGCCTCAACACTTCTCAAAGTGACTGGCAAAAACTCATACTGTCCTGTTTACAAGTATGTCAAGCAGAAATTGCACAAATTCACATCCAACAGTATAGCAAAGGAATAAGCATACATTTCAAGCAAAATGTTATATATGTTAGTGTAACTATGTTTGGGATTCAATCTAAACACAAAGTTGATTGTTAATGTATATTATGATGAAATATAAGGATAGTGTGCTGGAGAGCCAGTATGGCTCCAGTAGACATAAGACATAATGGGTCATAATAAATGAAGTCAAATTACTCTGAGGATAGACTGAAATCCAATCAATATATCTATCCTACTTAGAGACTCAATCATACATATGTTTCTTTTTCTCTCTTTTGAATATTTTTCAAACATTTACAGCCATCTAAGATAAAAAGACACAAACATAATTGACTTGCAGGTTGCATCCTTTTCAAAATGTTACATAAATTAAAGTAATATTTATAAATATATCCTTTATAAACATATAAATAGTTTTTATAACATAAATACAGCACACATATGCAGGTGTTATTAATGTACAGCAGAGACAATCCAGCTTTGTCGCTGTAGTTCCTACACTCTGCCGTCTGGCTTGTAATGGTTTCACTTTATGTATGTGTTTGTCTCTGCTTTAGGCCTCCATAATGCTGATGATGATTTTCCTAAAAACATGTTTCTTGAATAAAGATGCCATTCTTCTTCAGATGTAGACCAATAAAAGCAAAGTTGTCCTTTCATCTTCATATGATCTGTAACAGAAAACGAAAAGCTCAGAATTTCAAAGTTAATACAGTTACTAAAGATACAGAGTACAGTGTATAAATATACATTTCACTGCTGTTATTGCATCCATGTTCCTTTTTTTTCATTTTATTTTAGGCAATAAATATAATATCTATTTTTTTGGTATGTTTTTGGATTTTGCGGTCCATTTTATGCTTTTGAAAGTACAGTTGTAGGCCCAAATCACCATCCACTCTGAGCTGGTTCCAGTCTTCAATTGACTGGAGTACACTGCTTGACTGGAATACACTTTGTGGACAGCTGAAATCCAATCCTATAGGTTGGCTCTGGCAAAGCTGCAAACTCGTTTTTCGACATTGCTTGTTGAGGTGTTAGGAGAGTAATAGACATACTATAGATAGACTGTGCGTGTTGTGGGCGTGGCCTTCATGGTGTTAGCAAGCAAGCAAATTTGTTATGTTTTAGCGTGTTGATAAATGGGGTCCACATAGTTAGTTATATTATTAATAGCTTGGTTACAGAATTGTTGAGTGGGGGTGCAAAGCCAGGTGTGACAGCAACTGTCTGATGCTTGGAATGTATTTGATGTCTAATAAGGGATAAATTTCCCTCTTAATTAAGGACATTTCGTGTGACACATTTATATGTGTGTTACAAAGAATAAGCACCCCATATTAACATAAGGACTTTGTTATTCAGTCAGGTAAATTCACAGATAGTTGTTGTGCATTAATTTCCTTATGTGTGTTAAACAGCAAATAATTCCTTCAGAAAGAGGTTAGAATTAAATGGATTAATTGAGAAATGGACAGGTGGGGTGTATGCTGAATCACCAACTGATCACTAAAGCTAAGTTTCTGTGCCTTATGTCCCAATTCTCTGTCCGTAGTTCTGTCATTCGTTCATTCATTCTTTTCACCTGTGTCTCATCATCTCCCCAGCACTCATACCTGTTCATGGTTTAGTTCATTTGTCAGTGTATTTTAACCTGCCTGTTTGTTCTGTTCTTTGCTAGTTTGTCTGCTTAGTACCTGCTGTTATGCTTAGTCTCTGTTTTGTTCCAGCCTCCGGTTCCCCTTCCCCTTACTTTAGGATTAGGTCAGTGGATTGAGGAATCAGGGAGGATTGAGGAATAACCTGTTTATGGGTGATTCTGCAATAACAGGAACAATTGGCCATGCAAACTTTTAAAAAATGAAGCCCATTGAAACACCAGTCTGGTCTGTGGCAGAAATTAAATTGTGTGTTGGTAATGACAGTGTCTGCTGGAAATGACTATATGTGCTAATGACTTATGGAAACATTTTATTTGCAACCATGTTAACTGCATTAACTGCATTTTTTAACATTCACTGAAAAACAAACGTAGTGTCAGGTGCAGCATTCAAAGAGAATTAATAAAACACTGGCATGAGTTTCACTGGATGGGGTTCAGGATAGGGGTCATCTCTCATTGGCCAACGGAGCTTAAGTTCTTGAATATAGAGCACCATGCTCTGCATCAATATAAATGATTTTTCTGCATTTGCAAGTTTTAAATAGGGGTGAAATTGGTGAGATAAAAGCCTAGTCATTTCTACCGCATCCGGTTATTACCATCACAAACAAATCAGTGATGGGAATGACAAAATAACAGTTTTGGCTAATCATTTCTGGGATGAGCTATCACAATGATGTCTTGCACTTCAATGACTATGGATGGGCCTATGGATGTATGAGTCACATGGGTGGGCTAAAAGTTGAAGTACTGCTATCACCAATCTATTCCGAACTGTAGAAAATAATCTGCACAGACTTGATCAGGTTGAAAATTTAAATTTTAGCTCAATGCTTTAGATCAGAGACAGACAAAATGCTATTGTCCAAAACTGGAATTGCTTATTGTTGAACTTGTATGTGGTCACTAAATAGTGAAATCAATCCAAGAAGGAGATGGGTTTTGAGGAAGCGAGAGAGGAGAGGACAATCTTGGGCACTGACTTGGTTTATTCTCCCTGCAGACATGATATTGAGGAGGGTAGTTCTGTTCAGGGTCATTGTGCTAATACAGGGATAGTTATCATTGATGGAATGCCACAGACCTAAGCACCAACTCCGTCTGCATTAATCTAGCATGGGAATTGAACCATTGGTTTCTGGAAAAAGAAAAGAAAAAGTGGCATCTGTGGCAAGGTTATCTTAGCTTTTGTTACTATTTCAGCCCTGAATATATTACACAGTGGGTATTTACTGTTAACAGGTAGCTCGTTGCTCACTAGTCGACTCATACCTGTTGTGCTGGTGTGTTCCTAACAGCCCATCCCACTTAGGGTGCTAATCCTGTCCAGTTTGTGTCCGAAGCAGCCACCGCGGACTGGTGTGGACGCTCCTTTCTTGACTCCCGTCTTCTGTTTCCGAGAAGCAGGCTGGTCGTTCATGATGCGGGACCACATGCCCCTGGCTCGAGTGTTCACCTGCAGGTCCCGCAACAGACGCGATCTCGCGCTCTCTAGACTCCTCTCTCGCTCCCCAGAGGCCAGGTATTCGGAAAGCTCTTCTCCTAGCATATTTCTAAGGGCCTGTAACGGATAAACGACGAAATAGCGTTAAGACCAGAGATCACTTGTCAGAATACGCGTACACGTTCTCTCCACTCCAATCGCGTGCCAGGATTCACAATACGGGCATTGCACGAGGGAAAGTAGACTCTTTCGCTGGAGCCATTCACTGTGAACTTATCACGAACAACAATGTAGGCCTACACTTGGAAAAAAATGTTTCAAAGGGGACTAGGTGATTCCATAGAAAAACCCAAGCCAATCTAGCGTTCTGACGCACATGATTAAGAATTATAGACAAGCCAAAAAACGCTATTTAATGAGATTGTATTTTCTAACTAGGCAACTTGTTCAGACGCAATTAATGAAAGCCATAGCGCGCACTATAAAAACATTTTTTTATGAAAACCTGGAGAAAAGAAACCGGATAAATCATGTTATTGTATTGGATGGCCTTTCAATAATATGTTTTTGCCGGTGAAAAACGGTGAAATCCCATAGGATTGCATAACGGGCTTCCAACAAACAACAGGTGTTTGTGTCGTCAGCAGTGCACGAGCATTTCACCATTGGTTCTTCAAAAAACGTAAAATGAAGAACACGAGAGCATGAAATCTGAAGGTAGCCTACTCGTGGGACTGTCTGGTCGTTTCTGGTCGAGGTCTGGTAGAGAGTGAGTTGCTCCCAATATTGCGCACAGCAACGCGCGAGGTCCCACGATCCAGGGCGTTTTGTTCAGCACCATAATGAAATGGCCAGCGAATATCTTCTCTTGAAATAATTGATCGATATACGTGCTGCTTAGAGTTTTCAAATAGGCCTACATATTCAGAAAATTCATTGGCAATATTCGCTCTCGTGATTTGACACTTTGCTCTCTACTTACAAACATTTCTGCTTATGTGGTCGGAGCGTGAGGCGAGAAGTAGGCTAGTAGGCAGCCAGGATGCCGGGAATTACATACATATAATGTAAGCCTGTTATATACTGTGCATGCCTACTATTTACCAAGCAAAAGTTATTTTACAACAATCGAATCTACCAAGTTAACTGTAGGGTAGACCGGGGAACAACCAAACACTTTTAGGTTTTCGCCTAATTAAAAAATATATACACATATTAGAGCAAATATTTTTCATACAGAAAAAAGATACGTGTATTTGCTATGACTACAGATCATCGGTACAGTTCTAGGACATTCTTGGCGATTACAGTTCAGTCGAAAGTAGCGGGAGTGAAATTGTGCCAACAATGCGCCGGCCACGAGGGAAGTTAAACAGCGTCCGAAAAGTCGAAAAACTGACTGGAAAATGCTTTGTTTTAATACAGTTCAAAGGTATGTGAATCGAGCATTTCTTGTCGTTTTCCGTTTTCATCTGATAATTGTCCTGTAGATATGGCAACATTAATATGTAATGAATGCATGGGAAGAAATGGCCATACATTGTGGCTGATGCATTTATAATAGGTGGGGGCATGTTGGAACACAGCGTTCAAACTCCTGCATGGCTCACATTTTCTGTTTGCTTGTTAAATGTGCCAAAAACTATACTGCCTTATAGCCCACAATATGGTGATTTAAATAACGCATATTTGGAGTATGTGGAGTCCACACATCACTAGTTAATTAAAAAACACGTTGGTGAAAAAACATTACTTTCAGGGTGCTAAAACAAATTTGGTTCAAATTGCCCTGTCACTCACACACGAGAAGAGGGTTTCATTCTAGCGCAAATGCAACTATGCGAAATCCCCATGTTTCAACATGCTGCATGTTGGTTTGTGCCCCGGTCTCCCCTATAGCGTAAATAGGCCATTTCACCTGTTGTATCACTTCGTTATCCAAACACTTGCCTACCCCCTTTACTTCAGTATGTAGTAAAAATAATGGTAACAATAATATACAATCGTTTGAAGTGCTGCTGCATAAAATCATGTTATATTCACAAAATGTAGCACATGTTTTTGCCTACCCGTTCAATTAATGCAAACACGTTGTATTCCACGAAAACAGAAATACACTTTTGTAATATGTAAACCTCACCTTTTCTTGCGCAGGGATTAATGACTTTTCTTCTGTGCTGAATGAAAACAGGGCCATTAATAGTCCACAGACCATCAATTGCGAGACATTCATTTTGGATGCTGAAGTTGTTTCCCTGTGCGTAAAGTTAGGCTACGTCTTATGATCGCTTATTGCTCGAAGTCAGTTTGATATCTTCCAGTTCGCTGACTCCCAAGATGTTCAAATTCTGCTATTCTGTCCGTAATACACCGCACACGCTTTATATAACATCACCACTGGTGATGTCATAGCCATCTTCGTGCGTGTTTTCCCCTTAATCTCTGCTACCTGCATTACGAACTTGTCATATTTGCATATGAAATGTAGCCTATACATTTGCCAGTTATGACGAAACATTTCCATGAACAACGTTACGTTCATTTAACAATTATTTGATTGAATTGACTAGGATCATTTTCCTGCTGGAAACTATTTTACAATAAATTATATAACAAAAATACAAAATGTATGTTTGAAATACAGCCACCACTGAAATTGTTATGCAGAAAACGACATAAATCAAACAAGAAAAACGGAATAGTTATTGTGCACGGTATCTTAGTTTCAAATATGTTTATTGTTCGCTAATTATGGTATCAATCGATTTGCGATGATTGATCGCAATGGACGAATTATCCTGACGTAGGATACATACGTTGTTTTGTCAGGCTATATTAACTCACGTTATTCACGATTCATTGCTGTTTACGTTAATATCATGGCTATATTGTATTAAAAATTGAAGGGCAGAATCACCAACTTGTGAAAACAGCCCGTTTACATTAAGTTGTTTGATGTGCTTTGCCCAAATCTTAAGCATCGTATAATTAAACTTCGAGAATCATTCGTTTCTCACCGAACACAGAATGTACAAAGAACATTATCTTTAGACTACCCCTGCCCACAACTTTTTGGGTATTAAAGGCAAAACACAAATAGAAAGGCCAAATATAAAATTGGGGGGAAATGTCCATAATACACTGGCAATAATGTGGATGGGCAATATTGCCGGCAAAGGATGGAGATAAGTAAGCATCCGTGAGGATGACATAGTGATTGAGATATAAATCAAAGTATGGTGGAAAAATGTTATCCGTCATATTTATGGGCAAAATTGCCTATTTTCATTGCCTCAAAATGTTGCCTGCTGTGTAGTAAATCTCTGTCGACTAGTTAATGAGTATTTCTGTTTCTCTGAAAGAAAGAAATAAATACATAAATTTTGTAATACTGAAGACAATTTCAGTAGTGGTTTGAAGTCTAACCAAACAAAATCATCCAAAGTACTTGATGTAAATGACCTATAGGTTGTCAATATTTTTCATGTACAAAAACATGAATCAGCAATGCATGAAAAAATGCTCCGATATTTTATTTAATCTCTAAAGGCTTTTGCTTGTACATTCATAAAAATTGTCAAGGAAAGATTAATTGTCTGGGCCAACTTTCTCAACAATAACCTTTTGAAACGCATAGTGGCAGTATTAAGCAGTAGGTTATTTGATTCATTCACTGTATATCCTAATATCTGGAAAAACCATTACATATTAGTTAATAATTTATTGACAATATAAATTATGTCCATGAGTGAATAAAAAAACATGACAATTGTGGTGTGGTGCAATCAATTTTTCAGCTGACTTTTTAATGGATGTGTAGCATCTATTGTTTTCACACTTTTAGATGCTACAGGAAATCTTAAAATGGAAAAACAATTCCTTTTCAGGACACCCGTGTCCCAAGAATTTCAAATCATCTATCCTGTATGCATGATTTATCTGAGAGAAAGAGAATTTGAACAGCAGAAGTTTTTCATTGACATGGATGACTCTGTGCTTAATCACCAGAACAGACTTTATTATGCAGACTCTCTTGGCATTTCCAGTACGCAACAGCTGGGTTAACAAAGGCCAACAACTACTGATCCTCCACAGCTTGCTTCTACTATGCAATTAGTTTCCCATGAGGGCCGTTAATTGCCTGCCAGTTGAAAAGAAGATGAGGCTTGTAGCTATTTGTCTGCTGTTGCGGTGTGTCAGGTACCAGACCCGTGGAACTGATAGGATGGCATCATTACTGACACACACTGAGAAACAGAAGAGAAATGGTTTCCTACTGCAGATCTGTGTATATCTCTACATTTGGCAGCTCAGCTCTGGAGAAATCCATCCCTACCACTCATGGCGCTGCAGCCTTTTCATTTTTATGGTTCTTGTTGAAATGTTGCTCTGAAGCTCCGTATATTTGGTTGCGATGTACCATCACTTTCAGAAGTTATAAAAAACCAGGAGTGTTGGTCATGTACTCTCAGACAAAGTGACAGTGGAGGTACTTTTCTTGTTCATCAAGGAAATTTCCCAAATGTACCCTGAAAGTACAGTAATGTTCTCTTCGGGCACATATTAATAGGTTTTCCATACAAAAAAGGTATACATTATTTGTTGATGGCTAGGGATAGAATTTTATGCTCCAATTGGATGCCGCCTGAGACGGGTGCGTGGGGGGTTGGACCCAAAATGCACGACTCAGAGAAACAGAGGTGTAATAAAGTCCCATCAGGGCTTTATTCAGGGAATGTCCAGTGAACATAGTAAAAAAACAGGTAATGTTCAAACACGTTAAATCCAGCCAAAACCAAAGTACAGTACCGAGGGAGAAGGCAGTCTCGTAATCGGTACACCATGCAAAAAAGTCCAGTAGCCAGGAAAGCTGTCAGCGGGGCAGAAGTACGGGCGGATGGTAGGCAGGCTCAGGCTCTTGACGGCGCAAGAGTCAAGACCGAAGTCTGCTCCATGGGGCAAAAGCACAAAGACAGCAGGCAAAGTCGTGGTACGGGCAGTCAACAAAACAGAAGTCAATAATCTTTGGTCAATAAACAGGCTTGGATCGTAACAGATAGACAATGGCTTGCCAAAACCACTCAAAAGTGCACTGATGAACAGGGGGCAACAATTTATCAAAGACAAGACATGGAACTGAGCTTATATGTAGGCGTCGACAGGTGCAGACAATTAGCTTGAGAGCAGCATGAGAATGGAAATCAGGTGTGGAGGATTGACAAGTTAACAAGGTAATTAGTCATCGTTAGTAATAAACCTATCCTGCCCTAGCGTTAGTAAATTAGTAAATGACATGCACAAGAAACGTAAGGTAACTTGAGCACATGGTTAGAATGTTAGTATTACCCAATCCTGATCTAAAGTTAGTAGATTAGTAAGAAGACAAGGGAAATTGAAACAATTAGGGTGTGAGTGACAGAAAGAGAGAGAGAGAAAGCAGGAATGCAAGGTTTGCAGAAAGACACGAAAAAGTGTATGCTAAACAATGAACAGAACCACATAACATGAAACAAACATAAATCATGACATAAGTTTGCGAAATTATGACAATAAACTATTTAAAATGACATGGCAAGACTAAGAAATAAATGGTAACAAGAACTGAACATGAAACATAACATGACAAGACAATGGCTGGATGGCGCCATTGGACGGTCGCCTCGGTGTGTCGGTGCACGTTTCATTGTCTTGTTTTGTTTGTCAGTTCAGTGTTTTGCGACAATTCGGGGAGCTCATACACCAGAGAAGAGCTCATGAACATCAGGGCTACAACCCCTACGGATTTATTTCCCACATTCATTGCCACATCTGTGGAACTATTGAACATTGTGGTCAAAGGTGCGCTCACCTTTGTACATACGGTGAGACGCCGGAGGAGAGGAAGACGCTGTCGTTTCCTAGACACGACATTTGAGGCGGAGTCGCCTCTTCGCTTCAACGCGCTGGTGTGCTCATACGTCTCCTCCGACGTGGACAGGTCGTGGACGTGGACTTTTCTTCATCTTCTGTTTTGTGCTTCACGGAGACGTGGTTGTGTGGATCGATTCCGGATTCTGCGCTGCAGCTGCCAGGCTTCCAACTCTTCAGAGCGGATCGCGACACAGAACTCTCCGGCAAAACGAAAGGCGGAGGTTTGTGCTTTTACATTAACAGTGGTTGGTGTAACGACATCCAACAACACTGTTCTTCTGATCTGGAATCTTTTCTCATAAACTGCAAACCCTTCTACTCCCCCCGTGAGTTTGTTTCATTCATACTAGTTGGTGTTTACATTCCACTGCATGCTAACATGCAGGAGGCACAGCGCATGCTCGCCGACCAGATACTGTGTGTGGAGCGGAAAAACCCGGACTCTTTAGTTATTGTCCTCGGCGACTTTAACAAAGGAAACCTCAGCCATGAACTCCCCAAATACAGACAGTTTATTAAATGTCCGACCAGAGAGAAGAACATTTTGGATCACTGTTACACCACAGCTAGCAGTGCGTATCATGCCGTCCCCCGAGCTGCACTGGGACACTCTGACCATGTCATGGTCCACCTGATTCCTGCATACAGGCAGAAATTAAAGCTCTCTAAACCTGTTGTGAGGATATCAAAGAAGTGGACCAGTGAAGCTGTGAAGGATCTTCAGGCATGTTTGGACTGCACTGACTGGGATGTTTTCAGGACTGCTACCAACAATCTGGATGAGTACACAGAGGCGGTGACTTCCTACATCAGCTTCTGTGAGGACAGCTGTGTACCATCACGCACCAGGGTGAGTTACAACAATGACAAACCTTGGTTCACAGCAAAACTCAGAGAAGGAAGATGCGTTTAGGAATGGGGACAGAGTCATGTTTAAAGTGGCCAAGTACAAGTTTAGCAAGGAGGTGCGAGACGCTAAACGACTGTACTCAGAGAAGCTGCAACACCAGTTCTCAGCCAATGACTGGGAAAGGGTTCAGACAGATCACTAATTACAAAACAAAAACCCCCCACTCCATGAACAATTCACGCCTGGCCAACGACCTGAATTCTACTGTCGCTTTGAAGGTCAATGGGACAGTCCTGACACCATCCCCCAGGACAAAAGCCACCAGCTCCAGCCCCCCTCCTCCCCCACCTCCTCTATCACAGCAGGAGCCTGGGCCACTTCACAGCTACTCACCTCAGAGACACCTCTGTCCTTACTGGAAAGAGATGTCAATAGGATCTTCAAGAGGCAGAACCCCCGCAAAGCAGTCGGGCCAGACTCTGTCTCTCCATCCACCCTGAAGCACTGTGCTGATCAGCTATCTCCGGTGTTCACAGACATTTTTAACACCTCACTGGAGACTTGCCATGTACTAGATTGCTTCAAGGCCTCCACCATCATCCCTGTCCCCAAAAAGCCAAGGATCACAGGACTGAATGATTACAGACCCGTCGCCCTGACCTCTGTGGTGATGAAGTCTTTTGAGCGCCTTGTGCTGTCCCACCTCAAATCCATCACAGACCCCCTCCTGGACCCCCTGCAGTTTGCCTACAGAGCCAACAGGTCTGTAGATGATGCCGTAAACATGGCTCTACACTTCATCCTACAGCACCAGGACTCCGCAGGAACCTACGCCAGGATCCTGTTTGTGGATTTCAGCTCTGCCTTCAATACAATAATGCCAACTATGCTACAAGACAAGCTCTCCCAGCTGAACGTGCCTGATTCAACCTGCAGGTGGATCACAGACTTCCTGTCTGACAGGAGGCAGCATGTGAAGCTGGGAAAACATGTCTCTAACTCCCGGACCATCAGCACCGGTTCCCCCCAAGGCTGCATTCTTTCCCCTCTGCTCTTCTCCCTGTACACCAACAGCTGCACTTCCAGTCACCAATCTGTCAAGCTCCTGAAGTTTGCGGATGACACCACCCTGATTGGACTCATCTCTGGTGGGGATGAGTCCGCCTACAGATGGGAGACCATCTGGTGACCTGGTGCAGTCAGAACAACTTGAAGTTCAACGCTGTGAAGACAGTGGAGATAGTTGTAGATTTCAGAAAGAACCCACCCCCACCTGACCCCATCACCTTGAGAGACTCCCCTGTCAACATTGTGGAGTCCTGCCGCTTTCTGGGAACCATCATCTCCCAGGACCTTGAGTGGGAGCTGAACATCTGCTCCCTCATCAAAAAAGCCCAGCAGAGGATGTTCTTCCTGCGGCAATTGAAGAAGTTCAACCTGCCAAAGACAATGATGGTGCACTTCTACACCGCCATTATTGAGTCCATCCTCACCTCCTCCATCACCATCTGGTATGCTGCTGCCACTGCCAAGGACAAGGGCAGACTGCAGCGTATCATCCGCTCTGCAGAGAAGGTGATTGGCTGCAATCTGCCATCTCTTCAGGACCTGTACACCTCCAGAACCCTGAGGCGTGCAGGAAGGATTGTGGCCGACCCCTCTCACCCCGGACACAGACTATTGGAAACACTCCCCTCTGGCAGGAGGCTGCGGTCCATCAGGACCAAAACCTCTAGCCACAGAAACAGCTTCTACCCATCGGCAGCTGGCCTCATCAACAAGGCCCTAGGGTCCCCATTGTCACAGACTTTTATCCCTCCCCCATAAACTTCATAAACTTTATATTTTATATTTTATATATTTTATATTTTGCACTTTAACAATACTTCATATACCCCGCTTCAGCATTATGTTGTATTGTATATATTTACTTATTTTTACCTAGATCACATTCCACCTTATTATATATCTATGTTCCAATTTTTTTGGTATCATTCTTTATGTTGTTTGCATGCACCCACAAACCACAGCAAATTCCTTGTACGTAAAACTACATGGCGAATAAAGAGATTCTGGTTCTGATGAAACATAACAAGAAATAAAACATAAAAACATGGCGAGACTAGAATAACATAATACGTGACATGACAATAACATAACCAAGACAATAACTAAACATAAAACATGACATGACAAACATGAAACGTGACAGGACCCCCCCCCCCCCCCCTTAACGACCGACTCCTGGCGGTCCTATGAGTTCGTCAGGGTGGTCACGATGGAAGTCTGTGATCAAAGTCTTATCTAGGATGAGACTGGGAGCTACCCAGGAACGCTCCTCAGGGCTATAGCCCTCCCAGTCAATCAGATATTGCACATCACGGCCCCTCTTACGAATGTTCAAAAGTTTTTTCACAGTGAATGCAGGGTGGTTATCAATGATGCGGGGGGGAGGGGGTGGGGGATCGGGGGGACATAGGGGGTGAGAGGATACAGGCTTAATACATGAAACGTGGAATGTGGGGTGAATCTTAAGTGAAACAGGGAGTGACAGTTTAACAGAGGATGGGTTAAAAATGCTGTGGATCTTAAAGGGGCCAATGAAATGGGGTTGCAGTTTGTGAGAGGTGGCTTAGAGGGGAATGTCCTTAGTGGACAGCCAGATGGAGTCACCTGGTTTGTAGGCTGGGGCTGGTGTGCGGTGGCGATCAGCGAAGCGCCGATGACGGTCTGCCGTGCGTAAGAGCATGGCCTTGGTGTCCCTCCAAATCTTGGCACATCGTTTCATGTGGGTGGCGAGGGAGGGAACAGCGATCTCAGCTTCTTGGTCGGGAAACAATGGAGGTTGGTAGCCTAGAGAGATCTCGAAGGGAGACTTTCCAGTGGCAGCGCAGGGCAGGGTGTTGTGCGCATACTCAACCCATGTGAGAATCTTGCTCCATGAGGCCGGATTCTTGGCAGAGACACAACGTAGCTCGGCTCCCAAATCCTGGTTGGCCCTCTCGGTTTGCCCATTGGATTGAGGGTGGTAGCCAGATGAGAGGCTGGCTGTGGCACCGAGGGCCAGACAGAAAGCTTTCCACACTTGTGAAATGAATTGTGGACCCTGGTCAGATACAATGTCTGAGGGAATTCCATGGATGCGGAACACTTCCTTTATTAGAACGTCCGCAGTCTCTTGGGAGGTGGGTAATCCAGGTAGGGGGATGAAGTGGGCTGCCTTACTAAATCGATCCACCACGGTGAGGATGGTGGTGTTACCTTCGGAAGGGGGAAGTCCGGTAACGAAGTCCAGCCCAATGTGTCTCCAGGGTCGGCTGGGCATGGGCAGAGGTTGGAGCAGACCAGCAGGGGCTTGGTGGGAGGCCTAGCTTCTGGCGCAGGTGGTGCATGCCTTGATGAAGTGTCTGGTGTCGGGGATCATGGTACTCCACCAGAACTTTTACTTAAGCACCGCCAATGTGCGGGTAAAGCCGGGATGGCAGGACAGGGGAGACGAATTGGCTCATTGAAGCACCTGTGTCCGAGCAGCTGAGGGGACGTAGAGGCGTGTACTCAAAGGTACTCAAAGTGTCCGAGAGAGGTATTGAAGCCGGTCTTCCACTCGTCACCCTCTCGAATACGGACCAGGTGGTAGGCGTTGCGTAGGTCTAACTTGGTGAAGATAGTAGCATCGTGTAGAGGATGAAAAGCGGAGTCCATCAATGGCAGAGGGTATTTGTTCTTGACAGTGATGTTGTTAAGCTCCCTGAAGTCGATGCAGGGACGCAATGAACCATCCTTCTTCTGTACAAAGAAGAATCCAACGCCCACGGGTGAGGAGGATGGGCGAATCAGTCCATTGGCTAGGCAGTCCCGGATGTATTTCTCCATGGCCTCCCTTTCAGGTCTGGAGACGTTGTAGAGACGGCTTGAGGGGAGTGTGGATCTGGGTAGCAGCTTGATGGCGCAGTCGTAAGGTCGATGAGGAGGAAGTGTCTGTGCTTGTGTCTTGGAGAAGACTGTGCCTAGGTCGTGGTAAGGGGTGGGCACCTTCTCCAGAGAGGGCTTGGGGACTTGGGTTGGGTACACCCTCAGCTGGTGCAGGAGAGGATCGCAGGCAGAATTGGTGACACTCACGACTCCAGGCTTGAATCTGGCATGAACTCCAGTCAATGGTGGGGTTGTGTCTCTGGAGCCAGGGTAATCCCAAAATGAGCTGGTCATTAGGGGACCGGATGACACGGAACTGAATCATCTCATGGTGGTTCCCAGAAATGATCAGCTGAATGGGGTTCGGCGATGTGGGTCATGCGGCAGAACGTCTTTCTGTCCAACGACTGAGCATTCTCAGGGTGGGGTAGTGGGAGGGTGGGAATGTTCAGTTCCATGACCATCACTTCGTCTATGAGGTTCGCGTCAGCTCCGGAATCCACCAATGTGTTAACCTGGATAGCTCTGTCGGGAAGCATCAACATGGCAGTAAGCGTGGGGCGATGGTCGTTCCTGGCAGACCCTTCATATCTGTTGAGCACTCTTACCTCAACAGATGAGGCAGATCTCTTGGACCGGAGGGTGCACCGAACTTGGGTGTGTTCCAGCTTCCCACAATAGAAGCAGGAACCGGTTGCTCTCCGACGTGTCCGTTCCTCAGTTGAGATCTTCATACCGGCACGGGAAAGGTCCATGGGTTTGAGTCCATCGGCTTGCTTCTCCTCTGGTCGGGGACTTGACCCTCGCCTGGGGTACGACTGGCCGGGTAGGACCTGTCTCTCAGTCCGGCGTTGTCTGGCACGGTTGTCCAAACGGATGGTGGGTCGAACTGAGTGATGGGTTCAAGACACGCCAACTCGTCCTGGAGTGCCTCACTCAGGCTGGCTAGTTAGTATGTTAGTATTACCCAATCCTGATCTAGCATTAGTAGATTTAGTAAATAGACAAGGGAAATTGAAACAATTAGGGTGTGAGTGACAGAAAGAGAGAGAGAGAGAAAGCAGGAATGCAAGGTTTGCAGAAAGACACGAAAAAGTGTATGATAAATCAATGAACAGTACAACATAACATGGAACATAAATTGTGACACAACAAGTTTGCAAAACAATGACAATAAACTATATAACATGACATGGCAATACTAACAATTCAATCGTAAGAATAACTAAACATGAAACATAACCTAAAACCTAAAAACGTGGTGATACTAGACTAACATAATACATGACATGACAATAACATAACTATAGGCGACTATCAAAAACAAAACTTAGTCGCCGAGAGGCTAAGGTGGGGAAACGTACACCTGCCGGACGCGCTGGCTGTCAATGACTCACTGCTGTGACGTACTGCATTTTGTTGATTTATTGGACGTAAAACAAACATTGAAAACGGCATCACAGAACAGCGACTCGAGTACAGCGGTGTTAAAAGCGGTCAGCAAAAAGTAAGACTTCCCCCTGGCTCACCCCCTCTCCATTCATTCATGCTTTTACAAATCCCGCCAGGTGAACAGCTGAAATCCCCTACTACTGCTGACATAACCACCAAACCCACGTGACCCAAATCCCCATATGTGACCAACAATAAATAACGGACAATAACACAAATAACAAACTATACCTGGCACCTACAATAACCAAGACAATAACTAAACATAAAACATGACATGACAAACATGAAACGTGACAAAATCTCTCCAAATACAAAAAACATCTGCATATCTTTTTGCCCAGATACATGAATGATCAGAAAATTATTATTATTTTTCTTTTTTTTTTTAATACAAAATGTAAATAAAATTAACCTTCACATGTGTTTTATTTACATGTATGTCAGGTTCCGTATTTTCACTGTCTATGTGCTTTGCACTTCTGTGTTTTGGTACCCTCTGTGCACACCGTAGTCACCCTGTCAGTTAGTTCATTCATTGTTATTTGTTTCACCTGCATTTTCACTTCCTGATTGTTTCCCACACCTGATTGCCATTCCCTCTTGTTACCTGTCTTAAACCCCTCTGTTTGTATGTTTCGTTGCTAAATTCTTATGTGTTAGATCTATACCTGCCAGTGTTCATTCCTGACTGATTCCCGGTACAACCTGTTTTGTTTTCGACTTCTGTCTTTAGCGCATTCCTCCTGTATAGTATTGATCCGTAGTTTTTGTTTTTTGACTTCTGCCTCTGGATTCCGACTGTGTCTGATTTGCCTGTTTGTTTTCGACCCTTCGCCTGTGACCATGCAGGACTATCTGCAATTTGGATACCTGTTTGCTGGAGATTTTACCCATTACCTGGACTATTATTTACGAATTGCTTATTCCCAGCTATCCCTGTTTGCTGTCTACTGAACCCCGCCTGTCTGACCTGCTTTTATTTTGAATAAAGACTCTTGAAAAGCTGCGCCTGGGTCTCGCATCTGGGTCTGGTGTTCTACGTGCCTGATACACATATGAGAGTATGCTTTTATAAAGCATGCCCAAAGTGTTCAAAAAGCGCTCCAAAAAGTATTACTCAACCTAACTCTTTCTAACAAATCTGCATTATATTTAAAATGGAACTTTATTTCAAAGTTAGATTAGCCAGGATAATTACAGGTTAACATCTATTGAAAGTCCAAATCTTGTAATTACGCACATATTCATTCTGCTCTGCGAATGCAACAATATTCTCCTGAATATGACACATTAGAGCAGGTAACCCCGTACAAGAAGCATGGCATGTTTTACATTCGTTTGGTACTGAAATGACCTAGCAATGCATTACGCAACAATAAGTAGGAGTTCAAGAGGCATTATTTTAGGTATTGTCCCAGCAAAAACATAGTTTTCTCAAATGGATTAATGGATTACGAAATAAACTGAATTGTTAGTCAGGAAACAGTCATAGCTTCATAACCAGATTTGGTTCTATAAATATGGCTGTATCGAATAATTTGCAATACAAACTTAGAATACAAGTGAGCTAAGAAAAACAACAATGGGCCTTCAACAATTAAAATATCAATATATTGCAAATATGTGACTGGAAGTGGAACTAACAAATTCTTATCTAAAGCTGTGTCTATCAAACACAAGTAGACACAGGGTTAGATAAAAAAATACCAGGAAGTAAAAGCTGAAATTCGGATCTGTTATCTCATGTACATCTTTTCACCTCAAACTTAATTGTCTTCAGTGTAGACCAAAAACAAAGGAATTGACCTTGCTGTTAGTGTAAGCAGTGAATTGTCAGAGTTGGGGAAGACTAAAGCTTGGCAATATAAATGGGAAATGGTTGGCATTTATATAGCACCTTTATCCAAAGCACTGTACAATTGATGCTTCTCATTCACCGATTCATACACACACTCACACACCAACAGCAATTGGCTGCCATACAAGGCACCAACCTGCTGGTCAGGAGCATTTAGCGGTTAGGTGTCTTGCTCAGGGACACTTCGACACAGCCCAGGCAGGGGATCGAACCGGCAACCCTCCAACTGCCAGATGACTGCTCTTACTGCCTGAGCCTTGTCGCCCCCAATATAGCCTAGCTGTTGTAATGGATTTGTTCCCCCAGCATCCTCTAACTCAGTGAAGTCAGAGCTGTCCGTCATATCGCTCAGGCTAGCAAAATTAGGTTCTGTGACATTTGTATGCTTGTACAGAAGATGATAGAAGACTCTGATCTTTGAATCAAGGCAATAGGCTGTTACGTCAGCAAATGTTGCTAGGCTATCAGTATGATCACCGGTCTAAATTCATATGCTGGCTACCGCCGATAAAATATCAACTTGGAATCAGCAGAGCTGCACTGTATGATGAAGAACATTGGTTTTATATTGAATATTGTATATATATATACGAAGCAGTTTGCTGTTGATTCCTATTCTACAGACAAGGGTATGAAGGCAGTGAATATAAAGTTACTTGTATCAGGTCAGAACTAATGTTGCAAATTAGATTCCCAATACATATTGTGCTGTATGTACTAGCATTAATAAACTTTGGGCGCAAAACTCTGTTGTCCTTCAAATGACAATGAACATAACTTAGGGTACGAAAAGCAGTCTCTGGATGGGTGGGCGAATATAAACCAGTCTCTGCATTCAATGGTGGAGTTTGAGCACTCGTAACCTTCTGGGAAACACAGGCTGGAGAGTCAATTCGTTTTTTTTTTATTAGTTTTGCCCCATATCTAGGAAACAGCTACACTGACGATGATTTTAGAAATGCCTACACACATAATTCAAGCATTTAATCCAAGTAAGCTCAAGTCAAAAAAGAGTGACAGTGCTCCTTTAAAACACGTAATAGCAATTTCTTAAAGGTAGAATAGTTTGTCACCTGCCTTGTCAACTGCTCCCTGTCTTCTGCCTGTTTTCCAGCATCCTCCAAGAGGGCCCACATCACTCCGCTGAAAAAAAGCCTACTCTGGATCCCTCCATCATCCAGAACTACCGCCCGGTATCTCTTCTTCCTTTTCTTTCTAAAACCATAGAACGAGCCGCTTCTACTCAACTTTCTTCTTTCTTTTCTAACAACAACCTGCTAGACCCCGATCAGTCTGGCTTCAGATCGGGCCACTCGACAGAGACCGCGCTCCTCTCCATCAGTGAATCACTCCATGTCACACAAGCAGCCTCCCTCTCCTCTGTCCTCATTCTTCTAGATCTCACTGCTGCCTTCGACACTGTGGATCACTCCATCCTCCTGTCCGCCCTGTCAGCAACAGGCATCTGTGGCACAGCCCTGGACTGGATTGAGTCCTACCTCTCTGATAGCTCTTTCCAGGTTGCCTGGGCTGGTACGGTATCGACACCTCGGCCCCTTGCCACAGGAGTTCCCCAGGGCTCAGTCCTAGGCCCGCTTCTTTTTTCTCTTTACACTCGTTCCCTTGGCCCTGTGATCACTGCACATGGGCTATCCTACCACTGCTATGCGGACGATACCCAACTCTTCATCTCGTTCCCACCATCTGATACACAGGTTTCAGCCCGTATCTCTGCTTGCCTGAGTGACATCCAGAGCTGGATGGACAACCACCATCTAAAGCTCAACCCAGGTAAGACTGAAATGATACTCATCCCTGCTAATACCTCTCCCCATCTGGATCTCTCCATTTCCCTCGGGGATACCACACTCACGCCATCACCCAGTGCAGACTGTCCCTCTCCGAGAACATTGCGGCGGTGACCCGGTCATGCAGGTTCTTCCTAGACAACATACGGAGAATCCGCCCCTTTCTCACCCCCTACTTGACCCAGCTCCTGGTCCAAGCGATGGTTCTGTCCCGCCTGGACTACTGCAATTCCCTCTTGGCTGGCCTCCCAGTGTCCGCCATCAGACCCCTCCAACTTATCCAGAATGCAGCAGCTCGTCTGGTCTTCAACCTTCCCAAATACTCACACGTCACCCCCCTGCTTACTTCCCTCCACTGGCTGCCTGTCATGGCTCGCATCAAATTCAAAACACTGGTGCTAGCCTTCCAAGCAGTTAAGGGGTCTTCCCCAGCTTACCTCCAAAAAATCATCAGACCCTACACCCCTGCCAGACCTCTTCGTTCAGCCCCTTCCCGAACCTCCACCTCACGCTCACGACTACTGTCTGTTTTGGCTCCACGGTGGTGGAATGAACTCCAGGTTGAGGTCAGAACTGTAGAATCTCTCCCCACCTTCAAGCGCAAACTAAAGACGCACCTTTTCAAGCAGCACCTCTCCCCGTCCCTCCCTACCTCCCTGTGAACCTTAATTGTTGTCTTTCTGTGATTTACTTTTTTGTGTATCGGTATTTTTAGTTGGCTAGGTAAGCAGTGTTTGGATAGTTAAGTTTGGTCACTTTTGCTTTGTTGTTTGTTTTTTTATTTGTTTGTTAAAAAAAAAAAAATAAATAAAAAATTCAAATAGGCCCTGGTCCTTATCTTTGTTGTACAGGTAGCAGTTGAAATTGTACTTCCCTCTAGGGTCTTTCAGTGCACTTATCCCTGGTTATGGGTATGCACTTTGTTGTACGTCGCTCTGGATAAGAGCGTCTGCCAAATGCCATTAATGTAATGTAATGTAATGTAATGTAATGAATAGATAATTTCGGATGGTCAAGAGAGGAATAGCAGCAACAAACACCTTAAAACCACAACGCTGTTTATCCCTCCCCCTTCTCTGTAAACGCGCTGACGTTGAAACGCCATTGGCTGTGACAATTAAAAACTATTTTCAACCAATGAGCTTGAATTATTGGACAGTCAATGTTTTGGTACAGAATGTCGGCGTCAACTGTATATTTTGAAACCAGAATTTAAGGACTATAAACAGAGGCAGAGGGTGAGTCAACATGTCAGTGAGTCTTTTTCAATGATAGAAAGGGATTTACAATGTGTTAACACAGAAATCTTACCTATTGTAACAAGGCAATTCCGGTTACTCCGTTAGGATGAACGTCATTTCCCACAATCCTTCAGTGCCTGTTGAACTATTGCCTGGAAACAAAACGCAACGAGTCGTCTTGAAGTTCACTCTTTATAAAAAACAGCGATTCGTCAAGGTAACTGTTTGTTACTGAACATAGATTTTAGTTCGTCTTAATAATTTATCTATTAGCTGCCCTTGCTACCAGCTTATCATATTCTTGGTACATCGATTGATTTCAGCTTTTGCTGGCTTGAATGTCTGACTTTTCGGGTGATTAGCTGGCTAGTTAGCCTGAGGCTGCAGCTTGCTGGCTACACACATTGAACAGGTTCTAGGATAACGTTAAATGGAAACAGCAGCCAACTAAAATGTAATGCAGTATTCGTAAACTGCTTGCTGATTTGTAATTAATACTACTGTTAATGCTACTGTGTAATAAGTTACTGTGACTACTACGAGCCTCAGCTGCTGGCGTCCCGTAGACTGAATTGTGTTTTTCAATTGTATAACTATCAACAGTATCTTCCCAGTTCACTGCAGCTTAGATTCCTTCCGTCTTCCCATGTAGTTTGCCTGTAACGTTCGTATGCCGTCTATTTTTAATCATATTTAGCTGACTAAAAGTTCTGAACCGTGCTTTCGCACTGCAGAACACAGGGGATGAAGGTATATCTGAGCAAAACATCCTGTTCTCGGTTAAAATATCTTAGTCTCCTTTTCTGAAAAGAAAGAAATGTTACTGATATACTAAGCTACACAGTAATTTTATTCATGATGTGCAGTGCAATTAATTAATTCAAACCTCAGTTGTACTTGAGTCATGAGAGTGGGAAAAAATATGTTTTAGGTCTTGCATGTCAGTCTTTAAAGCCTTGCTTTCTGCTTCACAGGCACACACTGAAGTGAAGTGATCATGGAGTCTCGTAGACAAGTCAAGGGTTCTAATCCATCCCGGGACTCCAGATGCGGGCAGCCCCATGCCGGTATGCCCCAGAAAGACGCTTACGCCAGGCTCCTCAGCCAGCACCACAGCAGCAAGTTCCGCACCTACCGTGACCAGATAGCCCAGCAGCTACAGCTGGACCAGAATGGGACAGAGGCCTCTTTTGATAAACAGGACTTGGAGCTAAATAGGGGATGCCAGGCTGCAACAGGCAACGAGGCAGAGAGCTGTCTGGCTTTGTACATGGAGAAGCTGAACGAGCGCGGTGGGCCTGCCGAGGCTCAGAGCAGGAAGCATCAGCAGCAGGCGCCGGTTGCTGGACAACAGTACCGCAGCGAGAGGAGAGACACCAACACAAGCCAGGACGGAGACGTGGAGTCTGGGGAGGAGGGCCTTCACCGGCAGCGGCACCCCAAGAAGCATCGGCGCAGTGAAGCTGGGCCGAAGCCGCCCGTGGGCAGCTTTGGAGGCAATGAAGTGAGCCAGGGGCCCTCACCCAACAAACCAGGCCCCCTGGGCGGGGGGAAGGAACACGAGAAGAAGAAGTCAAAGAAGAAAAATGCGTCAAAAAGCAGTGAAGGTGTCGGGCGGGAGGGGGCCTGCCCTGATCGAGCTGTCCCCATACAGCCTCAGGGTAAAGCAAAGCCTGTGGAAGATGAATCTGATTTTAGGGCTCCAATCTCACAATTTCCACTGTCTTTCGGCTGTTTGAAAATGACATGTTTCTGTATTTTTTTTTTTTGTTAAAAAATGGACCTTTAAAAATAACATTAATTCATAGTTTAATGCCCTTCATATGAACGGGAAATTTTTGTTTTTGAAAGCATTTTCAGAGAATAGTCCCTTTAAGCTTCCTGAAATGGAAATTTTAATTTTCATTGACCTATATGACCTTTTTCTTTTTCTCCCCCCCCATTTTGTGCATTCAGATGGAAGCCCAAATGCCTCTATTACTCCTGACAAGAGCAAAAACAAGAATAAATCGGGCAGAGGAAAGAAGAAGCCTGTGTTTGAAGCGTATATGTGCACTGAGGATGTTTCTGCTGGGTTGAAGAGAAGAGAACTTGTCCAGGTAAAATGAGTCTTTCAGTGCTGAAGTCTGCATATAGCAGAGCATTTTCTGTCCCCTGAAGAAAACTGTTCTGTGGACAGTTAATTTGTTAAAAGTTGCAATAAAAAAACAAAAACATGAAGCTATACATTTACCTTTTTCTGATTCTTGATGCTTATATTTTGGTGTATGCTGTGCTATATACTCTCACCTCTAATTTCAGGGTATTTATATCCATATCTGGTTATCCCTCTATGAATTGCATCCATTTTTATACAATGGGGGACCAAAAGCAATTGGGCAGTTTGTTTCCCTGTTTTTCTGATTAATCGGGTGTATTCTATCACTTCCTTCATGCAGGTATAAGACAGCTTTCAGTATCTATTCTTTATTCTACGCTTTTGATTGCCTTTGGAGTCTTATTGACATTTGTCAACATGAAGACTGGAATTGAGCCCGTGGAATTCAAGGAAGCAATTATGAGGCTGAGAAATAAGAAGGAAAAAAAAAAAACATACATGGGCCAAAGGATAGGCTTACTAAAACAAACTGTTTGGAACATCATTAAGAAGAAAGTGAGCACTTGTGTATGTGTGGGACCATTACCCTCCTATGGGATGAAGCACCAATCAATAGGTTTTGAGGCATTTGTTTGAACCTGAGCAGATAAGATACTTCTGACACTTTAGAATTCCTTGCTCTTGCTATGATTTATCAATGTAATTATCAATGTAAGCAAGCCAGCACCTGTGGCAGCCATACATCCCCAAACTCTAGCCATGTTTCACAGATGAGGGGGTGCTTTGGTTCTTGGGCAATTCCTTTTGGCCTCCACACTTTGCTCTTGCCATCCCTCTGGTACAAGTCAGTCTTGGTCTTATCAGTCCACAAGACCTTCTAAAACTTTGCAGGCTCTTTTAGGTACTACTTTGCAGAAAGTAACCTGGCCATCCTGTTTTTGCAGTTAACTAGTGCTTTGCATCTTGCAGTGTGGCCTCTGTAGAGCTGTTTGGGAAGTATTTTGTGGAGAGTAGTTACGAACACATCCATGCCTGCCTACTGTTTTTGTGGGTTTTTCTTCATTATGGCGATAATTCTTCAGTCATCAACTGTAGATGTCGTGTTTGGCCTACCAGTCCCTTTACAATGACTGAGGTCACCAGTGCTCTCTATTCATAATGATGTTCCAAACGGTTATTATTTTAGAAAGCCTTCTCAGCTTTATAATTTCTGGATGGTTACTGGCCCAGCTCTGGTCCTAATGTTGGCAAATGTCAATAACAGACTCCAAAGACAAACAAAAGCCTAGAATCAAGACTAAATACTGAAAGCTTCTTTCTACATGCACTAAGGAAGTGATTGAATACACCTGACTAATGAAAAACAGCTTTTGGTCCCCTAAAATGGGGAGACTTCTGTATAACAAGGGATGTTATTCCTTCACAGATCATCTGCTATGGATGTCAATACCCTCAAATTAAAGTTGATAGTGTGCACTTTAACCTCACATTCATTGTTTCATATCCAATGTGCTGTATTACATAGCCAAAAAGAACAGAATTTGTACCACTATCCAAATACTTATGGACTGCTCTCTAAATGATGCCTATGGAGAAAGGAATATACAACTGAAGTACTTTCTGCTCTCTGTTCAGGGACAATTGAGAATTAACCCGAAGAAGTATCATGAGGCCTTCATTCCTGCTCCTGTGAGTATCTCATTCCACTCATTCTGCAGCAAGTGTGATGTCTGAAAATGCTTTTGAAATTAGCAGGGTACAACAAAGCAGTTGAAGATCATGGTCCAATTTGTTAGATCCTCTGCCATTCTGTTAGATTCTCCAGTGTGCACTTCAGTCTTCTCCATTTCAATAGGACCTCTGCTGGCGAGAGCAAGAATGCAGATTAGTAAATGTCACTGTAGGAAACTGATGAAATCTCTGGGCTCTGGTTTCAGGCAAATTGACATGCTGGAGGTTGGAGTGGCGATTGTGGTCTTCTAGTGCAGCTAGTCCCCCTTGTAGCTTTGAGACGTCGGGGTTTGCCTCTTTGATGTTATTTTTGTTTTGTCTTTGCCCACCTTGCCGATTCAATTGGTCAGAAGAGAACAAAAGTGCTCATGGCAGAAATGTCATCCTCTATTTTACCAGGGTTTGTCTGGAAAGAATCCACATTCTGGTGGATGGCTTGCATCAGCAAACAGTTCAGATTGTGTTTCTTTGACTCCAGTGATCGAAGCAGTAAAGCCCTGCAAGACATTGGCATCTGCCACATTGTCCACTTGCAGTCTGGGGGTGTTTCTCAATATCTTTTCTCAATATTTTATGGCCCAAGTGCTGTTCCAAAAGCAAGAACACAATACCAAGAATACAAGAACATACTTGTGTTCTTGGGAAGTAGATTCTTGCCAAGTGTTATTGACGAAAACAGTTTTGCAAGAACACAAGGATGACAGAGAAGGCCGTTGCATGCATTTGAGATGAAATGTGTGCTTGTGATGTGTGGATATGCTCCGGCTACAAAACTGGCAGTAGCTGCTGTTCCTGACTACCCTATCTTGGTTATCCAATTCATTTGTTTGGTTGCTTTAATATGGTTTGGGGTATAGCTACAGTTTTGTTCCAACTGTAGACAAATTGTGAAATGAGGTAGTGTCTGTGCTTTTTTCAGGAAAATTCAAAAATAAAAATATGCAGAGAAGGTGCCCTCGTCCATAACGCTACCTTGGCTGCATTCTTAACCCTGCCTACTCCCTGTTGCAGTAGGTAGACTTCTGTGTGTTTTGAAAGCAATCGTTAATGAAGCAAACTACGCTGGCTAGGTGGACAACTTAAGTAAGCTACTATTGTGTACATATAATCATGGCGCTTAAGGACAGCACGCTTATCAGGAAAATTTATTAAATCAAGGGAAAAATGAAAACGGATGCCATTTCCTCTGCCATTCTCTTCTCTATTGAATCCAGTTGTCACATAAAATAGTTCAAACGCAGGATGTTACACAGAGTTTCGAAAAAGAATCAGGATGAGCTACTCTGAACTTGGCTGCCATCTTGGCTGGAAACCAACCAGAAGTCCCTAGTGACCTGTTCATGGTTAGCATTAACATTCCTACCAGAAGCAAATGGCTTGCATGTTATATATATATATATATATATATATATATATATATATATATATATATATATATATATATATAAAAATATACTTTATATGTGCTCGAGGTGCTTTAGTGAATCTTTGTGGCCCCAGGTCCTAAAACGCTGTCAATATTATCAGAGACCAATTCATTTTTCCTTTATGGTCGGAAGAAAATACTGTGAAATGTAATTATGTACAGTCACAAATGGGATTCCAGTCTGAGACCACAGCACACAGACGAAAACCATGACTAGACAAATGAGACATTTGACGAGTGCCAGATAAGGTCTAATTAAAGTCAGGTTCTGTTAAATTCCTAAAACATGCAGGACTGTTTCTAACACTTGCTCCATGTTTGGGAAAAGCTGTATGACATTAAGCTTGCGGGAAACTTGTTTGCTTTATTTAAATGTTCTGCTCTTGTATTATGCATTCAAGAATTTAGTTCTATTGTTGCAAGTGATATACACAGCTAACACTGAAGTGGAATGTGTACTTCCAGGAAAAGGGCAGTGATAAAGTTCAGTTGAAAAGGGCAGTGATAAAGAGGCAGGTTGTCTCAAATCTTCAATGTGATCCTTAACAAGAATTATTATGGTTTTATCTTCCAGTCTTTGGAAGAAGATTGCGTTGACTGATCAAGGCCGATGTAAAATCACACACTTAATGATGTACATTTGAATAATATTCCACTGAATGGTCAAGCTAGAATAAAGTGACTGACCGTAGTCTTTGTATTGCACTTTGCCCTCCCAAGTTTGAGACATACTTTGGCAGTGCAGTACATCTGGGTAATAGGTTGCCTAATTCATATAACCCACAACATTTGTTTTAAGCAGCCATTAGTTTTATAACCGAGTTATCTTTTAAAGTAGGATATACAGTTGCTTCAGTAAGTATTCAGACCCCTTTACTTTTTGCACAGTTTATTGTGTTGTAGATTTTATCTTAAATGGATAATATTGCCATTTTTCCCAACAATCTATACTCAATAAACCATAATGACCTAGTGAAAATGTTTTTTATTTTATTTTTTATTTTTTTAATTAAAAATCTAAATCTGAAATCTCTCATTTACATAAGTATTCTGATTTTTTTTCTGTGGCACATGTTGCATGTTTGCTTTAATTATGCTTGGTGTATCTTGAACTTGATTGGAGTCTACCTGTGGCAAATTGAATTGATTGGACAAAAACCAAGCCATGAAGTCCCGGGAACTCTGTTTACCTTTCAGCACGACTGCTTATTCATATGATTATCTAATCAGCCAAACGTGTGGCAGCAGTGCAGTGTATAACATCATGCAGATACAGGTCAGGAGCTTCAGTTAATGTAAAATCTGATCTCAGTTATTTCTGTTGATTTCTGTATAACTGCTGATCACCTCGGATTTTCACACACAACGTCTCTAGAATGATGCAATACTCATCTAGGCGGAATAGATTTGTTGACGAAAACGTCTTGTTGATGAGAGAGGTCAACGGAGAATGGCCTGACTGGTTCGAGCTAACAGCAAGGCTACAGAAAATCTGATAACCACTGTGCAATTATGGTGGTCAGAAAAGCATCTCGGAATGCAGCACACGTTGAACCTTGTGGCGGATGGGCTCCAACTGCAGAAGACCACAACGGGTTCCACTTCTGTCAGCCAAGAACAGAAAGCTGTTGACAGTTGTCCAGACAGTTGAAGACTGGAAAAACCTAGCCTGTTCTGATGAATCTCGGTTTCTGCTGAGGCATACAGATGGTAGGGTCAGAATTTGGCACCAACAGCATGAATCCATGGACCCCACCTGTCTTGCTGCTGGTGGTGGTGTAATTGTGTGGGGAATGTTTTCTTGGCACACTTTGGGCCCGTTAATACCTATCAATCATTGCTTGAATGCCACAATCTATTTCAGTATTGCTGCTGACTATGTGCATCCCTTCATGGCCACAATTGAACCATCTTCTAATGGTTTCTTCCAGCATGATAATGCACCATGTCACAAAGACATATATGTTTGCATATGTTTTCAGCAAAGCAATTTGGCATAGCCATGCATTGTTCCTGTCTTGTTTTTAAAAGACAGGAGAACATGCACAGCCATTTCCCTGCGTCTTTGCCTCTATCTCTCATAGTTGATTGCCGATAAATTTTAGGTAATAGCAATGAGATAGATGTTCGTGTGGGCTATTGCTTGATGGGATCTGTATTGCAATGCCAAATCGCAAGACCAGTTTTGGCAAACGGTGAAAAGGTGCATTTTATCAACTTTAATCAATTGTTTAACCCTTTAAGTCTATACTTTTTTTTTTTTTTTTTTCACACTTTGCAAATTTCCATCAAGTCCTCTTCATCTTCCCCCGGGTGCGTTATCATATGCTCTTCACTTTGATTCAGTAAACTTGTCCGCTGAGCTGCTTGTTAAATGTTTTCTCTCTCCTTTCTCTCTCTCTCTCTCTCTGCAGGATGGTATGCGGGATATATTCCTGGATGGCATAGTGGCCCGTAACCGAGCCCTGAACGGGGATGTGGTCGTGGTGAAGATCCTTCCCCGGGAGCAGTGGAAGGTAAGGCTTCTGTGTTCGTAGGAGATGAAGACTTCCACATTTAAGGCCATGACACTGACAAAGAAGTTGACAAAGAAGTTGCAAATTTTTAATTTCCATCTCGGACAGTAGCTAATTTCCTCCCCATTCTGTCTGGAAAATACACAAGTATTACAATTTGATTCATTTTATGGAATATCTATCTTGAGATGTGTTTGTTTGAAATTCTTTACTCAATTGAGGATAGAGTGAATTTGGATTTTAGCTTGCCATTTTAAATTTATTCTCTGCCTTTCTTTATCTTCAAGGTGGTCCTTGCATGGCAACTAGAAAGCCTTTCTTTCCTTTGAGTTTGTGCCTTTCTGCTTTTAATCAGCCACCTTCCATGAGCCATACCTGTTCTCACACTGGAGGACGTGGGTTATGACAAGCTGCAAATCCACGACAAAGCTCCCTGAACAACTTCAATTACAGTCTGTGCTCTTTCCATGCCAGCCGGAGCACAGGGCAGGCAGAGAGCTCAGAGCACGCTGTGTTAATGCGTCTGATTGAATAAGTGCAAACTTGTATATTCAGTCACGGGATACCACCAGAGAGGGGTAATGAAGCGGGGGCCTCGTTCCTCAGATCCGAGGTCGACATGGAAATCACTGTAAATGGTTGGCCCAGTAGACTGACATCGAGAGACATTTCAAATTTTGAACCGATAAGATTTTGCAGACAAAAAGCGGGAGGTCGTTGCTTGGCTGTTTGAAACCAAAGTTGAGAGATCTTTCCTGAGAGACCTTTCCTCCGTAGTCTGAAAGCAATGCTTTTTTGACGTGGCCTTTGAATCCCCCTTTCTGAATTTCATTTTTTCTTCCCCATCTCTGAGCCAGATCTGCATACAGTATCCCTGTAAGAGTCTGAAAGCTAGCAGCTAGCTGTCTGTATTGCATTCTGGCAAATATTCCACATATTTCTTTGTGCTGTCCCATTTACTGGCCATGAAAATGCCCCTTATATCTTAACTTCCTTTCTTATGGCAATGAGTTTGATTCTGTCTATAAATGTATCTTTTTAGAAGAATATGTGCATGAAAAATGAGAAATGAGCTGCCTGTCACTGTTGGCACTGACACAATCTGAATATGATGCCAAACCACGGGCCGCATCCCTGAACTGGAACAGTGTGTTAACAGGATGGATCAGCTGTGCAACGTTATGTAATGTTCATCTCCCATGGCTTGTCCCGGAACTTGAACTGTGACACAATTCCAGTCTTAATTATACATTTTCTCATGCGTTTTGGAGTTACTTGAAGTTTAACTTTAAACTCCATACTCATTAATGTGCCTATACCCCACACAACAATTGTCTAGGCCAGTGGAAAACAAAAAAAACAGAAATATCATAAAACTCCAGAATGTGAGCTATTCCTAAGTAAAAATGCCATGGCACATGATGTAGTGCATGATCAGTCACTACACACCATTCTTGAGCTCCGAAACCTTTGGGAGAATGAGCTTTTGAAAGCATCTTGCATCACATCAGAACAAAACAATGAAACCGATTAAGATTAAATTCTAATCTACACTGATTACAATATATCGTACAGAGTTCACCAGCTAGTGAATGGTACTGTAAACGTAAGACTGATGTCCCAGATGTCAGCTTTATTGGTTCTTTTGGGTTGTTAGTGAGTCACTGTCATTTTAATTTAGTTTTTGTTAAAATTGTTTCTTAAGTAGGAATCTGGGCTGTTGTCCAAAGCAGATTTGATTAATAGTATGTACTTATTCAAGCTCTAATGGAAAACAGGGCCTTCAGGGCCTTTCTGTGGGTCTACTGAGATAAGAAAAAACATTAACGTCCATTGCAAAAAATATTTAGTTAGTTTTTCATAGTTCTGCTTCTTTTCGAAAAGATCCACACAGTCTGAGGATAATTGTCTCCTGGATGCGAGTTCTACCTATTTCTTTCCGGTTAGCTCAATGATTTGTCCCCCCATTCATAAAGATATCCAGTACATTGTGAGCAATTGTTATTTAAAGTATGATTACTGTTGATGCATGTGCATGTATGTAATTGAAAAATACAGCTGCGTGTCATCTGCATTGCAGTGATACGAGATTGAGCTAAACTGCCTAATTGTATGACCAAGAGGAAGCCTATACAATGAGCCCCAGAATCAGTCCTTGAGGGACCCCATAAGGCAAAGGAGCAGCAGAGGAAACAAGGTCACCAATGGCCACAGTAAGACATCTGTTCGGTAAATGAGAAGTGAACCAGTCAAGGGCAGAACCAGTGATACTCACGCAATGCCTCAGCCTATTTAATAAAATAGTGTGGTTAATAGTGTTGAATGCAGTACTCAAGTCTAGTAATATTAAAATAGAGAGATCTCCAATGTCTGCATGCATGAGATGATCATTAGTGACTCTCAGAAGTTTGGCTTCAGTGCTATGCGGCTGACAGAACCCGGATTTCCGACAGTTACCTCTAGGAGCTGCTGAACAATAACCTTTTCCTAAATCTTAGGCAATTTAGAGATCGGCTGGTAGTTTGACAGATCAGCATGGTCATGGCCAGCTTTCTTAAAGAGAGCCAGGGCAGTAGCACGCTTTAAAATATCAGGAACACAACCAGAGGTGATGGAATTATTAATATTGGTCAGTAAGTTGGGGGCTAGAACTTCCAGGACTTCTTTAAGGAACCTGGATGGAAGGATAGCCAGTGGACTAGGAGAAAGCCGCATATGCAAAGAAATATCCAGCAGTTGGATATGGAGACTTCAGTGACCAGTTAACCTATAAACCCAGGGTAAAAACTAAATCAAGGGTGTGGCCTCTGTCATGCGTGGGGATCTAATAGGTTTTGGGTTAGCTTAAAAGATTCAGAAGTGTTTTAAGAATTCAGTGACAAAACGATTAGCCAGGTCATCTACATGAATATTAAAATCACAAACCATGACAATTCAGATGTAGCTAAGAATACCGGAAGATTAAAGATCGGAGAAATCGGGGGGTGGGAGGGGGAACTGTTATTGAGTTTATGGGGCGATGGATAAGATCACAAAAAACACATGGGATTATTAAAAATGACTGTAAACAGAAGGACTTGATAGCTAGTAGGTTTATTCTTAAAATGACAGCAAGACTGCCTCTCCTGCCTGTGAGCCTGGGGGAATTTAATTAACTGAAGTTTGGAGGGCAGAGCTCAGCAAATGGGCAGCTGTCACCAGGTCTAATCCAGGTCTTGGTTAAAAATAAGGAGTGGAGATTGTGAGATCATTTAAAATAAAGGTTTTAATAACCTGTGACCTAGCATTAAAAAGAGCTAACTTTAAAGAAGTAAAAAGTGCTCTTAACGAAGTTAAGTTTGGCCCTCTGTCATTTGGTATACCACTTTTTATTTATTTTTTATTTTTTAAGGTCTTTAATTTTGTTAATGTAATGCAAACAAAGTATGTGTTTGGTTGACAATTGACTTTTTTCTTTAAAAAAAGTAGACTATCAGAATGAAATGAAAACGGACAGATGGTTTCAGTTTGTTAGTTTGTTCCTGTGTGCTCTTGACATGGGTTTGTACACTTATTTTTAATTCAAGCTGACGTTTAACATTTGAGGTTGCATACGGTCTGTTTGAGAAAGTGGTTTTAGGAAAACGATTGACCTTTTTTAATTTCGTTTATTTAAACATTGACGTGGTCTCCAATCACGTTTAATTGTTTATCGAGAGTAAACAAGGTGACTTTTTTTAATTGCATGAAACCTAGGAGAGATGAAAATGAGTAATTCAAATACATTTTGAGATTGATTGTTTCATTTTGATGACACTTTGACGTCAGCCAGTGAAAGAAATGGCAGCCACAATTACTCCTGGAGGACATGAGATTTCAAATGAATTTTGCCATTATTATGTAATGTATACAGTCTTCTCCCTACTAGTAATATGTTCAGTTGGAAATGTCTCAGCGTCTTGCTGATGTTTTTGTTTTGTGCTTTGGGTAGCTGGCAAGGTGTAAATGTAGTGTGTTGTTCTGTTAATATGCAATGTCCTGTATTATTACTGCAGTTACAGTCATGGCTACAGTGAATTCCCTGCATTCAATCAAATTGGCCAAACAGATTTTGTATTTTAAAGAATGAATTATCTTCAGATTCAAAGGACAGAACTGTGAGCGTAACAAGCCGTAACAAGTCTCCTTGTCCCTGCTGCCGAAAAGAGCCCCCAAGCATGATGCTGCCACCTCCATGCTTCACCCTAGGGATGGTTACTAGCCAGATGATGAGCATTGCCTGGTGTTTGTCAGACATAGTGCTTGGAGTTCTGCCCAAATAGTTAAATTGGCAAGTGGGCTGTGATGTCTTTTACTCAAGAGTGGCTTCTTCAAGGTCGGTGGTTCAATCCCCGGTGTAGCCACAATAAGATCCACACAGCTGTTGGGCCCTTGAGCAAGGCCCTTAACCCTGCATTGCTCCAGGGGAGGATTGTCTCCTGCTTAGTCTAATAAACTGTATGTCGCTCTGGATAAGAGTGTCTGCCAAATGCCATTAATGTAGTGTAATGTAATATTACTCCTGCATTGAATGAACTCACAAATGCCTTCATCTTCTCAGCTGAATCAGTTATATTTGTTTGGTACTTACTAAATCAGTACAACCCCTGGAAAAAATGATGGAATCCGCACACTTCGAGGATATTCATCCAGCTTTTTTACTTCATAGCAAATAAACAAATCACACAGATCTGACACAAAACAATTTTTGTTTAACAGTTGAACATTCTGGCTTGGTGAAACATAGCTCAAATAAATTACCTGCATTTATTTTTACTAATAGGATGTTTTTTTCCAGATCAAGTAGAGGGAAAAAAATATGGAATCACTCAATGTTGAGGAAAGAATTCTGGAATCAACAAAAAAAATCACAATTAGTACTTTGTTGCTCCTCCTCTGGCTTTTAATGCGGCTTGAATTCTTCGAGGCACGGACTGCACTAATGAAAAACAATATTCTCCATCAAGCTGGTTCCAACTTTCTTGTATAGCGGTTGACAGATCAGCTTTGCAGAATGGAGCCTTGTCATGGACCTTTTTTTAAATATTTATTTCCACCATAAATTTTCAATCAGATTAAGATCCGGACTGGCCATGTCATTGAGTTGATATACCTTTCCTGAAGAACACCAATTTACACCTGTGCTTTGACTGTTGAGGTAATGATTGGCATCTCCCCGGTCCTTTACCTGACATGCAACCCCATATCATAAATTACTGGGGAAATTTGCTTGTTTTCTTCAGGCAGTTATCTTTGTATGTTTCATTGGAACGGTACCAGACAAAAGTTCCAGCATCATCGCCTTGGCCAATGCAGATTCGTGATTCATCACTGAATATCACTTTCATCCAATCATCCACACACCATGATTTCTTCTCTTTAGCCCACTGCAACCTTGTTTTCTTCGATTTAGGTGTTAGTGCTGGTTTTCGTTTGGCTTTTCTGGATGTAAATCCCATTACATTCTGCCGATTTCGTACAGTTCTGTCACAAACATTGACTCCTGTTTCCGCCCCATTTCTTTTTCATTTGTTTTGTTTTGCATTTTATATTTTCATGGCATATTGCTTTGAGTTTTCTATCTTGACGCTGTGACGTCTTCCGTGGTCTACCTGTATGTTTTCCTTTTATAACCTTCCCATTTTGTTTAAACTTGCACCAAATTTTAGACACAGCTAACTGGGAACAACCAACATCTTTTGCCACACTCCGTGTTGGATTTCGAGTTTCATAATCCTTTCCATTGTTTCAATTGACAGCTCTCGTCTTGGAGCCATGTTTCCCTTCAATTAGCCCAACAGCTCGTTAAGGGCTGCAAACACTCCCTTTTAACTACAGATTAATTTGCATATTCATACTTTTGCTGCTATTTGTTTTAGAAATACAAATTTACAAAGTGATTTTCTCCTCAACATTGAGTGATTCCAAAAATTTTCCTCTTGATCTGGAAAAATTTTAATTAATGTCATTCATTAAAATATTTTAATATAATTTGTTTGAGGTATGTTTCTGGAAGCCAGAATGTTCAGGTGTTAAGCAAAATTCGTTTTGTGTCAGATCTGTGATTTCTTTATTTGCTATGAAGTAAAAAAGCTAGATGAACAAGATTAGTTAAGATTAAATGCATATGTGTACATTTAAAAATAATTTCAATTAAAATGTAATGTATTATTTTGAGACTATTTTACCTTACACCGCCTTTTTTAGAAGGATGGTCTAACCATTTATCCCACATAATTGCCACCATACGTGAGGATTATTAAGACAGAAAACGTCTTAATTATCAATCCTCATAACTAGGGGCATATCCCCTACAGCGTTGTATGCAGTGTCAGATTTTTGCCATGTGAAAGCAGCTGTCAAGTGACTGTTGGGTTCTTGGTCACCTCCTTGACCAAGGCCCTAATTGCCATGTTACTCATTTTGGCTGGAAGGCTGAAAAAGTCATGATGGTTCCAAACTTCTTCTGTTTCAAAATGAATGAGGCCACTGTGCTCCTGGGAACGCTGAAAGCTTTAGAAATGTGAATGTGCACGAATGTCCCTTGCTATCACGTATCCTAAGTCGGGAAGCGCTCCCTTTGACCGGTTGCCGTGGTGTCCTTCCGCAGGTGGTGAAGTCGGACACCGACGGGGAGGGGGCGAGCGAGCCGGAGACCCCCCGGAGCGGGCAGAAAGCGGGGCAGCCGTCCAGCCCTGACGTCATCGTGGAGGGCCAGTACACCGACGTGGCTGAGGACCAGCCTGACGGGGCGGCGGCCCAGTGCAGGGACACCACTGAAGCTCTGGAGCGGCTGAAACTCAACACCACAGGTATGGTGTGCCTGCGTCCTTGTACAGTGACATACAGAAGTCTTTAGAAGAGCCAACAGTGCTTACTCATTACCAGTGAAGAGTACAAAAAATAGTAAAGCTAATTGCAATCCCAATAAGTTCATAAGTTGCTTTATTGTCAGTGAATAGGCACCAACAGGCACTCTGAAGAATCCAGGTTTTTGTATCACTCATTTAAAGTCAATTGCCCAGCATCATTTTAAAGACTGCTGTGTGTATATATATATATATATATATATATATATATATATATATATATATATAGGCACTCAAGTTGCGCTGAGTATGTTGAATTCACACCCTCAGTTGGAATATCCAGTTTGATATTTGTAGCCACTGCCAGAGTGAAGACCTCTAAGATTCTCCTTCAGAACATGTGGTGTCTCCTGCCTCTGAAATGCGTGGCGTTGTATTGCCTGACTTTTCACACCATGACCCACACCCAAGCTCACATAGTTGCGTCTCTTATGCAGCAGTCCACAGGTGCCCAATAGAACCGTGAGGGTTCTTAGGCACTGGAATGTGGATCTCTGACTGACTGAACCCTCATTTACCCTTTACACGTCACCCTATGGAGCAATCGACCACAGTCGGCACTGGCACGGTCCAGAGTCAATCCAAGTCTGTGGGGGGGGCTACTCTGTTTTTAATGTGGTAGCAGGCCAAATTCGAATGTCAGTGTAGGTACAAGCAAGATTTGGAGGCTGAGCACTTCCTGTTGCCTGTTCTGCAGCTGATACAATGGCTGTATGAAAGTAATTTAGCTCAATGACAATGGTACAATACCCATAATTATTTCCATGGGAGTAATTTTTAAATGTTTTTTATAGGGCTGTCAAAATAACGCGTTAATTTCGATTAATTAATTATAGAGTAAATAACGCGTTAAAAAAATTAACGCAATTAATTATGCGCTGTGATGCCCTTGACCCCGTACGTCACTGGCCAGTAGCTTTGCAAACAAGATGGAGGCTGATGAGAACACGTTGCTTGGCGTATTGAATGGGAAATATACATTCAAAAAACGGCCGGATGGAACTGTTGACAGGAGTACGGTTCTGTGCAATTTGTGCAGCAAGGAATTCGCTTACCATCGGAGTAACTCGAGCCTAAAATATCACCTCAACGCAAAACACATAGCAGTGAGCCCGGTGGAAAAACTGGAGTTTTGACAACAAATTATGGAAAATCAAGTTA